>NC_083360.1:78634826-78937856 GCF_030254825.1 Meriones unguiculatus
AGGCCGGTGAGATGGCCTACCTGTTAAGAGCCCTTGCTGCTTTTACCAAAGACCTGAGTTCAATCCCTAGCATAGGATGCCTAACAATTACCTGTCACTCTAGTGCCAGGGCACTCTTCCGGCCTCCGCAGGCATCTTTGTGAATGTGGTTCACATATGGCTAAGCAGGCATACAGGCGGCACATCTAATTCTTTTAAAGCTAAATAGCAAAATCGCACTACACGGCAACTTCTTTTCTAAAGCTCTTGAGAGGGAGACTGGGGAAAAAGCAAGCCTGGCTGTCTTAGGAAGAGGAATTCTGAGGGGCCCAGAGGGGGAAGCAGGTGACACAGGCCCGTCAAGGGGTTCTGAAACAAACAACCTTGGTCTGAACTCAGGAAATCATACTTGGTTTCCAGCCAGAATGAACTTGGCACCCCTGAGCACCTGGGCCCGGGGAAAGAGTCTAGCTGGGCTTAGGAGGACAGCAGGCTGGAATGCGCAAGGACTGTTACACTGTGAGCTGAATTCCCCAGCAAAGCCCGGTGCTGGCAGGTGACCTGCTTCCACGGAGTTGGAATCCCCAAATGTGTCGTAATGTGTGCAGATCAGTTTTGCGTGGGAAGCTGCTGAGAGCGCAGGATTTGAGGTACCCCGTCATAAATGAGGGCTGCAAAATAGTTAGGACTCTGCTCCCAAGAACAGAGGCAAAATAGAAGGGGTCTGTGTCGCTGCTTCTGGTGACGTGGGGCAGCTGACTTAGCCGGGCTCCAAAGCTAGGGGCCTGGAGCTTTCCTCTGAGCTTATGTTCATTCCCTGGCTTGTGGTCTTTTAAAATATAAATGCTTTGGTCTTAGCCCCACAGCAAAGCGCAATCCTGTTGTAGATGTACTAGCTGTAACTACCTTCCTCTTTTTCCGGGGTAGAGATGACAAGGTGAGATGTATATCATATCTGGAGGGCTGTGGCCTGGATAGTACCCTTGGTGCACAGGGCGTGTCAACAGCACTGTCTGGACTTAACCTAAACCAAATTCTGCCAGTTCCGGGCTGGGTGACTTGCGTGCCTCCAGTCTTTAAAGAGACGTGATGGCACCTGCTTTTCAGAGTTGTAATGAATATTTTCGAAGTACTCCTGGTAAGCAAAGGCCTATCTGCAGAATGATGTGGGTGTCTGCTGTGGGCTCTTATCTTTGCACAAGTATTGATCAGTGTGGGCCTTCAAATGCAGTCTTTTAGCTGCGGGGCTTTAATCCTGCCACAGCTCAGTCCAGTTGCTCAGTGGATTTAGTGGTTGGGTCCAGGTTTCTTTCTCTAACAGACACTGTGCTGCAGCTTCAGATCTGACTATTCGTGGGGCCCTGGCCGCTGTACGTACATTTTGGAACTCAAAGGAAGACTTTTCCCAGACAACATAGAAAATTGCATTATCTGGTATCTCAGCCACTATCTCGGTTTCATATTTTGGCTACTGGAGCCTGTTAACTATCCCCATGCACTCTCCCTCAGGCTATCTCAAACCCTTCCCATAAAACTTTCTAACCAGAATGAGCCCTTGGGAATACAAAGGGGTGGTCACAGATTAGCTCCAGACACTTCAGTTCATCACAGAGGAAGCCTTCCCTAAGTGGGAACTCCAAAGGGTATTTCATTGGGAGATTCAACTTTTATCAGCTTTAAGTCTGAAACATTTATGTTTGTCCATCTATGGTGTTTGTCTAATTTCTAGTTGGAGGGAGCTCCAGCTTTTTTCGGATTCTCCGTGAGACATTTTAGAAATGGCCCCTGTGTTTCTAGTGACAGGGTATTTGCAGCAAATTCCAACCTTGCAGCCACTCATTCATCAGTGGCAGGCAAATCCTGGGAGATGGATGGGATTTCAAACACAAACTGAGCAGCCCTCGCAAGCCAGGCACAGGACAACTGCAGAAAAAAAATCCCCAGGGCTCAGCCCTGAAGGTACGTATGTCCAGGGAAGGCCGCACCTCAGACTGTGGGCCTCTCTGGTCCTTGGGCATGCCACTTTGCTTTTGGGTAGATGATTGGCATCTTAATTTTCTGTGAGCTGGCAAGCCTGAGCTTGACACTTCCCACAAATATCTCTGTACTGTGGGGGCAGGGGGAGGCATGTAAAATAAAGGCAGTAATACTTGCCATATAAACATTGTTAGAAAGAGAAGATGTGTGTCTCATCCCACTTAATACAGTGTGTGACCAAGGAGAGAAACTCAACATCCGCTTAACTGAGAGAATGACCAAGAGAGGCTCTTTCCGGTTGTTTCCCCACCAGCTTCCACTGGTTGCCATGGCTGCGTTTCTTGGTGCCCTCCCGATATGAGCCAGGGCAGGGGTGACGGGAGAGACTGAAGTTTTCCCAGCGACCCAATAAAAGAACCGAAGGCAGGACTATGTGCAGTTCTAGTATATGTCCCGCCTTGTGTGAGCCCAGCAGGCGTGCCCAATAAACGGACCCTGAGGGTGGCTACGACTTGGGCTACGGACCAAAGCCAGGCTTCCCTGACCTCCCAGAATCACAAGTGTTTGTTTTCCTGGTTGCAAGGTGGGAAGGTCAGTGCTGGTCCCCTCTGACTGTGTGACAAGACTCTTCTGTTCCACAGGCAGATGGCTTTTGGCTCCTGGGGCGACCTCAGTCATCAAATTGCCCACTCGAGTATTCAGAGCAATAAGTCTTTGAAGGAAAACATTGGCAACTGTGGTTGGGCCCAAGGTGGAAGTTAAAATGTGTGATTTCCAGGCTCGAATACTCCAACGTCCTATCGGAGCTGAGGGCAAGGGCAGAAGGAACATGGCTCCGCAGCTCTGCCTTCAGGGATGGATTGGAAAGATGTTCTAGGTGCTGTATTCAACCAGCCCAAGACTCAGTTTCCTCATTTGCAGAATGGGAAACCACAATCACATCACCCTCCGCTCCTTTCTCTTTGCTCAGATTCCGAAGGCCAATTGACACTGTGGGTGACTTATAATTCTGTGTCTCAATAACACCCCTGTATGTAAAATAGAGACTTTTAGCCACCCGTGTTTACTGGGGCGGAAGGGTTGACAGAAAATTAATTATTCTGCTTGGCACAAGACAAACAATTGTGTGTAATGAGTAGTAATAGGTGCTGTTACAAATATCATCGCTACCAAGATGGCTGAGTGTGTAATTACCTCACAGTTCTAAGCCACGCATTTTAGACTTCATCACAAGAGCATCAAGCCTTCCCTTGCCCTCAGCTGGTGAAGTTGCTCTAGCTGTATTTCCTGGTCTCTTTGTGACCATGGCACACTTCTCAGACACAAGGGGAGCATTTACTGGACTTGATGCTCTGGTCCCTGTGACCAAGAATTCAAGCACTCCTTCCTTATCAGGGTCTGTGCCCTGGCATTTGTCCCCACTGCTTTTGAGGTCCATGTTTTCTTTGGTAAAGCAATCACGCTCACAGAGTATTTCTTGCCACATGCTTACCCTTCCTGGCTGTTGGGGTTGGAGGTTAAAGGACTCGCTGCACAAGTGCGAAAGCTGGAGTTGGAATCCCTAGAACTCACACAAAGTACCAAGTGGGACTATAATTCCAGCCTGGAAGACAGAGACGAAACAAGCTGGCTAGCAAGACTTAGCCATCTCTGCAGGCTTTGAATCTGATCGACTCTGGCTCAGTGAATAAGGTGGCAGAATGATTGATGACGACATCAGTTGGTCCTGACGTCAATCACAGGCCTCTGTATGCACACGTACACACACGTGTCTCCACACACGAAAGGCATGCATAAACACAAATGCATCCCACACACACTGGCAGTGTTATGGTCAGCAATGGTAGCTCAGCTTTTCATTGTCAGTGCCCACGATATCCTGTATTACATCCCTAGATCTTCTGTAGATGTCCAGGGTTGCCAAAGGGCTCTTGTGTCCAGTATTGATTCCAACAACGACACCAGCAGTTGGGTGTCATTTTCCCTTTTACAGAAATAAGAATACTGAGGTTCAGAGAACTCAATTGACTTCTTCACAAAACCACCAGCCAACCAAAGAAACAAACAGAAAAAGAGCTAGCCAAGGAGAAGACAGATTAGCTGATACCAGAGACAGGTTAGCTGATGTCAGCCTCTAAGCCTTTCTTTGTGGTAATATTTCCTGTTTTTTCTCCAATCATAATTTGGGTCTTCTTTCTCTTTCTTTTGGTTAGTATGGCTAAGGGTTTACCAATCTTTATTAGTTTTTTTTTTTCAAAGAACTCTTTATTTTATCAATTTTTTTATTTTTATGTTTCTATTTAACTGATTTCAAATATGATATTATTTCTCTACACCTGTCAGTTTAAAACATTTTCTTACATTGATTTAGTGTGTGCAAACATGTGTTTGCATATTCGTGGAAGTCAGAGGACAGCTTGTGGGAGTCAGCTCTCTCCTTTCACCCTGGGGATTAAGGGATTTGAACTCTGCTCATCTGGTTTGGCAGCAAACACGTCTAGTTTTGAGTTTTGTTTGTTTTTGTTTTTCCAAGGCCTTACAATGTATCAATAAGTTTATTCATTTAAGAGCACAATGATTTTTAAAGATTTATTTTATTATTTAATGATGTGCATATGTGTCTCTCTGTGTGAGTACATGCATTTGAATGGAGGTGCTCTCAGAGGTTAGAGGCATCAGATACACCTAGAGCTAGATGGTTATGAGCCACCCAGAGTAGGTGCTGGGAACTGAACCTGCGTCCTCTGGAAGAGCAAAAAGTGCTCTTGACTGTTGAGCCATCTCTCCAGTCCCATCTCTGATCTTTTAATAAGGCACTTACAGCACAAACTCTTTTTTTCTTAAGACTGCCTTTGGTGTATCTATGGAATTTGGTCTGATGTGTTCTCACTTTCAGTAATTTCTACAATGACACATTCATAGAACATTATTTAATTTCCAAGAGTTTGTGCATTTTCTGTAGTTTCTCTTGCTCTTGGTTGCTAGCTTTATTCTGTAGACAAGAAATTATTTGTATTTGTTGACACTTGATTTGTGTTCTAACACACGATCTGTTTTAGAGCAGGTCCTATGTACCACTGAGAAAAATGTGTATTTTCTTACTGCTTTGGAGGAATGTTCTGCAGATATCTGTTTAAGTCCATTTGGCCTGTGATGTCTTTAATCCAATGTTTTTCCTCCTTAATTTTTCTCTGAATGACAGGTCTAAAGATGAGAAAAGGGTCCTGAATACCTCTACTATTATAGTGTGAGATTAATCTGTGACTTTATGTCTCATAGTGTTTGTTTTATGGGTGCACTCATGTTCAAGATGCATATTTTTAGACTTGTAATATCCCCTTGATGGATTGTTCCCTTAATTAGTATGATGTGATCTTCCAATTCCATTTTGATTAGTTTTGGTTCGAAGATTATTTTTCAGATATAAAGAATGCATTGCCTGCTTGTTTTCTGGCTCCATTTGCTTAAAATACTTTTGCCTGTCCTTTCACTCTAAGAAAGTGTTTATCTTTGACTGGAGGTGTGTTTCTTAGAGGCAACAATAAGAAAATCCCATCTTATAACCCAATCTGTTAGTCTATGTCTTTTGATTGAGAAAAATTGTCCATTTATATTCAGTTAATTATTGAAAAGCATGCGTGTCACTTGCTCCCCAACCAGTTAAAAGCAGCGCATACACCAGAATATAAACGACAAGGAATTACTCGTTGTGAGACCCCTCGTTACTTCCTATATCAAGGATGTACCTCGAGGCTTCTGGGACTCAGAATTAAACTCAGAATTACTCAGAATTAAACACGAGTGCTTTTCTGCTGCCTTTGTGTTTTCTAATGCTAGACACACAAGATACTTACATTATTCCGTAAAAATGAGAGAAAAGATTATGTTCCCCAGAGCGATTACTCCAACAGAAAAGAGCAGTGTTCAGCCTGTAGTAACTGCTCAGTAAATAGTCCGTGACAGGATACACAAACTCAGACACTTGAAGGTGGGCAAACGCTCCGCTGTGTTCTTGTTAGTAGGATAATTTGTACTGATTTTACAGTTTCTCTTCTCTTTGGACTTTTGCATTATAATAACGATAGAATTATAGCAATAGATGATTATAACCAAAAGTAAGTTAGTCTCAAAATTTGGGGGTCATTTACATTTAGGACAGAGGTCCAACCTCAGCATCATCATTCCCTGCCTTTTTTACATTTCTTCTGGGCCATCTATTTCTAGCTTTACTCTTTCTCATCAAAAGTTTGAATCTCTCTGTACCATTTGTGTCGCATGACCTCCTTGCCCCTGAATTAATTTGTCCCCTGTCTAACTTCTGCCAAGACCCCAAAGGGGCCAGGTTTCGGACATAAGACAAGTTTTAGCTTAGCTAATCATCCGGATGCCTCAACATTTACTTTCAATTTAGAATTACTTTTTATGTGATGTGTATTTTTCAAAACAGTGTTTTCTCCTGATTTTTAAATACCACACAGAAGACTAGATAGGTTGGCTGCAAACAGTCCTTTTACTGTGGACTGGCACCATCTTCGAGACTAACCATTGTCCAACCAGGGACAGCTTAGACTGGGGAAACCCTCTCCCAGGTCACTGTGTTCTTTCCTGAGGAGTTGGTACGAAAATATTTACTCAATATTTACTCTAACCTCTTAACCCTCCGGGCTGAAACCAAGCCTGCCTGCCTGCCAGACTGTGGATTAGGCCAGAAGAACTGGCCCAGCGCTATCAGGTGACAGGCCTCACAGGCCAGATGCAATCTGCATCACCCGGCCCACAGTAGGGAAGGTACAGACAGCAAGAGCAGAGAATGCTGTCCCTTTCTCAGCCACTGGGAAACTCCCTTCATGGCAGGGTCTGGCTAAAGCTCTTGAATTTCCGAGTGTGGATCAGCCTGTGGAATTCTTACTGCAGGAAGCCTCTGGAATTCATCCACGCCAGCGGGCTCGTAGCTGAGCAGCTGCTACGGGAACTGGATGTTATTTCTGTTCAGACGCTAACTTAACAATGGCTGCTTCAGTTGGTTGGCTTCCTAAGGCCTCAAGGCCTCGGTGTGAAGAAAATGAGGATAACCCTCAGCTCACGGGGCTCTTGTGGGAAATGGAGGACACTGGGAAGAGAGACGCCCTGGCTGTGTAGGGGCACTCCATCCGTCGTTCGAATTTCCTTACTTCTGCCACGAAACACAGATGTTCTCTGACGTCACTGAGTCACCAACCTGGGGTCACTGATGCTTGGGAAGAGACGCGCTCTGTGTTGTTCCCAGAATCATCCGCCTGTCACACCCTGTCACTTTCCAGTTGGTGACGATGGCGGTTGCATTTTGTTGTTCGGCTGTTTGTTTTTCAGACATTGGCCTCCTGTTACACAGCTGGGGCATAAAATCAGGCTTTGGTTCTGGGAGTTTTGTTTACTTTGCTCACTAGCTGGGGTGGTCAGGAGTTTAACCAAGGTCAATGCCTTGGAGCCTGTAAAGAGAATTCTAGCAGTTTCTAGCTACTAAATCTGCTGGTGTATACAGGAATTAAAAAAAAAAAAAAAAAAAAAACATCGACCCACACAGTCTGGTTGTGTTCAGGATAAATTCATTTTTGTTTTGCTTTAAAAATAATAACAAGTGTCTGAGTGTTTATGTTTTCATTTTGCACAGGCAGCCTTGACAATGCAAGTTTTTTTTTTTTTTGGTAGAAAAAATAATGAAAGAAATAAACGCAGCAGCTTTCACAGCTGCAAATCATTGATTTGGCCCCTCTTGAGAAAGAGAGAGAGAAGGAAAAAAACAAAAAATGGAGGAAGGGGGGTGATTTGTCTTATTGTTAGAGGGTGGTTCCCTGTCAGTTTTCCTAAGACTTTCCTCCTGTCGTTGCTCAGAATGGTTCAGAGGTTTAGAACGCTTGATTTGTAATGTTGGAAGATGTGATTTCCAGGAGGAATAAAAAAAAATATCTTCCCACAGTCATTAGCACCTCTTACACTGATCGCATGGCACACAGGATACCAATGAAGGAGAAGATGCTGCAGAGAAGAGTAGGCGCTCCTTGGCCCCAAGGATGCAGCTCTCTCCCACACTTGGGCATGTTCCCAGCATTTTTGTTCTGCGCTGTGTTCCCTCCCAGTGCTCTTCGGGAGATAACGATGGGTGGATATGCTTTGCACCCTGGTCTCTCCCCAAACAGATAACAGCATTTACTGAAGCCTTGCTGGATGCCAGGTCCTGTCTTCCTCTATGCCGTCTCTTTAGGTCAGCTTGATGTTCTCATAAGTCCATGGACTCATTTCTCTATCATTACTGGCACGGCGTGAGTCCATCCCTTTCTGTTTCCTTGGCACCGCATCGTGTGAAAACAGCTGGATGAATTTTTAGCCAGTATGAGGGGTATTTGAGGATGGCCTCATTTCAAATAAATGCTCTGGGACATTACATGCCATTGCAGGAAGGTCATGGGGGAGGGGAGTGCTTTTATTGTCTTGCAGAGGCAGTGCTGTGATGCCTCAATCTAAGGATCCCATTAAGTTCATTAAGATCAGAAATCTCTGTTTTTAAAACTTTTCTACAATTCTGTGGATGAGGAATTTCCTTGGGTTCACTCTATTTTAAAATGTCCATCGTTTCCCCCCTTGATGGGTATGTATATACCTAAATTATATAGGTTGGGTTGTCCCTTAAAGGCATTAATTTAATCCAGGAAGAGTTCTTTCAAAGAAAAAAAAAATTAAGATGCCACTGAGAATGGGAAAGATACTTGAGGCCCACAAAGAGATGTGCAAAGAGTTGTCTTAGGGCAGCCAAGACAACCCTGTCATCCTTAGATGGAGACTTGAAGGTTTACTTATGCTCCAATCAGCAGGACAATAATTGTGCCTACAATGACTTTTTCTAAAGCAAAGTTTAAAATTATTAGAGGTCTGATTAGGTTGTTACAATGTGAAATACATTTATAAAGGTTCCTGTTAAACCTATTGACTCCTTGAGTCCTGAGAGCTTGGCATTATAGCAGCAACACTTTACTACATTAGAACACCCACTAATAATCACAGGACGGTACATGCCACACTTAGCAGGGTGCATGCTTCACTTTTCAGCAATCCTCAGGGCATTCCCATGAGGCCTTGCCTTTGTTATCCCTGTCTCGTGAATCTAGGTGAAGCCACTCTTGAGTGGGTTACTTGCTTTGCTTTCATTCTATTGTTTTTGAGGATGAAGAAACTGCAGCTCTGCAAAATGATATAACTTATTTAAAGCCCTCACGTAGTAAGTGACAGAGGAAATGTTTGAGTCAGGTCTTGATTAGCCCAACATGCTTCTCAGTTTTCCATGTGCGACAGTACTAATGGGATATCTGCTATGCTATGATGGCCACCATGGGCAGGTACTTGCCTTCTATGTTCTTACAGAGCCGACAGACATGGAGGGGGTACAGACAGTTCCATATATAAAGGCTGAACATTATCTTCATGGCAGATGGGGATCACATCTTCTTAGAGAAGGGAAGTCTGTTTGCCAGAATGTCTTTAGCAGCTGGTGGGTAAAATGACACTCTGGAGTGAGTTGATGAAGGAAGAATAAATGAAGTGATTAAGCTGCTCCTGAGAGGATGGGAAAGACTGACTGAAGAGGAAAAAAAAGAGAGGGAGAGAAAGAAGAGAGATGGATATGGAGAGAAAAAGGCAGAAGGGTGGGAGGGGACAGTATGTGGAAGCGAGGCCGTGGATAATAAAGGAGTAAGCCACTATTCCCGTGGTGGGGAGGAGAGCAAGGATGTTTTCAGAACAGACATGTCACCCGAGATTTTAATGAACTCTCCTGTATCACAGAAGCTTGCTCCAGGATGGTTTTGTACTAGAACTGTAGGAAGCACACAGGAGCACTGCTAGCTCATGCTGCACATTGGGTCAACTGGCAAAGACTCCTTGTGACTGGATGCAGGGTGAGCATTGAACGGGCTGAGTTATCAAGACCTTTTGGTCCTCTTGGCTTAGCACCCTTGAGCACCGTGTGGTCTGCACACCCTTTACTGGACAGTCTTGAGCACACCCGGGTTGGCATTGTGCAAACTAAAGCTGGTTCTCAGAGAAGCAAGAGGTGCAGATGAAGGGACCAGGAAAACACGGAGCCCTGGGAATTCACAGTAGCTTTGGGGAGGACTTTGGACTTTCACGGGCCAGCCAAGGGATGCAGTGGGTCTTATCAAGCTCCGTGAGACTGTAAACACACCTGTGTAAGCACACAACCAAACCCATCATAGGAGTGTGCTGTAAGCAAGTACAACAACCTTCCTTGGGAGAGCTAGTGAGACTTCCTGGAGGAGGCAGAGGTTATTAGTATGACATATAAGGCTGAGCTTGTAGAGAAAGGAGATAGGGAGAAGACATTTTATAGGAAAAGCATAGTAGATTGGGGGATGAAGAAAGCAGCAAATTGAAGCAAGGCCTGACTATGGAGAAGTGATGAGGCTTGGATGGAAGACAACCACTACTGAACTTTACAGGGTCACTTGCTGTTTTGATCTATAGGGTGTTGAAGGATATTTGATCCCATTGTGAACAATGAAATTGTAAACTGTAAAAACCTGTGTCTAATTTTGGTATGGCTCAGTCTTTTATCCTAGAGCTTTCTGTTTACACTAAACAGGTACTAGTGGTGTGGCTCAGCCCTAGCACACACCTTTAATCCAAGAGCTTTCTGTAAAGAGGATCAAATAAAGTTAACCCTAGGTCAGGAGGTGGAGCAAGAAACCAGCAGACAGGGACAGAAAGGAGGGGTATTGAGAGGAGGATATTAAAGGCAACATGGAGAAAGAGGAAGGAAGGCTTTTTCCTTCTGACATGAAGGCTGACTAGGAAGGTCATCTGGGAGCTTTCTCTGCCTCTCTGAGCTAGTAGGTTTTCACCCCAGCATCTGTCTCCCGAGTCTTTATTGGTAAAATCAAATGTTTAGGGTTTTGATTTTTTATAACAACAAATTGGGTTGGTAAATCACTGAGAAATGGCTACATGATTAGTACCTTCTTTGGAATGAAGGAAGAGGATGGTGCTGAGAAGGAATACGTCCTGTGTTCAGGTGAGGACTCCATCTACATGCCTGAGACAGTTGCCATGCCATGGAGAAGAGCATAGCAACTAAGAAAATTCTAGTTAGTTCAGGCTGCCAAGACTTGGCTAACCAACCCAAGCAGCACACTGTTGCTTTTCTGTCTTCACACAGGTAGCTGCGTTTACACAGCCTTGTGTCCATACTTTTGGGCAGGAGAGAAATTATTTCTCAGCCCTTAGCTGCACCATCCCAGGTAGAAGAGAAGGGAGCAGGAGAGGAAGCCGTGTCTACATTGGCTCGGCCTACAGGCTCAGGGGTAGAATGACCATGGGTCAGTGGGGTGGCCATCTTCCTCTTCAGATGGAGCAGAAAGCAGATGGGAAGTGAGGAGCAGCCCTCTTGTGCACCTCTGCTCTGAGAGGTAGCACGTCAGCAGAGCAGCATGACTGCATCCCACAGAAAAGCAAGAGCTGAGTCAATGAAGCCGACAAGGGTGAGAAAGTACAGTATAGAAGAGTGGCTGTAGTTCTGTCTTCACTGCCGGCAGACTGTCTCTATCAGTTAGCTTGAGCAAAGGCCTCATATCAGAGTGAATTGGAGGGCAAGGAGGAAGTCCATCTGAGATCTGAAGTTGAAGGGTCCGGTAAGGTGTTCACAGCAAGAGTGAGGAGTAATAATGGTCTCATTTTACAGATGCTACTATATGGCAGGAGAGACATTAAGAACTTCGCTCAAGGTTCTCCGGGCAGCAAGAATAGGTGCTGGCAATGACAGGCAACATACAGGTGGAGGGCACTTGGTTCAGGCATTGTTCTCAGAGTTGTATTTGAAATACGTCCTGTCAGGTAAATAGGCATTTATATTACCCTGCTTTATTGGTGGGGACATGGAGACACAGAGTGGCCGAATCACAGAGCACACAGGGCAAAGCCAAAAGTTAAGGCCAGGCCTTCCGGACTCAGAGCACAGGCTTGACCATGGTACACTTTGAGTTCTACATCAGCCAATTCTAACTTCAAACCCGCTGCTCTCTCTGGGACACTGGCGCACTCAGCTCTTGGCACAAACATGTCAAGTGTTCTTCCAGCAATCTCTTATGTCAGGGGCTTCACAGGTACACCTCTGGGGAGCCTGTGATAGCGGTAGTACCATAGATCAGGAATTTCTTGCCCTAAATTCAGATCACAAACAGTACTAGCAGTGGGGTGGAAATTCCTAGTAAAACTTCATCTAGTCAAATGAACATCTGTTTCCTGGAATTTGACAACAGTCTCACAGAAGAGTGGCTGGGCCTTTTACAGCTCATTGAGAAAGTTTAAATGTACTTTCTCGTGAAGCTGCGTTAGTTGTAAAAACTATAGAGATGAAGTCAATGGGTAAAGTCTGGATTTTACTACCTCTAAAAGAAGGAAGGCAGATACATTCTCTATCTGTCCAACTCTAAGCCATCATACCTCTCCCTTCCCAGTCTAGTTCTAAGAAGACCCAAAGACTGGCCAAGGAGAGGGTATTTAGTAGACAAAAGGGTTTTGGCAGGGAAGCCAGCATAGTCCAGAACACTGGGAGGGGCCACTGCCCTTCACCCACTTTGGCCATGGGTCAAGCACCATGGCAGAACAGTTGCAAAATGTGGACGAATCTTTAAAGCATTTTGCAGTGTGGCTTTGCCAGCCACTCAGTTACGAGCTAGATGGGCTCTTGTTCCTCACCGCTTGAATCTGGGCTGCCTTGTGAGCTTATTTAGCAGTACATTACAGCAGAGGGGAATGGGACATGCATCCCAAGCTTAAAGACTTGAACCAAGACCTGTCGGTCAGCTCTAAGGTGGAGTTCTGGAGCAGAACCCACTCTCTGCTGTGCCCTGCTCCTGAGTGAAAGAACAGCTACCAGCTAGCCTGCTAGGAGCCGAGACACCATGGAGAGCTGGCTGGAGTACTCCCAGCTAGGACCTTTAAAACCAGACACCTCCAGCAGACACCCCTCACCCCCCAGCTCTGGGGAGATGCATGACAAAGCTGTGGGGATACCACCTACATCCATCTTAAATTACTGTGGCTTTTCATCTCTTGATTCTTGAGTAATAATAAATATGTATGTGTGAGTATGTGTGTGTGTGTGTGTTTTAATTTCTAAATGTATTTGATCAGATTTCCATTAGTTCCTGAACTTGGCTCCACTTCCTACGTAGAGAGACTACCAACAGAAGTTTACGCTCAAGAAATCTAGTTGCAGCTGGGCCCGTTGGCACCACCTATAACCGCAGCCTCCGCACTCGGGGAGGCGGGCGGATCTCTGAGAGTCTGAGGCCAACGGGGTCTACAGAGTAAGTCCAGGACATCCAGGGCTCACAGAGAAACCCTGTCTCGAAAAACCAAAAAAGAAAGGAAAGAAAAAAAAAAAGCTATCTATTTGCACAGGTCTGAATCCGAACTCTGCCGTGGCCGTGTGCTAGTTATGGGCTCTTGGGAAAGCGGCTTAACTCACCGAGCCTCGGTTGGATTGTGGGAAGTGGGCTGTGCGTGACGTCACTGTGAGGGCTACGTGGTGTGTATGCTTAGAGGGCAGTGGTGACTAACCGGTGTATTAACTAGCCCCGTTCTTTCCAGCTCTGGAACCGAGCTCTCTCTCAGCATCCTCCTGGTTGGGATTCGTATTACCTATTCCACCGGCGTGTCGCTTGCTTGGAATCGTGTCTCTTTGGTCCTGGATCCAATTTCTAGTCTTGTGTGCACTCTGATTGATGTCCCAGGTGCCTCTCGGTGCACGCTACCTCCAGATCAGAGCAATGCCCAAGGTGTATTTCAAGGGTGTCAGTGGGTGAGGACGCTCTCCCAAGTCCGGGCTGCTGCCCTGTCAAGACTTTCCCAACGGTGCCCTGGGCCCCTCCTCCCTGGAGAGGTAAGCATCCGTCCAGAGTCTCTGCCCTCTCACATTTCTGTCCTGCCTCTCTCCCTTGCACTTTCGCCCCTCCTTGTCTGGAGACCTGCATAGGAAACCCAGACAGCCGTGAGTAACGTTCCCCCGGGAATGGCGTAGCAAGGCCTGGGCTGCCTGCTGACTTGCGGGGAGCGTGCTTGTCCCAAGCTTAAGACACAAAGCTGGGCGCGAGCAAGCCTGGTGACTTCACTGCCTTTTGTCAGATCAGAGGCTCCTCGCTCCGCAGGGAAGGGCGATTACACAGGGAGGTGGGGTGGAGAGCGCATGTGATATATAAAACGAAGCGAGATTTCCAAAAACAACACGCTGGGTCGTAACTACTCACGCTCGGGGAGCCAGCCCTCCGCACCTCAGCGCTGGCTTTTCACAGTCTCATTGAGCTCTCTCGCTAGCAGCTCCGGGAAGCTGCCTCCCTGGTCAGCATCCAGGCAAGGGCTGAGGTCACATAGTGAGTGACAGAGACTGGGCCCGTGCACAGCTCTCTGGACCCTGTCTTCAGCACGCCGTATCACGCTGTTGGAGCTGGGACATTTCTGACTGTGATCGAGGCCTGATGTTTTTCAAACTTTCCCATGGAGTCTTCCCTGCCAGGAGGAGGGAATGAGCACCCCCTCAGTACAAAGGGCTGCCAGGACCCATGCTTTATGTAAACAATTCATTCACACTGTGGATTCCTTTTTTTTTTTTTTTTATTTACATTACAATTACATTAGCTATAGTCTTGATGTGAAAGCATGGCTTTGTTCTAGGTTCTTCCAAAGCCAATGTTTTAGGAAGAAGTTTCTTCTTCACTCCTGGCGATTCCAGGGGTCTGGGATGCCATGTTCCATCTAGGCGTTTCCAGGCAGCATGGAAGGCAAGCATGCAACACACGTGCCTCTCCTGAAGGCTTGGTGAGCGAGCTGTTGTTTTTAAAAGGAGATTTATTTTATTTTTAGTTATGTTTGCATTTAGGTGTGTGTATCTGTGTGCATGTACGTATGAGCGCAGGTGCCCCATGCAGGCCAGAATAAGGTGTGGCTGGAACCCATGGAGATGGGCTTACAAGCAATTGTGAGTCATCTGGCAATAGTACTGAGAACAAAACTCAGGTCTTCTGCAATGGCAGCAAGTGCCATTGACTGCTGAGTCATCACTCCAGCCCTTTTTTTTTTTTTTGAGAGAGAGTGTTGCACTATCTCAACTTGCAATCCTCCTGTCTCAGCTCCTTGAATGCTGTGTGCCACCATGTCTGGCTAGTGGGGAGTTTTTCACTTGGGATCGTTGACAGAGGCTTCTTCAATTCATACCCCAGATATTCTCCTCTGTGCTCAACACTAAAAGACATGCTTGGCAGGGTTGTTCAGTGGCTCACGGTCTAAGAGAACACGCTCTTGCATTGTGGGTGCGCTGAGCATGTTTGTGGAACAGAAAATGTGCTTTGTAAGTGGAAACAGAAATGGGGGTGCAGGCATAGGCAAAAGGACTATTTGTGTGGGAAGATTACCTACAAGGTTTAAAGATGAGACTGAGGGCCTTGGAGTTATTGTAATGCTGTGTATTACCTAATATTGTCTGCTTAGCTGCATCACCGGGACCCTTGATGGGAACCCCACTGTCACACTGGGAATACCTTCATCATTTCTTCATCAGGAGGTCATGGCTCTTACCTTGACTACCTTCTCAGGCCTCTGAAGCTCCAACTTCTTCTGGCTCTGCTTACCTTGTCAATCTGTGTTGTCCAAAACAAACCTCTCTAGGCCCCTGCAAGTGGGCTATTGTTCTAGAGAGGGCCCAGCTCTAGCAGGGTTCAAGGATAGTAGAGACAGTTGCAGCATGCTCAAAACAGGCGGTGTCTAACTCCTAGTCAGAGGCAAGGAGAACCCCACAGGAATCTGCCTCTTTGCTATGAGTTTAAAATCCATGGAGATGTATTCCAACCTTACAGTTATTTGTAGACATATACATGAGGTCTGAAAAAGAGGGTAGAGATGGGAATGGGGGACAGATGGTTTCAGTAGCTACATGAGCAGGGCTTCTTCCATGTCAGGTGCTGATCTAAGCATAGGAGCTCAGTTTACTATCTATCTATCTATCTATCTATCTATCTATCTATCTACCTATCTGTCCATCCATCTACTATTCAAATAATCATCTATTATCTATCAACCAATCATCTATTATTTATCCATAAATTATCTATCTATCATCTATCTATCTCTGTGTGTGTGTGTGTGTATGTGGCAGCAGGGGGGTGTTGCTAGAAATCGGATCCAGACTTCAGAAATCACAGGTAATCATTCTACAAACTGAGCCACAGCCCTATCTCCAGATCTTCAGCTGCCATCAGTACTTACTCCTTGTTTAATGCCACTGGAAATACTAGTAACTGAACCTTCTTTGGGCTTCTTTGATGGTAGGTAACATGCTACATGCTCAGCATGCTCATCTCCCACAATCCTTACAACATTCCTCCAGATAAATGGCCATCATGACTTTCATTTTCTAGATGACTTCACCTTTGGATGAGAAAATGGAGGATTGGGTAGGTGAACTTGCCCAAGGTTTTATATAGCAAATGACTCTGAAGCCAGGTTCTTCAACATTCTGCTCCATGTAGACTGCATCAATCATTAAAAGCCCAGAAGAACTGGGGAAGCAGTTTCACAGAGGACATCCTGTGTATCCCAGATGCCCAGCAAGCCCATTTCCCACCTGCAGGCAAATGTCGTAAGACTTGCCACCTGGAGGGTAGATAACATGCAGAGAGTAAGGAAACCCACCCTTGAGGTCAGGAGGTCTATGGCTGGCATTCACACTCACCTCAGCTTCCTCCTAGCCTCACTTTCAAACTGGTACAAACAGCAAGAGGCACACGTGCTATTTCACATATGGAAAGGTTTTTGTTTCTTTTCTTTCCTTTTAGCCCAACCCCATTCATTTTGTACTCAAGAAAGCTGAATCTCAACCAGATAAACAAACTAACAGTTTGTTCCCTCCCAGGCCTCTGTCTGGTTGGTGACAGAGTTAGGCCTTTAAAACAAATCTCGCTGGTCATAGTGGCACATGCTTGTAATCCCAGCACTCTAGAGGCCTGGGAATAAGAATAAAGAGTTCGAGAAAAAAACTTGCTGCGAGGGGGGAAAAAAATCAGGCAAGGCTTCTAACTTGCAGTCTGACGCATTTGCTGCTTTTCTGGGCTGGTTTCTTGACATTCCCCAGAGCCTGGGTTGTTGGCTTTTCCTTTCAACTTGGATTCATCAGCTAAACTGTTTTTCTGAATCTGTGAAATTACAGGCTGGGAAGCTCTGGATACGACATGTGCTGTTCCTTTTAGCCACTTGCTGGGTTCACCAGCTCCATGCCCTCCTCCTGGAAAGGTTTTAAAAGAATGGCTCAAAAGTAGCAAAACGAGCAGAGAAATGCTTGCCTCCTCTGTCTGCTGTTCATCTTTTGGAGAATGTCACAGCAGACGACAGTGTCATGAACAGAGAGGAAGCCCTGTCGAGCTCCCCAGGCTAGCTCTGTCTGGTCTGAATTGTAGTGCTGTAGGTGAGGAAATTAATTAATTAATAGAGAGAGTGTTTAGCATGAGTCAAGCCCTGGTTTTGATGTTTAGCACACCCACAAGACTATAAATATGTGTGTCAACGTGATTGAGACAACAGGGCAAGTGATGACACTTTTTCTGGGTGTGTTTGCAAGGGTACTTTTCCTGGAAGATGTGAGCAATTGAATAAAAAGGCCGAGTAAAGAATTTCTCGCTCATCAGTGTGGGTGGGCATCACCTACTCCATTGAGGACCCATAGAGCATTGCCCGTGTTTGTTCTCACTTCTTGACATTGTAGTCCTTGACACAGACAACACACATATGCACACGCATGCACGCACATACACATACTTCCTCAAGAATTTCATCAGCACTCACTGAACCCTGCCTCTGGCTTTCTTGGTCCCCCAGCTTGCAGATGGGGGCCTGGAATGTTTTAGTTTCCAGGAGAAGACACAGAGAAGCCCTGCTCAGATGCAGGGAAGGACCATTTCCAGATAGCTCATGCCTGGCAGCTGCTGATGGCACTGGAAGGAAGCTTGCCTTTTCAGAGTCCCACATACTCCGTTAATCTTTCTGAGATGTTTTTATTGTCCCCTTTCCCCTTTATTTTCTTCTTGTAAGAGAAAAAAAAAAACCAAAAAACAAAAAACATCTGACTAGGATGACCCCTCTTAAAGGGGACAGAGCTGGCTGCTTTTAAACTCATCTTTGTCCTTCCTGCTGCTGGGACAGCAGAAGACCTGAAACTCCTGTTGTCTGTGGAAACTGCGCTCAGTCACAGTTACCCCAAGTAGAGCTGAAGAAGCCAGCTCCAGAGTGAGCACTGTAAGGAAATGGATAGAACTGATGAGCAGAAGCACTTAAGGGGACTCAACTGGGGCCCAGCTGCCATGCCTTACCCTGAGGCCTCCTTACCCGAGCAGGTGTGTGCCATGTCAACTGGTGTTCTTCAGCTTGTATGAGGCTGTGCAGGCCAGTCCAAGATGCAGCTGCCTCATCCTACGAACCATTACCTAAGGGCATTTGGTCACCAGAGTCTCTCCTGCATGCTTACTGGAAAGATGAGGAGTTTCCAGTCCCTAAGCATCTGATGGGTAAACACCTCGACCATTTGCCCCTGCAGGTAAGGTAAGTCTAGTTTGTATGTCTTTGTTACTTTTTACAAGGTACCATGTCAAAATACCCGAGGCTTCAAAAGAAGAGGCTGTTTTGCCTTACAGTCCTGGTGTAAGGTAAGGTCAAGAGTGGAATTTGTTTTGCTGACAGAGTTCCAAGGCAGCACATGAAGGCATGAGATGGAGCACACACGTGTGTCTTTTTGTCTCTCTCCATAAAGCCACATGTATCCAATCATGGACCCTCCACCCTTAATAACTGAGGCAATCCTACTCGTTTCTCTGAAGTCCCACTTTTAGTCATAATAGTTGTACTGAATTATCTAATTCTGCTTCCATCATATATCACAATAGGAGTAAACACAGGCACCTCAAAGAACACGTGGCCATAGACAAGCCACAATGGAGCACCGTCTGTGCTGTTCCCCTGAGATTCCCAGTTGCTGGAAATTGGCTTGAATCATCTCCTTCGCTCTCTTGCGACCCTAAATTAACCCTCTGTACCCGTGGCCTCTAAAACAAGAAAACCTTCATGATTCATAAGTTTTGAACTGAGTATCAAAGGATTTGAGTTTTCATCTTTCTCTTAGACTAGCAGTACTCAACCTACAGGATGTGACCCCTTCGGGGGCTGAAGTGTGGTTCCCACTCATGTCCATGACTGTATTTGTCAGCTAACTTTTTAGGCCTTTCTGCCTGCTTTGAGAGTCTCTTCCACCCGTGTTTTATTTAATTCCCAATATGCTTCTCTGATTTAGACAGGGCCTGAATGGTTTTCCCAGTGTAGGAATCATTCCAGTGTAAGATCATTAGCCAGACAGTGGTGAGGTGCACCTCGAATGAACCTCGAATGAACCCCACTCCGGAGGCAGAGGCAGGTGGATCTTTGAGTTTGAGGCCAGCTTGGTCTACAGAGTGAGTTCCAGGCCAGCCGGAGCTACACAGAGAAACCTTGTCTCAGAAAACCAAAATGGAAAAAGAAAAAGAAAGAAGAAGGAAGGAAGGAAGGAAGAAAGGAAGGAAGATCATTGCATAAAGAATGAGTTTTTTGTTCTCTTCCTCTAAATATCTTAACTAATTTGCTTATGTTCTCCCCAAGCTTGAGAAATTCCATTACTGGTCTTCTAATCCTCACTCCAGCCTCCTCGCACAACTTTTCCTGTTCTCTGACTGCTGAGAAGCATCTGGAATCATGGCTACAAGAAGGGCGATAGAGACATTAACATACAAAGCTCCCTCTTTAACAGCCTATATCAAGTTGTGTGCTTGGGTAATGAGATATGGGGGCAGACTTACGTCCTATGTCAGATGTGGGTGGCTTGGGAATTGTGTACATGGCCTTGGACAAAGAGTCAGCATGGGACACATGTCATAGTGATAAAAAGTCTGGTGTGGTGGCACACGTCTTTAACCTCAGCTCTGGAGAGGTGGAGGCAGGTGAATTTCTGAATTTGAGGCCAGCCTGGTCTACAGAGTACCAGGACAGACAGGGCTACAATGAGAAACCCTGTCTTGACACCTCCACCCCCCCCCAAAAAAAAAAAAAAAAAAAAAAAGCCTGGGCTTTTTGAGGACTGTACTATGTGGATGGGATCTCTATATTTCTGGGTAGTTCATGCCTGGCAGCTGCTGACGACACCAAAAGGAGGCTTGTCTTTGTGAGGTCTAAAGCCAGAACTGGCAAAGAGTGGGCATTAAGTAAATATTTTGTTAGCGTCAATAGAAGAATTGCACACATGAAAAGTAGCACCCTGGGGGTTCTGGGGAAATGCCATGTTCTGTTGGAGTGCTGAAGGCAGCCTTCCAGAGATCTGAGGCTGCTTCTGAAAGGCACCCAAGATTCAGTTTGTCAGAAGGCATGGCTCATAGCAGATGTCAAGATATACAAAGCGTGCTCAAGAAGATGGCAAAGGCCTTGTGACTAATTTACAATGTTCCCATGGGCCTTTGTGATAGTCACCAATAACACAACAGAGCCCAGAACCACCTCGGAGACACACATGGTGTCTGTGGTCGTTAATATTCATTGTTAACTTGAAGGGATTTAGAATCACCTATGAGAGAAGCCTCCGGGTATATACACAAGAGAAATTCTACTTTGGCTCCATTGAGGTAGGCAGACCTAACTTAGATGTCCTCAGTGTCATCAGTGGGATGGGGGTTCTTATGGGATTAAAAGGAGAAAGGGAACTGAGCACCAGCATCCATCTCTCTGCTTTCTGACTGCAGATACGATGTGATTATCTGCATCACAGTGCTGCTGCCATGCCTCCCTCCCACGATGGACTGTGACCTCTAGAACTGTGAGCCAAAGCAAACCTTCCCCGTTCTTATGTTGCTCTTGCCAGGTATTTTGCTGCAGCAACAAGAAAAATCAATGACCATCGTTTTACAGGGACCAGTTCAGAGGAGGCTTTCACAGGTAAAAGAAGTTCAAAGCAGCCTTTGGAACTGTGGAGGGTTGAGTGACAAGAGACATGGTGGTGACTTGGAAGGGACCTTAAGAAGCTCTAAGGGCCTTGTGGAGATGGAAGAAAGAAAAGACAGGAGTGAAAACCGGAGAGAAAGCGTTTTAGCTGTTCGGGTGCAGTGTCAGTGGTCTGAATGAATGGGACTGGGAGGATACGCAATGAGTTCTGTAGACCAGTTTCAGAGCACGGTCTTTAGGATAAGACTGCAGAGGCCTAGTTCTTCCCTTACTGTGTGAAGTCAAGTGGGCTCCTCAACTCCTGCTGGCTCCTTTGCAGGAAGGTTCTATGGCACTTAGCTCACGGTGTGTTGAGGGGTTGGACTGAATTGAAATGATACATGTAAAACTTATAAGTGCTCAACTTCTTAAATGCTGTCATTTCATCCAGAAGGTGTTGAGTTCACACTCAATAGCCCTGCAATAGAATTACAAAAAAAAAAAAAAAAAAAAAATCACACACACACCCTCTCTTTCACAATATTTTACAATAAGTTTATCATTGTATGTTGGAGCACCTGTAGCTATCTTGGGGTGCATGCAACCCGAAGGTGGCAGGTTGGACAAGCCTGAGATTCTACATAAGAGAGATATCTAAAAATTATAAGTTTAGTATTGACGATTTTGCTGTGACGATGTGAGTCAGGTGAGAACCCTGGGGTGGGGAGACGAGCCTTTGTAGTCTGCACACACCAATGTACTCACAAACGCCCTCATTCAAGGGCGGCGGGGGTGTCAATCAGATGAGGAGTTGTGGCTGTAGAAAGGGAGGTCAGAATCATACATGGCCATGAGTTCAGGAGAGGCAACAGGAAGTCTCCTCAACAACAGGAAGCAGTTGTTTCTAGAGTTCTGGTGTCACCATTGCTTTGATGTAGGTTTACTCAGTGCCTTCTGGATTAAATTAAAGAACTCCATCGTGGCTAGAGAGAGAAGACGACGCGACAGAGTCCGTGAGTGATCAATGAGATGAGTTTTATGGAAGAGAAACTGGATTTCAGCTCTCCCCGGGACCAGAGACACACTTCAGCCCCTGTTCCTCTGCAATCCAGAGGGGAGACACTTTCTGGAAGCTGCTCGCTGTTTCCTGAGGGGCTAGACTAGCTTACACTGAAATGCTACTTCCTGGGGAACAGCTGAATCCTGTGCAAAACAGAACAGTTTCTCACCCTACTGCTGGAAAGCGCTTTTAAGACGCACCTCCCTGCCCCCCCCCCCCCCGGCTGCTGATAAACACACTGGCATCAAATGACTTAGGAGGGCATCTCTCGGGTCTTCCAAGTTGCAGGTTTGTGTGTGTGTGTGTGTATGTGTGTGTGTGTTTTAAATCAATCTCACATTCAAATGCATCACTTTTAGTCATAACCTTAGCCAGTGTGGTGGCCTACTTTCATCTTGGGACTCAGGAGGCAGAGGCACTTTGTGAATTTGAGGCCACTTGGGTCTTGATAGTGAGTTCCAGGAAAGCTGCAGTTTTTTTCACCTGTAAAATGGCAGCAGATATATTGGACAAAGAGGTGCTGTACTAAAACAAAGAAATGCATATGAGCAGGTTACTAAATTATTCCTACTATGATTATGATTATTATTATTATTTTTTTTGCCAGGACTGGAAGCACACTATCTTGCCTTTCTTACTAATCCTCTTTTTATCTGTCTCTGTTGCTTCCAGCAGGACTAGTAAATTGCCAGTATTTTCTCAATATGAAAGATTTCCATACTGTTACTGAAATTTTTATAAGCTTAGATGATCAAGAAGCATAGCTCTTCTCTCTCTCTTTCTCTCTCTGGTCTCTGTCACTCCCCTTTCTTTTCTTTTGGCGAAAGAAAAAACTTTTGTGGTCTAAACTAGAAGTCACAATTCTAAGAGGAATTCGGCCTCTGGGTCTCTGTACCCATATGATTTCTTGTTCTTATACTGTGAGAGCCAGGTGCTGTGAAACATACTGTAGAATGAGCGAGCCCCCGCGTTTTCCTGTCACATGCAGTCATGTATGATAAAGACAGCTTCGGACATAGTTTCCATCTGATCACATTTCCCCCTGTTCTCACTGCGCCTACCATGCAAACCTGCCCTGTTACATTGTAGAGATAGTGACCAACAAGCTCTAGCATTTCATGATAGAGTTAGATGCCTGCCTGTTTGCCAGTGCAGGGCTCTGAGTGGATGTTCGGACTCTGGAACAGGAGGACTGAACGCCTACCACAGACTCTGTAATTCAGTGGGGAATGCTGCCTCTCTCCTTGAGTTTCTTTAGCCATAAGTGGGCACTCTGCTAACTCTCTCTAACCCTGGGCTCTTTGAACAAGTGTAAAAAGTTACAGGAAGATGAAAAACCCACAGTAACACTATGTGCTTAATACTTTTGTGAATCCAGAGCACAGAGTTCAGGAAGCATTAAAATAAAACAGCACCAAGGAAGAAAGGACCAGCCTGCTCTCTGCTCAGTGGGCTACCCATCGCACCTTGCTGATAGAAGTTTCTGTGAAGTTCCCCAGGGGACGATCCTGCAAATGGTTTTGTACTCATCCCCCTAAAGAAAACCGCCAGCCTCACAGTTTTTAAAGAACCCCTTTCCCAACCTCCTCCTTACCTACCTTTTAAAAACTGTAGTAAAGAAAAAAAAATTGACTGCAGCTTGCTTGCTGATGGTGAAGGAATCTGTATCTTTTCGGGAGCCTGCTGATCAAAGGCTGTGTCATCTGTGTGGAGTAACTTCCTCTGGGCTGGAGGCAGAGTAATCAAGATGCTTCTCCAGTGAGAGGAGCGCAGATGCTCTGTGTGGAATGGCTCTGTCTTAAAAAACAAAGCCAGGAATAGTGATCGCCCTGCGAATGTTGTAGAGATAATGGTGGCTGGAAAAAGACACCCCACATTCCAGAGTTTTGGGTGTCTCCGGCAGGAAGCAGATTAAATGCGTCAATAAAAATCTGGCATTTGTTAGAGAGATAAGGAAGTCTGGGGTAGATGGTGGCTCTGAGCAACCCATCAAAGAAACACAGAAGTTTCTGTGCACCCTGATGTCTCAGGTCTACTTTGTACCTGTGTTTATTTAAAAATTTTATAAAACATTCTCTTAAAATGATTGCGAGTCTTTTTTTAAGCACTCCTTTCTTGGCTCAACAGTATTTATAAATCATACCAGACAATAGATCATTAACTGCGTCACTTAGCAAATAGAAAACGGGCCACATGTCACAAAATTCTCCAGGGAAATAAAATTGTTAAAAATATTAACCACAAGAATCTCACTGTTTATAAAAACAAAAGAAAATAAAACAAACTGTCGGCTGGGGGAGTGAGTTGCTTCATCCTCCAGCGACTCTCTTGTAGCTAACTGTCTAGGGTAACTATTCTCCGAGTGACCTCTGTCTTTTGGAGGCAAAACCCAGGATAATCAGAATACCTAAGACTTTGGGTTCTTCTTTACAATATGAATTTGTAGTTAGGAGGCTAGACAAATGAGAGGATGCATCTGCTTCTAGATTCTGGCCTTGAAGAATGTTTTGAAATGGCATGGTTTCCTTGCAGGCTTCCTGATTTAGTATTTAGGTTGAAAGAGCGAAAATATTTTGTATTGACAGAAGATCAAGTGCAGATGTCCTCAGAGGTCTGAAAGCATCCGTTTTAACTTACCTTTGTGTGCTGCGAGGAGCTGCTTTGGAGCCAGAATGTGATCCATAATCATCAATTGTAGGCAGAGAGGGGTTTCTGCAGAGGAAATGGTGTTTTTACTGTTGGTTTCCTCATCTCTCATCCTAACCAGGCACGGCACCCCCACTAAAGGTTTACTAGGGATCTAGGCAGCGCTGGCCATTTCCCCAGGAAACTGAATGTGGGCATAAAGGCACTTAGGGTCACAGCTGTTAGAGTTGGGGGTCTATGGGGATGGGGTGTGTACAATTTTCAAACACTTATTTTTGAGAACTTCTCACATGGGCATTGTATTTACATCTCTCCCACCCCTTTCTCCCTGCTCAAGATGCTCCATGCCCTTCCTCCCAAATCCATGCTCTTCTACTTAACTATTGTTGATGTTGCATGTATACATGCATAGGTGCATAAACCTGCTGAATGCATTCAGAGTTGCTTGTGTGTGCATTGTCCAGGGCTGACTGCATGGGCTTGACATTTCATGAGGGAGCACGGCCCTGGAGGAATCCTCTCTCAGCAGCCACCGACCATCTGTAGCTCTTCATCCAGGGCAGAACCAGATGAGATTTCCCCGTCCACACTGGCACGTCAGCTGGTGTTGTCATTATGCTGGCATTGTTTTGTGCAACCGTATTGTTTCAAGGTTACATTTTGCTTGTCATGTCAGGTCAAGGTACAATATCACGTTGGCTCATTTGAGAGTCAGGGCCTCCAAAATATATACTTCAGTGTCCAAAGTAATCGAGGCTGAGGGCTTCCACGGTGGCTCAATGGGCAAAGGTGCTTGCCGGGAAGCCTGATGAGTTTAATTCCTGAGACCCACACAGTGTAAGGAGAAAACTGACTCTTTTCAGTTGTCTCTGACCTCCACTTGTATGCTGTGATACACACACATATACATACACACACACACACACACACATACACACACACACACAAAGAAGGAAGGAAGGAAGGAAGGAAAGAAGGAAGGAAGGAAGGAAGGAAAGAAGGAAGGAAGGAAGGAAGGAAGGAAGGAAGGAAGGAAGGAAGGAAGGAAGGAAGGAAGGAAGAAAGGAAGGAAACAAAGGAAGAAGTTAGAAATTAACATTGAAGCTGAATTTCTCGATTGTTCAAATCTATTAGAAGATTGCCGGATCTCTGCTTTCATAGCTATGTGGAGCAGGAGGATTCAATGCTGCCGAATGGTTGTCCAAATGTTAATTAGTGTTTCTAGGTGAAAAACCATAGGTATGTTTGGTTCTCTGGAAGCAGTGGCTAACTGAGGTAGACTGGAAGATGTGGTTTGCAATCATAAGTTCCTCTCCATTGGCCAGGGTCAGACTGTGGGTAAGGAAGGGTTATTGTCAGAATGTGTGGGAACCTTGGGGGTCTAAGGAGACCTGCCCCATCCTAAGTCTCTCCTGCGCTCTGGTTCCATTCTGCCTTTCTGCAGTATTGATAGTTCTCCTTCTCTATACCAAATGTGAAATATCTCAAACTTATATGTTGGCTGGAATTTCCTCTCTCTCTCCTCCCCATTTTGGTTTTTCTCTGTGTATCCCTGGCCATTGTTGTCCTAGAACTCTTTCTACAGACCTCTAACTCAGAGATCTGCCTGCCTCTGCTTCCCAAGTGCTGAGATTAAAGGTGTGTGCCACCACACCTGGCCTGGCTAATATATATAACTGTTTGTCCTTGGAGACAAATGAGTCAAAAGACAAATTATGGCCACCAAGCTGCCATTTCAAGACCTTGGAATCCTTTCTGAAAAGAGAAAACTCAGACCCCTTCTGCAGCTGTCTTCCTAGTAACTTCTGTTTCATTGTTGTTGGGTTTTTTTGTTTGTTTGTGTGTTTGCTTGTTTGTTTTACAAAATAATACTGTCCTGGTGTTTGAAGGCCAGGTTGGCCAATGCTACCCATTCTAGAGAAAGCTCTACACTTCTCTATCAGTCATATAATCTGCTTCCTAGAGTATAGAACACCCAGCTACCTTTCCCCACTTGTATTTACTCAAGACTTACTTGAACAGTATTTTTTGATCCTCCAGCAGGCTCCTACATAGACAGTCTTGATGTACATAGAGATGAAGAAACTGAGATCTTGCAAATGTTAACAAAGCAGCTCAAGAGCTAAGGTGCCGGGGAAATCCAGAGCAGACCTTTGGATTTTTATTCTGCCCTCCCTTGTGAAAGCAGTTCTGAAAACAGAGCCAAGACCCACTTAAATAGTCAGTGACAGACATTGTTTGGGCGTTTTCCTGTCAGTCCCCTGGACACAGAGTTAACTGATGGAACCTGGCTAAGGCAGGTCACTGTGTACCTTCTAGACTGTTAGAGGGGAGAATAAGGCACACAAAAGCCACAAACTGGCATTTTTGAGGGCTATATTCAATGCGGTTGTGTTTGTTTGCACCTATATATTTTGGGTTTAGAGTATAAAAACCGGTACCTTTCTGTATCTGTATTTGAGCATGTGTACGTGCATGGCAGGCCACAGTATGTGCATAGAGGCTGTCGGACAACCTGTGAAAGTGTGTTCCCCCTTTCCATTGTTTCAGTCCTGGGATTCAGACTCAGGCGTTCCCTCTTGCTGGCAAGTGCCTTTCCCTGCTGAGCCATCATGCCAGCCCGCAGTCTTCCCCTCTTAAAACCAGCTTACTGATTAATAGCCCACGGAAAATAGAAAGCGCATGCCTTACGTGTGCCGTTTGGTAAATTTCGACACATGACCACACCCACAGAAGCCATGAACATGTTCAAGATGACAAGCACACTCATCACCCCCAGGTTTCCTCTTGCGGTGTGCGACCCCTTCCTGTCTACTCTGTCTCTGGGTAAAGGTTCTCTAACACTAAACATGCTGAACACACACATCTGCATTCCTTGGTACTTACATAGACAGAATCATGTATTTTTGTGTGTGTGTGCTTGCACACAGGACTGTGTCACACACAGTGTGTGTGTGTGGAAATGAGAGGACAACTTGGGAAAGTCTGTTCTTTCCTTCTTCAGTGTGGTCCCTGGGGACTGAACTCAGGCTGTCTTGGTGGGAAGGGTCACTGAGCCATCTTCGGGGTGGAAGGTTTTTGTTGTTTGTTTTTAAATTTTGATTAAGTCAAATTTATCCATCTACCTTATTAAGAATTTTGCTTTTAGTTTTGCTGGGAGATATTTGGGTGTTGAGGTGTAGTTCAGTTGCTAGAATGCTCTCCTGCCATGCTAATATTTGATCCCAGCACTGCATTAATTGGATACAGTAACCTGTACATGTAATCCCTAATTCTGGGATGTAGAGGCAGGAAGATCAGAAATTCAAGGTCACTCTTGGCTACACAGTGAGGTCAAAGCCAGCCTGTGATATGTGAGAGATCTATTTCAACCAACCAACCAACCAACCAACCAACCAACCAACCAACCAACCAACCAACAACAAATAGGCCTGTGCTTATTCTAGGAGAGAAAAGGGAAAACACAAAGGTTTTGCCTTATCTTTTTTATATGTCTTTTACCCATAATGCTACCTAATTTTAAAATTAGAATCTGAGGGTATCTATTACCACAAATATACCACAAATGTAGCTGAGACTTGGGGGGCATTTGTGTAGACTTACTGGTTGACATTTTTGAAGTTCAGATTTGGGGTTTTCAGTCCAAGGCACTCAGCCTGCAGTTGCCAGCATTTAAAAGTTGAGAGATTTCTATCCTCTTTGCCTTTCTGAATGAGGATTGAGCATCTTACCCAGGGTCCTCCTTCTTGATTTGCTTCCTTAGGTGTACAGATTTTCATATGATTATCCTACATTATGTATCTAATATCCACTTATAAGTAAGTATATACCATGTGTGTCTTTCTGCTTCTGGGATAGCTCACTCAAGATGATCTTTTCTAGTTCCCACAATTTGCCTGCAAATTTCATGATTTCCTTGTTTTTAATTGCTGAGTAGTATTCCATTGTATAAATGTACCACATTTTCTGTATCCATTCCTCAGTTGAGGAACATCTGGGTTGTTTCCAGGTTCTGGCTATTACAAATAAAGCTGCTATGAACATGGTTGAGCAAATGTCCTTTTGTATACTTGAACATATTTTGGATATATGCCTAGAAGTGGTATAGCTGGATCTTGACATCAGAAGAGGGAGAAAACAGGGAACAGGACAGAAGCCTACCACAGAGGGCCTCTAAAAAACTCTACCCAGCAGAGTATTGAAGCAGATGCTGAGACTCATAGCCAAACTTTGGGCAGAGTGCAGGGAACCTTATGAAAGGAGGAGAAGACAGAAAGACCTGGAGGGGACAGGAGCTCCACAAGGAGACCAACAGAAGCAAAAAATCTGGGCCCAGGGGTCTTTTCTGAGACTGATACTCCAACCGAGGACCATGCATGGAAATAACCTGCACAGATGTAGTCCATGCCAGCTCAGTTTCCAAGTGGGTTTCCTAGTAAGGGGAACAGGGTCTGTCTCTGACATGAACTCAGTGGCTTTGATCACCTCTCCCTAGGACGGTGGGGGTCGCAGCCTTACCAGGCCACAGAGGAAGACAGTGCAGTCAGTCCTGATGAGATCTGATAGGCTGGGGTCAGATGGAAGGGGAAGAGGATCACCCCTATCAACTGGGGGAGAGGCGTAGGAAGAAAAAAAGAAAGGAGGGTGGGATTGGGAGGGGATGAGGGAGGGGGCTACAGCTGGGATACAAAATGAAAAAATTGTAATAAATAAATAATAAAAATTAAAAAGATACTAAAGGAAAAAAAACGTTGGGAGATTTCATGAGAACATCCAATGTTTCTTAAAAACTGGGAGAGCTGGCAATACTGGCTCACAGCTCAGAGGATGTGCTGCTCTGAACTGAGCTGTGCTGCCATGTGCCAACCTCACTGGGCAGCCTCAAATGGAAGGATGGATGGAATCACTAGGTTTTGCCACAAGGGTAGCGCTGACTAATCTGGAGAAGGTTTTGAGGTAGTTAATTCTGGAAAGCAACGATTGGACTTAGCTGTGGGTTCTCCATCTTGCTCCGGTGAGTACAGAGGCCCACCATCTCACAGCTAGATGTGCTCTGGGGCCCTTTGGAGCTCTGCTTTGGCAATTCTATAAAGGGTTCATTTATTATACTTTCAAACCTCTCTCAGGAGGTCAAGAGAGGTAGCTCCCCCACGGCGGAGCTGTAATGAGTCAGGAGGTTCTGGAAGGATGGCTGTAGTTACTGTTTTGACTAATCTGGAGAAGGTTTTGAAGTAGTTAATTCTGGAAAGCAATGATTGGACTTAGCTGTGGGTGCTCCCCGTGTCTTCTTCATTTGCTTTCTGTTACAAGTTAAAAACTTTTGAAGTATAAATATACACCATAAAACGCACACAGAGTTTGTACAGTTTAATGAGTGCTGGAAAATGTAACTACCACCCAGTTATGATAAACAGAATTCCTAATACCCCCAGAAGCATCTCGTTCCTTTGCTATCTAGTTCCTCATTTGGACTCAATTGTTAATATAATTCTAGTAACAGATGAAGTTTTAATGTTCTTAAAATTCATAAAAAGAGAGCCAATAAGTAGGTCCCCTTTTGCGTCTCATTCCTTTCTCTGGGCATACTATTTATTTCTTTTTCTTTTTCTTAATTATTTCAAATTCTTGGACCCTTTTTCATTAATTGTTGTTACACACGCACACATACATTCCTACCTATATAACTCTATAAGCCTATTGTTCTGCATAATGTTACTTGCATGTATGTCTTCAGGAATGACTATCTGGTATTGAGTAACTAATCGATGCGTTCTTTCCTGCAGAAGACTAGCTTTCCCACTCTCAGTATTCTTAAGTTGCCTGTAGTTTTTCTTGTAGGGTTGAAGCCTTGTGAGAAATCCCCTCTCCAGTTTAACATGTCTATTGTTGCCCTCCTTTTGGTCATGTTTACACAGCCATGTTATTGAGACTTCATGGGTTTAAATTCTGACATTCCTAGGAGACACAGTCTCACAAAAATTATCCCGTTCCTCTGGCTCTTGCAATCTTTCAGCCCCCTGTTTTGCAGTAACCCTTGAGCCTTAAGGGTAGGAGTTGTGCTGTAGGAATATCAACCTGCATTTTGGTTGGTTTTCAGTTTCTGGTGTTCGCTTCTTGCAAAAAGAAGTTTTTCGTGATGAGGGCTGAACAGTAGACTTATCTGTGGCTAGAAGGACCAATATTTAGAATGTAGTTAGGGATTATTTTGGTTTGGTCCAGTGGCAGTGTGATTTCTTCTCTAAGATCCATGACTTCACTGGCCCTGGGTAGCTGGCTGGGTTTACAGTAACCAGTCATGATTTCCATATTTGTTGAACAGGTCTTAAGTCCAGTGAGAGAGCTGCTGGTTACTGACAAGGTATGTGTATACCACTACCGTATCCTTAGACTTATTTGCCACGCGGATCCTCTTTGTCGTTCACGGGTGTCATAGTTGGGCAGGACTGTTGGTCGTTCCCCTCCTTTGGGAGTGTGTATGGTACCTCCTGGTTCCAAAAAAGCCCTAGTCCTCAGGGTATTTATTTTGTTTCACAGGCAAAGGTTCACCAGGTAACCCTGGATGGCCTTAAACTCTGTCTTAGTTTCCAAAGTGTTTTGATTACAAGTGTGTGTACACTAGTTTGTAAATTTTTAGGTTAATTTATGTATTTTTACTTTCTTTGGATAATTATCTCAGAGTGAAATTGATTAATTGTAACACAAACATGCCTTTTAGGAAAGTTTGCCACAGTGGTTATAACATTTCCCACTCTGATCAGCGATGTATGAGAAACCCAAGTTCTGTTCTCTAAAATTTGTGTTTTAATCTCTGATTTATTAACCCTACTTGATTGGCAATGGTGGCTCATTGTAGATTTTATTTGTGTTTCTCTGTAGTAGTTATAAACTTATTGGCCATTTACATTCAAATACCTTGTTTTAGAAACTCCTTTCTAAGTCTTTACCTATTCAAAAAAGGAATCTTTTATCTTTCTATTATTGACTTTAGGAGTTGCTGATATAATTTAGACACATGTTATATCACAAATATTTGGGACACACATATTCACATGGTCTATCCACCAGCATGAGCCTAGTCTTTTTGCCTTCTTAGAGGTGCTTTGACTTAACATATGTTTTTAATTTTGCTGAGTTCCAATTTGCCAATTTTGCTTTTATAATTATTGCTTTCTGTGTCCCAAGAAACATTTACATAGCCCTAATTACAAAGCAGCTCATTTATATTTTATCCTCTGAGCTTTACATTAGCATTTATGTTTAAGCCTTACTTCATCTGACTTAATTTTTCACTATGAGGTAGGATCAAGGTTTGCTTCTCCCTGGCATCATTTGGTAGATTTTACTTTCTTCTTTGAATTACACTGATGCCTGGAAAAATCAACTGTATGTATGTTGGCAGTCTATTTCTGGACTCTGTATTTTGCTCTAATGATGATTTTTCTGCAATATTTATAGTACACAGCATCTTTCAATCCATGAGCATGACATAGCTTTCTGTTTATAAAGTCTTCCTTATTATTTTTCAATAATTTTTGAGTTTTAGTGTAGTTTAATTTTCTTACGTTAAAGATTATTTATTTATATATATGAGTGCTCTATTTGCATGTATGTCTGCATGACAGAAGAGAGTATCAGATCCCATTATAGTTGGCTGTGAGCCACCATGTGGTTGCTGGGAATTGAACCCAGGACTCTGGAAGAGCAGCCAGTGCTCTTAAGTTCTAAGACATCTCTCTAGCTCCTATTTTTTTTTAACTTTAAAACCAGAAGTTTTTCTTTCTTTTTGGTGCTAAAATATAATCATATTTATGTTGAGTTTACAGAAGGTATTGGGGTTGGTGGGGTTGGGTATTTCTGTTCTTGAAATGTCTCTTGTCAGGTTTGGTATGGAGACTAAAGCAGTTTATTTGAGTTTGGATGTCTTGACTTCTCCCCTATTCATTGAGAATTGAATTTTATTTATAAGCACATGGTTATTTTGGTATTCCATTCATTCTTTCATTGTGGTGAGTCACATTTTTTCAAATAATTTGTCCACCTCTTTGCCATCATTTAATGTGATGGCATTAAGTCCTTAATTATATTTGTGATATTTTAGAATCTGTGGTTCCATTCTTGTTCTCATTCTTAATGGTGGCAACTTGTGGCATTTTGTCATCTTATTTTTCTTGACCAGTATCACAACGGGCTTAACAAGTGTATTAATACTGTCAAGGACAAAGTGTAGGCCTGGCCAGTTTATCTCTATTATTTCTTTCTAATTTCGCTTACTCTCTCTTTATCCTTTTTGGCTCCTTCTGCTCTAGATTTCTCAAGTGGATGCCTGGTTATAGTTCTAGATCTTTTTTCTCAGATACAAACATTAATAGTTACTAATTTCTTCTTCATATCATATTAGCCACATCCCTACATTTCCTTGTGATTTACTTATGTATGTCCATTATGACATCTTTGCTACTAGGGTTATTAACATATTAATTAATTTCTAAATTCATCTTGAATCTCTGTGTGCCTTTTAATTATGAGGTTCTGCTTTTATTGTCTTACTGTGAGTGTCTTCCCCTCAGCATACGGTCTTTTAATTTTCGTTGTTTTCTGAGGCAGAGTCTTCTTACGCTGCAGCAGGGGCTGGCTTGGAAGCTGCTATGTAGCCGCATCCTGCCTGGAAATTGTGGTTCTCTGTCTCTGCCTTCCAAGTGCTGGGATGACACCAGCATCCCAGCACCGTAGCCAGGTTGGCCTATCTTGATAAATGTCCCGTAGCCAGGTTGGCCTATCTTGATAAATGTCCTGTAAATGCCTAAAAAGACTCCCTGCACTAATGTTTTCTTTTTCCCTCGTGCAGTAGGGTTTTATTAACTTTTCAGGCTACCATTCAAAATAACGGATTTCAGCATGGCATTCTCATACATCTGTCCTGCTCTACGTTGTTTTGTTTTCATTCATCCACCTTGCTCTTCTATGCCTCCTAGTCCAGGCGGTTCCCTTATCCGCTATAGTTAGCATCCTCTGCTTTCTTATCATTACGTGTATTCCACTTAATTCCTACTTTCTTTACTATCTTTTCCTCTCCTGCCGTGATCTCTTTGTTATAGTTTGTTCACACACACACACACACACACACACACACACAATCTCTCTGTCTCTGTCTCTCTCACGCACACACACTAACACCATACACACATACACATATATTTTAAATGTAGGTTTCATATGTAAGAGAAACCGAACCGTATTTATCTTTTTGAGTCTGGCTTATCTTTGTTTATTATAATGTTTTCCAATTGTACCCATTTCCTCACAATTATCATGATTTCGTTTTTTCTTTGTAGCTGCAGAAAACTAATATATATGTACATATATATGAATCTATATATATATCTCACGTTGCTTTCTCTATTTGTCTGCTGATGGACATCATCTATGCTGATTCTGTTTCCTGGCTGTTGTGAATACTGCACCTAGAAACATGGATGTGTAAGGATCTTCTGTGATATTTGACTTGGAGTCCTCGAGAATTTGTCCAGGGATGGTCAAACGAGGTCTTATGGTAGTTCTGTTTACAGCATCTTGAAGCTTCTCTGCACAATGTTCAGTTGTTAGGTAAAACATTCATAAACACCTACCAAACTGAGTTGATTGATAATGTTCATATCTTAAATACTTTACTGACTTTCCAAAATCCTTCTCAATTACTAAGAGAGAAGGATTTTGGTCTCTAACTGTGATTATTCATTTTCTATTCTTCCTGTAGATTTGCCAAGTTTAGTTCTTTTTTCTTTTTTTAAATAAACATTCAAAAATTTAGTTTTCCTGTGCTTCTGATGAGTTGAGTTTTTATAAACTAACCCTCTGAAGCTCTAGGGATACTCTTTGTTTTAAAGTCATTGTCTGACAGTTATAGAATCACAACAGTATTGTTGAGTCTGGGGTCCAGCTCTTGGTTTTTTTGAGACATGGCCTCACTGTGTAGTTAAGGCTAGCTGGAACTCACTCTGTAGCTCAGGCTGGTCTCAAACTCTTAATTATTTTGCTTCAGACTCTAGTGCTGTGCATTTTCATGCCTAGACAGTTTTAAAATAATTATTTATGTAGTAGTTTTTAAAACACTTTCTTTCCATCTGCCTCTAGGTTTCAAGTATATTCCATGAGTAACATACATAAGGATTTGTGCCCCCTTACCTATAACCTTGGACTCCACTGGCATCAGTGGAATTGTTCTACTAACCTCACAGTAAAACTCACATTAAAATTTAAAGCCATGGCTGGCTGCTTTCTAGCTAGCCCAGCTTCCTCATGCCAAGAGACTAATAGCCAAGTAAAGAACTTGCCATTTTGGAAGAGTAACTGGCCACAATTTTCAAGAGAGGAATGTTGTTTTTGTTTCACTTTGTTCTTTGAGACAATGTTTTTCTGTGTAGCCCTGGCTGTCCTGGTACTCTGTAGATCAGGCCTCAAATTCAGAGACCTTCCTGATTCTGCCTTCCAAGAGCTGGGATTAAAGGCATGTGTTACCACACCTGATTTTATTTTTAATCTTATTATCATTATTTGAGTGTTTAGTAGCTGTCTACTATACATGGCATGGTCATACAGAGCCTTAGCAATCTATTCTGTGATTTTACTATGCAAGGTTGTCTTTTACTTTGTACAAAACCTGCTCCATAACAGCCATCATCTAATTACATAGAGTATTCTATGTCATATGGACCAAATAGTTTCGTACCACAGCTTGCTTGCTGAAGATCTGAATATATGTGTATATATATACATACATGTATGTATATATATATATACATGTATATACATATATACATACATACATATATATATACATATATACATATATATATGTGTATATATATATATATATATATATATATATATATATATATACTGCACTGTTGTAGAGACTTTCTTCCTAAGGATCTGTCTTCTCAATGTGTTATGCATTTGAAAACTGTGCCTAGCCTAGAGCCACTGTGTGTGTGTGTGTGTGTGTGTGCGTGCGTATTTCCTGGTGAAGCTGAACTCTAATCCTTAATTGCCTCTCCTTTGTTTATTTTGGTGGAATGCTTTGAAAAGGCCCCCTTTCTCACAATGTCTTTGCCTATGTAGACCCATGTCTTTCTCCAAGGAATGATGAATTCTCTTGCCTGGCTCCATAGCTGCGTGAGCCAGGAATCCTGGCTACCCTTCTCAGCCACTGCTCCTCACGGTAACTATATCTATGTTGCTTCTGCAGTTAAAGTCTTTTACCCGGACTTCCTTTGGGGAGATCGCCATCCTCATTGCTATCAGCAATTCCTGTGTCAAAGGAGCATCTTTTACCTTCAGCTCTGGCCTACAGAGGGGCAGCACCACTGAGCCTCTCTGTGATGCTCGTACCTTCATAGTACTACACGCTTCCTATACTTGTTTCTTGACTTCCATTCCTCCACTTGCTATTCCAGTATTTATCTTCACAGCCTCAAGTAACATGTAACTGAATCTTGATATTTCAGTAGTAGCATTATCTGTTGAAATGTGTATTTACTCTCCATTGCCACAAACACCATGATACACTTCGCATCCTCAGAATAATATAAACATAGATTTGAACAGATTTATTGTTTGCAATAGTTTGTCTTCATGGTTTCTATCTATAGCTAACTAGACCATAGAATATATTTCTTCTTCTTCTTCTTCTTCTTCTTCTTCTTCTTCTTCTTCTTCTTCTTCTTCACGGAGTTAATGATTAGTCATTTTTCCCATTTTCCATATGATCATCATCAATTTACCCTAAAAAACTTCCTTTAAAGTAGAAGTCTCTTAGACCTAAACTCATCTGAGATCCTATCTAGCACTGACCTCTCTCCTGAGCCTTAGACTTGTTGAAATCTTGTGTAAGTCTCCCAAATTAACCATTCTCTGTCTCTTTTAGAACTCCCCCTCATTATAATTCTGAGAATTCCCTTCATGTCTCTTTTACCCTAGATTTCATGTATGGGTTTCCTCTGTCCCGTGTTAGCTTACAGTAGGTTGAGTTATCCATATTCTAGTTCCCCAAATCTGTGAACACGTTATGTTACATGGCAGAAAACTCTTTGAAGATATGATTAAGGTAAAGATCTTATGATAAGAATGTCATCCTGATTTAATGAAGTAGGCTCTATGTAATCAAATAGGTCTTTAGCAGGGAGAAAAGAGTGTGGAGATGATAACACAGAGAAATTTGAAGACAATAGATACATCATTACTTTTGAGAATAGAAAAAGGCATGAGGAAAGAACACAGGAATGAGCTCTGAGAAACTGGTGAATTAATGATCCTCTGAAGGAAGGAGCTTGGTTAATACTTTCCCTTAGGAAAACTGAATTCAGACTTCTAGTCTGAAAAAGAATAAATTGTGTTGTTTTAAACCACCAATGTCATAGAATTTTATTACTGAGGCTATAGAAAATTATTACAAAGTGCATATATGATTTTTTAGTCATTTCATATTTTTTATATTCTAAATGATAGTTCAGCTGGGTATAGAATTCATAGTAGAAAATACTTCTTCTCCATACTTTTTAAAGCATTTCTGCAAGGCCTTTTTGCTTCTGGTTTTGTGACTGGAATACTAAATGCTATTCTCATTTTTATGTGTACCTAATTTGGTTTTGTTTTTCAAGACAGGGTTTCTCTGTGTAGCCTTGGCTGTCCTGGAATTGCTTTGTAGACCAGGCTGATCTTGAACTCACAGAGCTACCACCTGCCTCTGCCTTCCTGAGTGCTGGGATTACAGTGCCTGGCTATGTAATTTGTTTTTTATATCTTGGACAGTTTTTAGGAACATCTCTTTGTTTTCAGTATTTTGTATTTTTGCAATGTATTTTTTACGGCCTAAGAGCTTATTCTCGCCTATTGTGCTATTGTGCTAGGCTTTCACTAGGAATGTTGGGGTTTGGCTAGGAGGACTCTTGCTCAAAATGCTTGTGGCTAGCTGGTGAACTTTTGAAAATATCATGATGGCTGTGTTGTAAAGTGGATTAAACTGTCGATGGATTCATATTTGAATGGAATGTTGGAAGGTGGTGGAATGTGGGGCTTGATTGGAATCAGTAAGTTATTGGAAGTTTGTCTTTGAAAGTTGTAGTCTGTCTCTCACCTCTTTGTGTATTTCCTGGCTACCCTGAGGTGAGTAGCTGCTGCCACAAGATCCCCCTAGCATGAAGCTTCTATCTTGTCTCAGGCCCAACACAATGGAGCCAGTTAACGAGGGACTGAATCTCTAACACCAGGAGCCAAAACAAATCCTTTTCCCTTTAAGCTGTTTTTCTCGGGTATTAATCACAACAATAGAAAACTGACTTGGGGTTTTAATGTGTTAAATCACATCTTTGAGTTGAAGCAAGTTTTATATTGTTTATACAATTATCTCTTCCAGAGTTCTTATCCTTTAGAAGACTTCCTCCTCCGGTGATCCTGCAACTGCCATCCGGTTGCATACCGAGCTTAAGTTTTCATTCCACTGTATCCAGCTTTCAGTTTCAACCACCAGATTGTGAGGTCTAGTACTATCCGTTTTCTTGGCCTTCTTCCGTGCCCCATTGCAACCTGTTCTCGACAGATTCAGGATGGAAGTACGTGGCTATGTCTATGATCTCTTCTACCACAATATTCTATTCTCTCCTAGTTGCCTTTTCAAATGTTTTTTTTCTTCAATCTCTGTCTTTTATGTTTTGAGCCTTTCTTCAAGCAATGCTCTTTTAGAGCATTTTGAAAATTTTTTGAAGTATAATTGAGATAAATATGTTTAAAAGCATACATACATACACATATATATACATATATACATACATATATAACATTAAGGACAAAAGAGGCCATGAATTTGATAGAGAACAGGAGAGGCATACGAGAGGGTTTGGAGGGAGGAAAGGGAAGGAAGGAATAATGTAACTATAATCTCAAGAGAAAAAAAAACCTATTCAACAAGTTTAAACAGAAAAAAAGGAAAAAGGAAGAAAAGTACAGTTCTGTCAGGTGGGCAAGGTGACCCTGTGTAACAAATATTTGAAAAGAGTAGTGCTGGTGTACTTAAGAATTCTGGCCATGTCTTTGCTACGTATGCCTCCCATCTGCTTAAGTAGCCAGACTGGCTGTCCTCTGTCTCTGCTTAAGTTGTTGAAATGTGACCTGGGGCAGAGACCTGAGAGAGGTTTAGGGATGACAGCATATGTGTGGACTGTATAAGCCTAAGGTGCATATATGTCAGCAAAATGTTCTGTTCAAGGCTGGCTCTTCTTTATGCCTTAGCCATAGCTGGATGTGTGCTATTATTAAAGAGCTCTAACATACGTTTATAAAAAATTTTTACATAAATTAAAATGAAATAGTGCACACTTCGATTAGTGTGCCAGTTCACTGCTTGCTGACCTCAGTTCTGAATTTGCCCTCAATATATGCTGTATAAGAAACACTGGGATTTCATTTATTACTTAAAGTGATCTTTTACAGAGGAGGAATCTGGAGGATAACTGCAGGAAAAAGAGGCTTTTTACAGTTTTCATCACGGGCCTAGGGTTGTCTGGTAATGACTGACGGCATCTGCCAATCCACAGGCCTAAAACCTGTTCTCAGTACAGGCTTCCAGCTCAAGGCCTTTCAACATGGAGATTGTGCAGGCTAGTTTTATGTCAGCCTGACACAAACGAGAGTCATCTGAAAGAAGGGAACCTCAGAAGAGAAAATGCCTCTGTAAGATTGGACTGGAGCCAAGTCTGTATTTCATTTCCCCAGTTACTGATTGAGGGAGAAGGGTCCAATCCATTGTGGGTGGGTCCATCCCTGGGCTGGTCTTCCTGGGTGCTGTAAGAAAGCAGGCTGAGCATGCCGGGAGGGGCAAGCCGGTAGGTAACACTCCACTAGCTCTCGCCTCCTGGTTCCTGCCCAACTTGAGTTCCTGCTTTGGCCTCCCTCAGTGGACCATCTGATTTCGGATATGTAAGCCAAACAAACCTTTTTCTCCCCAGGGTTCTTTTGGCTATGGTGTTTCAACATTGCAAAAGTGACCCAAAGTAAGACAGAAACCATGTGACTTACTTGCACGCAGTCATTTCTGGCCTGGAGAGTCACACACCTTGCAGCTAGGTGCTCCTTCTGTGGTCCCCGAAGTCTCCCTGTGGACCACAAGGTGGGAGGAGAAGGAATAGAGCATAGAGCTGCTGGGTCATTGCACACCCCCTCTGCCCTTTCTGGAAGGCCTCCTGCCTACCCCAGTGTTCAAACTTCCACATGTCTATGCTTTTGCTATGCTCTCAAGCTGCCTATAGCTTGTTCAGACTGTTGAGACCAACCATTTTTCATGCCACCCAGGTGGTATTGGTTGTTTGAATCTGGCCTTCTCTAGTGAGCTCTGACCTCTTTCCCAATCTGCCATTCATGGAGTGATCTCCCTCTGCCCTTCCATATCACATAATTACCTTATGTGCTGGCTACTCCCCCTCTTTTCCTTAAATCATAGTCCCTAATTCTTTTCATTAAACTTCTGTTTAATCAGTGTATCTCCCAACTGGACCCAAACTTCTCTCATGAGCTTTGATATGTATACATATTTAGGAAACCATCACCCCAAAGGACATAATGAATGCCTTAATGTCCATTCATCTTTCCCTTTCCCTGACACCAGGTAAACATTCTGTCCCCCCACCCCTGATCCCTGTAGACTAGTTTTCTAGAATTTTATATAAGTAGACTCACCTAGTATATATTTAAAATGTAGTAATCACTCAGCACACTTATTGTGTACATTTAATTGTGTGTTAATAGTTTATTACTTTTTATTGTTGAGCTGTATTGGATTATATGGATATACCAGAGTTTATTCATTTACCTAATGATGGACATTTGGGCCATTGCCAACGTTTGGCCATTACAAATAAAGCTGCTATCAATTTTCCTGTATAAGTCTTTTTGTGGGCATATCCTTTCATCTCCTTTGGATAAATATTTAGGATAGGAATGGTTGGATCACATGGTAGGTATAGATTGTGCTTTTAACTGAAAACCTTTTTTTCTAAAGCGACTGTACCATTTTAACGTTCCCATAAGCAATAAGTGAAAGTTCCAAGCTGCTCTAAAGCCCGGAGCGGAGCCTTACCTGGGCAGGGCACACCTTTTTAACCTTACCTCTCCTTGTGGGTTGTAGTGACTGATGTTTTAGTCTGTGTTGTCCTGTTTGTGAATGTTGTTCATCTTTTCATGTTTTTTTTTTTTTTTTTTTTTTCTCCCATTCATACATATTTTCTGGTAAAGCATTTGTCAAGTATTTCCTCCATTTTAAAGGAGGAAATTCTCACAGTCAGCTGTTAGCTGACTGACGTAGGTGCTGGGAACCCCATTCCTCAGAAAGAAAGGCAAGCATTTGTTCTTAACCGCTGAACCATTTTTTTTTAAAGCTGAGCTTTTTTTTTTTTTAATTAAGAAATTTGTGGTGAATAAAAGATTACCAAGACTTCCTCCTACGTTGTCATTGGAAGCACTGCACTCTGTACAGGCTCAGTGCTAGCTTTATTAATATCCCCTTACAGCCCTTGATTTATTCCATATTTGTTTGTTTGCTTGCTTCAGCACGTGCCGGGTGTTGTGTGTGTATGTAGAGCATGTTTGGTCTGCACGCATGTGGTGCACATGGCCCCGTGTGTGCACGTGGAGGCCAGAGCCATCTGTCAGAGGCCTTCCTTTATGGCTTTCCACCTTCGTGCTTTCAAAATGGTCTCTCACCGAACAGGAGAACCACTGTTTTAACCAGGCTAGCTGGCCAAGTAAGCTCTTGGGAATCTTCCTGTCTTGCTCCCCTAACCCCACCCACCCACCCATTGCTGGGGTTACAGGCTGAGCAGGAATTCCAGCTTTTTATAAGAGTATTGAAGATTTAAATCCAGGTCTTCATGTTTGCACGGTAAGTGCACTCACCTTATGAGCCATCTTTCTATGCCGTTGGATTCTTCTTTATGTGTTACTGACAACAATTCTTTTCTAAGGCATGTACAAATGAACTTAGAAGGATAGGGAATCAAAATATACGAATCAAGATTGTGTCAGGTTGTATGGTGACCAAATTCATCTACTTTTTCTATCTCATAGTGTAGGAGTTTTAGCATAAAAGAATAATAGTAATTTGTTGAGTAAATAGACCTTAAGACTGTATACAGCATCCTAATATGGTGGTGCATGCCTTTAATCCCAGCACCTCAGGAGTTGGAGGCAGATGGATTTCCACAAGTTTACTGCCAACCTGGTCTACACGATAAGTTCAAGGCCAGCCGAGTCTACAAAGCAAGATCCTATCTAAAAATAAAATAAAATGGTTTATAATGAATATTATTTATGCTAAAACTACTTTGTACAATTGGTTTTATTATCTGGAAGAGACTATTCTATCATGAAGAAGTTAAATAATTTGTTCTGCCATCTAACTTGGCCTGTCATGAATTAAACCTGTGTTCTTAATCAGCAATAAGCCAGCTAGTACACAGCGGCTGCTTAGTCTATGACAGGTGTTGTGCCAAGCTTTTGGGAAACATTAGCTAATTCTTAAATTAATTATTAAATTCAAAACACAGCTAGATGGTAGTCATTACTATATTTCTTTGCTGATGAGGAAACTGAAGTGCTGTGGCCCCAAGTTCCCAAAGCCAATTAAGAGCAGAGGCAGGATTGACATTCACACCATCCAGCAAGAGTGATGGCTGGAAGAACCAGTCGGCATTTACAGCCATTCTGCCACACACTTTTTCTAAGAAGAGAAATCAGTGTTATATTCCTGGACTAAATGAAGGCAATTCCCTATAAGGGTCTCTTATTCAACAATGTCAGGAAATGGAAGATAGCTTTTTTTTTTTTTTTAATTATTTTTTTTAATGTGCTTCCTGCAGTACCTGATTCCGCTTATGGCTACCGTTTTGAGTATCACCTCAGTGGTGATAATCTGAGCTATATATAAGCTGGGGGAGGGGGCAGGGCAGAGGAGCGCTTCCCTGTGTGTCAGGAGCCCCTACAGGATCTCAGAGCCTGAGCTGAGCACCCAGTGAGAGGACCAGCTTCACCCGTGTTCTCTAATCTGTCTGTGCTGATACCAGCCTGGCAAAGGCGAGGGCAGGGCCTGAGAAGCCTTCGAGAGAGACATTTCAGTTGCTGTCAGCCCTTCCCCTAACCTGCCACAGGATGTGAGACCGGAGCATTTAGAGTAGAGAGAGATTGATATGGGCTTGAGTCCAGCCTTGGACTGGTTTGGTCTGGCCCCCAGTTTTGGTTTTGGCCAGCTTTGTGACTTTGGGCGGGGAATTTTTACCTCCCTGGACGCCACAGTTCTTTTATATAAAAATGCCTAGGAGGGTGCACTAGTTAACTTCCAAGGCCTTTTCCAGCTCTCACATTCCTCATGTCCATGCTTCTGTGATTAAGTTCCTGGAAGGTTTAAATACTGATAAAAGTGCCATTAAGTTCTGTATGCTCAGCAGTGGCCGCTGTCTCTTACTGAAGATACCTGGTCTGGTGGGGGGTGGGGGCAGGCTGAGAGGGCAGGAAAGCTTCCGTTTGCAGAGGGAGAGCCACCTGCTTTTTGCATGGTAACCGAGTTTCCTTTGATTTCTGGGTCGCAGTATACTGAAGTCAACCATCAAAGACACTTTCCCAACAAGAGGACCTTATGCAGTAAGTTCCCCAGGCGAGTGCCTGGAGATAATTGAGGCAGGACTGAGTGGGTCACAAGCAGTAGCACTGGGAAGATATACCAATTTGTGGGGACAAGCTGGTTGACCCGAAGGCCCCTGTCCATCATTTCCTGACCTTGGGTCAGACTCACAGAGACAGGGAAAACTATTAAGGCAGCTGGGCTGGCTCTTGCCCTCAAGTCTTAGCAAAGAATAGGTGATTATTTGTCCCACAGGGCCTAGTTGTTCACCTGCCTGAAGGCACCAGGCTGGAGATTTAGAGTCTGGGACCTGCTGGGGTATACATTGCTTATTCCCCATGTTTCTGTTCTAGTAGACTGCTTTCCAGGAAGCATGGGAAGTCTATAGGACAAATAAAATAGGAACTAAAAAACAAAACAAAACAAAACAACAACAAAAAAACTAGGAACTAATTAGATTTTTTTTTTTTAATCTCCAAATAGTGGTCTAATTCTTGTTTACTCTCTTATCATCTTCCGGTCGTTGTTTGAGGCACCCAGGATACTTACACAGTCGAAACAAAATTCTTATCCTCAGTGAAGTGGCAGCTCATTATAAAATCCTAAAGCAGAGCCTGAGAGTCAAGTGCAATAGATATCCATTTTAATAGATACCCATTTACAGAGCGCTGATACCATGCCAGGCTTGGCTTAAAATCTTTTAGCCTCCTCCCGGGAGCAGGTGGACAAGTCATTTACTTTCCTTCTGCACACCAACTGTAAAAACTGAAATGGTAAGTAATATATTTAATGAAGCAAAGTAGCAAGCCGTTTTGATGACTTTTAAAAAACCTCAGTGCATGTAAGGCAGCAGGCAAGCAGGAGGTACTTTTAGAACGAGGCAGGTGATCACGGAGAGGTTCTGGGCATCTTTGTATTCTGGGGAACAATACTGACAGGGGTCCCTCATTACTCTTGCATCCTTTTAACTCAAGGCAGGGCCTAGCACGCGGGGCGTGCTAACTTTATATTGACCCAGGGCGTTCTCTGCAGGAAAACATCGAGGGCGTTTATGAATTACAAAACTGACAAATGGCAAAAAAACAGGAGGAAAGACTAAGAACCCTGAAAGTTGGGGGTCCCAGACTCACTTAACCAAGGGGGAGCAAGCGAAACACACCTTATGGAAAGAAATGGAATACCTTCGAGACATAGCGAGCACACAAATGATCAAACGCTTTTCCAAAGCGTTTTCGTATTCGGAAGGCAGAGAAATAACTTTTAGGAGACCAGGAGACAGAGACAAGAAAGGACCCAGAGGAATCTTTCGTTAATGTCCCCCAAAGAAACAGATCAGATGACCTTGATGTGAATGTAGTGAGGCCAGAAATTAAAAACCAAAAGAGACACCAGTCTCTTCTATCCGGACTCCCTCTTCAGCGTCTCTTTGGAAGGGAGAAATCAAAGGGGCATTGTATTAATATCTGTTCATGTTTCCCCGCCAAGGGTTAAACAGCGGCAGAGCACGACAGTTAAAATCTGGGGTTCCTAAGTCATCCAGTCACACTTTGGGCCGGGAGTTCCCCAAAGTCCTCTGTTAAAAGGCCTCAAGAGTCCCATCAACATCGGTGCTGGTCCCCAGCGAGTGGGGGAGGGAGGGACGGTGGGCGTGCAGGAGGCGCAGTGGCTGTTTTCTGGGATGCTCTGGGAAGTGTGCCGCTCCAGGGGGCGGCAGCAGAGGGCGCTGGGACCCCGGCCTGGGCCCGCCTCTGCCATTGGTCCGGGCAGGGGCGCTGGGCTGTAGAGTTGGTGGAAAGTGACAAGTTGGGCGAGAAGAGCAATCGGGGAGAGCTGGAGGAGCCGCAGCCGAGTGAGTCGCGAGACCGCAGCCCCAGGCACCGGGCACGCTCTTCTGGAGTCGGAGCCGGAGCCACACGGTGCGCCTGAGCGACCCCGGAGACAAGCCCGGGACGGAGCAGCCGGCCGAGGCAGGGGCTGCTGCGGAGGACCGGGAGGAGCCGCGCTCCAGGGTCCGGGGCGGCCGAGGCGGAGGCGAGGGAGCAGGGTCAGAGTTTGGACAAAGAGCTCTGCAGAGGTCCCCCCCGGTGTCCCGCTAGCGCCTGCGGGCGGGACGAGGTGGCCGGGAGCCCCGGGGCGACCCCGTGGATGTTCTGCGCGCCGCCTGGGAGCCGCCAGCACAGCCACGAGAGGAGGAATGCACCGGCCGCGCCGCCGCGGGACGCGCCCGCCGCCGCCGCCGCCGCCGCCGCTGCTGTTGCTGCTGCTGCTGCTGCTGGCCGCGCGCGGGGCCGCTGCGCAAGGTAAGCGGAGCCCGCGCCCCGCTCCCACCGCTCGTCCCGCAGGGCCGGCTGCCGGCCAGGCGCCTCCCCCGGCCCGGAGCAGGGCCCTCGGCCGCCGCCAGGAGGCCAGCGGCTGCGGACTAGGGGTGCTCTGGGGGGCTGGTCCTCGGCATCCAGCTGCGGTTGTCAGTGCTGACAGGAAGTGTAGATGGGGTTGGGCGGGGAGGGGGGGCGTCTTGGGGGTGATGCTGGTCCTTTGCCTCTCTCTCTCTCTGGATTCCTAGCGCCCTCCAGTTGGGGTCCAGTTTGTCTTACTTCTCTGTCCCGGAGGGGGGAGGAAGAAGTTTGCGTGCGTTTTCAGTGGAGCCCAAGCCGTCCGCGAACCCGTGCAAACAAAAGCCCGGGGTTCTGGGGGCGGGGTGGGGGCTCCCCGGGGCCTCGCATCCCCACCGCTTGGTGTTCGGAACCTCCCGCCCTTGCCCTCCCGAGGGTCATCGCGCAGGCCAAAAAGTTTGCTCCGCCGCTGCCACTTTGCGCAAAGTATGCAGTCAGAGGCGGCCTGCTGCTCCGAAGTGCTCTCTGGGTGTGCATGCACGTGTGTGTGTGTGTGTGTGTGTGTGTGTGTGTGTGTGTGTGTGTGTGTGAGTTTCGAGGCGGAAGAAGGGGGGGCCATCTAATGCATACTTGATCTGGGTCATCTCCAGAGACAATCGCAACTGTTAGAGAAAGCCTCCACCCGCAGCCGGAGCGGCTCAGTTCCCTGCGGGGAGCTGGGATCCTCGCTGGGTCTGAGCCGGGACACAATGAGAGGGAAGAGCCCGCTGCGCCTGCGGAGACAACCGATTCATTCTTTGGAGGTTGGAGGGGGAAAGTTGATTAAAGTCTTGGAGTCTTGGGCCTCACTTTTAACATGCATCCCTCGAGGGGGTGTTGGAGCCCCTGCATTCCCCCCTGCCCCCCCCCTTCTAGCCCCAAGGCTCTGTCGATAAATAGGTGCCTCTTGGAGAAGAGTCTAGTTTGCTTAACAGCTGGGGAGAGAGATCGATTCACCGGGTGACTGCTGAATTCGTTTCTGCTGAGAGTTAGGTGTGACTTTCTCGTTGCAGAGGAACCTGGGTGCGGAGTTTGATGTCCTGCAGATGCCTTTGGAACGGGAACAGCCCTGACTGAGCAGAGTTTTTGAAGTGTGGTTGCGCTTATCTAGAAGTCCCGTGTGTGTGTGGGGGGGGGGGAGGGGGTGGCGGTGGCGGTGGCGAATACAGTTTCTAATTGTCATTAAGACGCACGACAGCAGGGGTGCCCCATCTTAAGGGAAAACCCTAATGAAATGTAAACAGTTTGGTCTCCTGGATGTTTTGCTTGGTGATGCTAAACATCTGGCGCTTTGCCACTACACCTGGAAATGTGGAAAATGGGCCGCGCTGCCGACCCGATGTAAACATTCTCCTCAAGTCCGTGGTCCAGTGCGGTTGGGGTGATTGTACCGAAGGCTGGATTCCTGGCTCGGAGCCCTGATTAATTCCGTCGTTCCCTTGGGATCCTTTACTTTGTGTTTAACTTTTCCACAGCCAGTGCTTTTTAGGTCACAGCCTGCGCTGGTGGGGATGGGGTGAGGTAGGGATGAACGGATATTCACCTTTTTGTTGTTGTTGTTGTCGTTGTTGTTAATCTCTTTCCTAAATAACCACCCGCACAGTGAATTTTTGAGTGCAAAACGATAGTGTTATCAGTAGCTACTCTCAAATCCCTCCCCTCTAGCTGTGCTCTTTCAAAAGTTAGGAAATTAATTTGCCCATTCCTATCCTATACCCTAATAATGGGCTCAAACCTGGTGCAATCTTACCAGCTCTTAAATCCTTTTCCCTTTTGGTGAAGTCTTGACCTCTGTTCTGTCCTGAGGTTCTTAAGGTAACCCTGCCAGGGGCTCAGGATGCCAGCTTGAGGGGAGATATTCTTTTCCTTTTTAAGTTGTAAAACCAAAACAGTGGCTCCCTGCTTCTCCCATCGAGTTCCTATTTGATTGGCAGGGAGGAGAAAGCCTTTATATGCATAGTTCCTAGTTGTTTCCCCTCCTAGCTACCTCCTACCTGCCCAAAGCTGAACTTCTGTAGCAGGCATAAACACTCCTTCCTGCTCCCCAAAGAGCTCCAGGCCATTGGAACCCTCCTGTGCCTTTCTCAGAATTGTGCTCTCTCTGTGGTTTGGCTGCTGGAAGTTGGGGGGGGGGTGTCCCAAGACTCATTTTCTAAGTCTCCAATTGCCTTGTCAGTAGGTGTCTGTCCCTGCTTCATTTAGAATGGGAGTCTCCTAAGGGCTATGGGCCTGTCATCTTTGCCGGTGAATACAATGAGGGCCCACATCAGTCAGCCAAAATTTTATTAGGGATGCTTGAAAAAATCCTATCTCTACGGCTAGGGGCGACTACTCAGAGGAAGGACAGGTAGATTGCCTCCGGTAGGGCTTATCTATTAATGCTTTACTTTATTGGAAAATATAGTAGGCTGCTTTGCTCCTCTAACGCCTGCCACTTAGGAGTTATTTTATTTTACCTTTGTACAGGAGTGTGCGGTTCTAGGGGTACATGTTTGTGGTTTTGTGGGAGTGTGCTCATACATAGGCCTGTGGGTATCCCTATGAGGCCAGAGGTCAATGTGGAGCATCGTTAGTTGATCTCCACCTCGTTTTTTGAGACATGATCTCTCACTCAACCGGAAGTCATTTCTCCAGCCGGGCTGGATGGTCCCTGAGCTCTGGGAATCTGCTTGTCTGTGCCCGGCATTACATGTGCATGGCCAGCTTTCACGTGAGGGTCGTGTCCTTGTTTTTGTGCGGCAGGCACTGAGTCATCTCCCGAGACCGAGAGTTCTTTCAAAAACTCAGTTTTGACCTATTATTTTCTGTCTCCTGTGTGTGAAAGTGGGCTCCGAATTTGACTCTTTAAATGTTTCTAGATGTATGCCGCTTATATCAAAAGAGCATTTTGCCAAGGTATACCACTTCAGATATATTTTTAAAAAGTGTACAGCATATCATGGAGAGCCGATACTTTTAAATCCACTGACATAAACATCTATTTGTAGTGACGGAGACTGTGTACAATCACAAACATATTTAGGGGACCACAGTTTTACTGAGTGAGCCGAGGAGAGAGAACCTTTTTGGTTATGTTAAAAATGTACTGTTATTTCCTTCACTTAGATAAAAACACAGCCCAATAATCAGAGATTACGCCTTTTGATCTCTCACAAAGGGTACAAAGAGTAGCATCAGAGAAACCCGATAGCCAAGTCTAATGGCTGTAAGTCAGACTTTTACATAGGAGAGAGCTGGGTTCGAATCGTCCCTTTCATATCATGGGCAGGGTGATTGATTTCCCTAAGCCGTATAAGTGTTTTATAAGATTTAAGTGAAGCCATGGATGTAAAGCACTAGAGAAGAGCCCCTGGTCTAAAATTGGCTAAGAAATTAACTATAGTATGTAGGAAATTCAAGATGTTCAACCCTCCAGAAACAAAATACAAAATTTCACATGTCTGTTGATAGATGTAGGCTTATACTAATCAGATTTTCCAAGAAATGGCAACACGGGGAAAATAGGGGCCACCGACCTGCAGCAAGGGGCGATGCCAAGGCACTGCGATGCCTGCTGTGGTTGATTTAAAGGAGCAGAGTGTTGTTGATGGTGCGTTCTCGGCTGCAGCCAGGGGCCAGCTACTCTGTGGAGCTTCTCTCCTGCCCCATGCTCCCTCCTGCTAGCTGGGCTGGTAATTGGGCCTGGAGGAAGCCAATGAATAGTCTAAAGTCTTGAGATCTCAGCTAAGTCTACATCTCTCGAGCCCAAGCTCTCTGAGCTGCTCCTCTTCCTGTAACTTATTTAACAGACACTTGGTGCAATCTGTTGAATGGATTAGTCCCTGTTTTAATCCTTTGTTAGTATTAACTCACAGACCTCTCAAAGCCGCCCTGCAAAGGTGATGGTGTAAGTAGCTCGTTGTATGGATGGGTCAGGTTAGGCTCAGAGTTGTTAAACTGCTTTCTCAGGGTCACATGGCCAGGGAATGGCTTTGCTAAGCTTGCAAACCCTGTGGGTTGGTGTTCTCATACCTGCCTTCTGTCCTACAGGATCCATTCTGGTTTGTTTAGTTCTTATACTTGCCTTCTTTTAATGTGTGGGCCAGAGGTGGTGCATCTTTAGGTTTTTAAGGGTATTGGAAAGATATTTTCTTTGCCATGACCTAGAGGGTATAAGAGGTGATGGGAGATAGTCAGTTCCACCATTCCTGCAGCTCGATATTGCCTGACTTCCTGCAACAGCCTTGCTGTTGCCTTAGACACAAACGGAACATGCTGTGGATAGTCAGGGCCTTCTGGTCTAAAAGAATTACTTTTTTTTTTTTTCAGTATGGTAGTGTCACTTTGATGCGGTTTGAGGAGCGTGTCTGGCAGTTCCTTCCAGCCAGCGATGAGATGTCTTTTGATGGAGTATGTGTGCATTTGCATTTTGGTCCATTACCAGGGATGGAGGCGGAGGAGGGCTGATTTATTAGAGTACTATCTAGAAGGAGAACTGACTGCCAGCTAAGGGTCCTGGTGAGGAGCGGATCCAGTCAGGTCCAGCTGTAGCAGGTAAAAGCTTGACTCTTCCAACAGAAAGGCCTGGGCCTGGCTTCGCTGACTCCCTGAGCTCTGACAGGGGAGACAGGTCTCCTCTGCATGAGGAGAAAGGAACAGTCTTCGAGGGTGCCGAGAACGTTTTACCGGCGGGCGTTGAAGGGGGAAGGGGGAAGGGGGAGGGGACTGCTTCGAAAATCTTTAACTAAATGCAGCTGCTTGTTACATGGAGCCTGACTTGCATGCCAGGAATATCTCAAAAGCTAACGAATACAAAATAAAAATAAACAGCAGGAAAAAGGCTCGCTCTTTGTTGCAGTAAGCCTGGTTGGGGTTTTCAGTTTGTTTAGGAATGGGATAATTGTGGCATCCACTTTATTTTGGTAAGGCAATGAATCGCGATGGCTGTGATGTCATCGGGGTGTCCCATCGCCTGACCCCTTTCCTTGGCCCCACACAGCCCCCCAGAACACCCAGGCTTGGACATCTACCGGTCCCATGGCTCAAGCTGTTGCTCTTGAGTGAATTACATTGGAAGAGGGCAGATAATTTAATGGGATAATCTTGGCAGACACAGTAAATTTCACACCCCATCTCTCACCAACAGAAAGGCAGCAGAAGGCTGCAACATCCTCAGATGAAAAGGTTGTATAAAAAGGACCTACTTCACAGTAACTGTCTGTCCATAAATAAGGTTCTATTGAGTTTTGATCCAGAAATGTTATTAAACACTGATAGGCTAGACTCCATAATGTTTGACCTCTTTACATTCTCCCCCGCTTTTCCATAGAACCAAAACTGTCCTTTTTCTTATTAAAAAAAAAAAAAAAAGTTAAGCTCAAAGATCAATCAGGCCAGACTGTTTATTTTTTCAAGTATGTACATACAGAATGGGCCTTCTTTGATAGCCATTTAGAGAGGTAACATTGCATAACATAGATAGAAGGAGATTTGTACCCAACAGGACTGCAAATTGGAACTTTCGCTACTTGGTTATATGTTAACCACGCTTGCATTGTTGTGACCGAATGCCTTAAAGGGACAGTTTATGAAAGAAAAGGTCTGTTTTGATTTCCAAAGTAAGAGAGATTTCAGTCTGTTATGGCGGAGAAGATAGGTGGGACAGCTCTGTCCATGGTGGTGGGAGCATGAGGTGGAAGGGATCTTCATGTCCTAAAAGACCAGGAATCATAGCAGGTCAGGACCTTCAAAGGCTCATGCCCAGTAACAAGCTGCCATCTGCCAGGCCCCATCTCCTACAGAATACAGCCTTCAAAGTAGCACCATAAGCTAGGGCCTGACCACCCAAACCCTTTGGGGGACATGCCAGAGCAAAACACTAACCAGTTTCTTATCTTCTGATAATTGTTCTATCTGTAAAATGGCGATTAAACAGTATCCAGCCTGCAGGTTGTTCCTGAGAATTAAAGGACACTTGGGTAGGAAGCATCGGAAGGCACCATGACTGGAAGTGGGAAGCTGTTAGCTCCTGTCAGGGTCCTAGGCTTCCTGAAGAAAGCAGAAAGTTGGGTTCAGTCAGAGACTGTGCAGGAGATACAGCCTAGAGTCTTGGAGCACCAGTCCCAGATTCTCCTGGTGGGTCCAGAGTGCTTGGTTTTACAGGGGCCACGTAGACACTGGATCTGGGCCAGCTTTAGGTCAGTGTAGAGGTCCCCACAGGAAGAGATTTTAGAACAAAGGCTCCCCACCCCCTCTGCACTGGCAGAACCTTTAGCTCTTTTAGGAAGAGAAAACCTTCCCTGACATTTGGCTCTGGTGGCCATTTAAAGATTCTGAGCACCAAAAGAATGCTCATGTTAAGAAAGAAGAGTAATGATGTACCAGGGTTGGGGAAGCGGTGGTAAAGGAAGTTTTGAAGACTTTGAAGTCTTGAAGGTAGAGTTTGTGGGGTTTTGCTTTTCAACAGGAAAGCCTTTTGCCCAATGCATTTCAACTCATATTTATTGTATATTTATTATATGTGAGCTGGAATGCAAGGGAAGTAAAGCATTATCCCTCCCTCAGGGGGAGAAGGAGGAGGGAGTCTGAAGCATCTTCAGCATCCATTGTCTATTCCCTAGCATTCTTTACAGCTAGACGTCGGTGTCTCAGCCGCCGTCGGGGCCTTTCAAGTCTATGTACAGATAAAGGAAGCTCAGACTCCAAGAGGTTGATAGGGCAGCCAACCTCCTATGTTTGTTCCATAGGGATTTTGGATTTGAACCCAGGTATTTTGATTGTCACATGTACCCTGTCTCCATGGCCTTAAGGTGTGGGCAGTTGTACCAAAGAACAGACAGGCCTGTTATCACCCAACACCAACCATGTGTCTCACAGGAGAATTCTAAAGGCTGTGAGAAAGTGCCAGGGAAACACACAGGGGTAGGACACATAAATTCCTAGGAAGTTGGAGGGTGAAGGGCAAAGGGGACACTGCCTCCTTCTCAGACAGATTGGAAGCCCCCTGAACTAACTATGGACAATGTGTAGTTCAGTATCACATAGACATCGAGGGCGTATTCTGCCAGCAAGAGGCCTGGGCAGGATTTTGTCTGTTTCCAAAGCCCTTGTGCTCTTGCTCCGTGGTATCCCTTTTTGATGTCATCTGGATGTTGGAAGTAGCTGTGCTGTCCCTACATGGAAGGGCAGACAGACATCAAAACAGTTTCTTTGGTGTCTTTTCCTCCAGTTTCAAGCCCGGGTTTTGGGTTGAGGGAGGTATGGTGTTCCCATGAGTCTTCACTGGTGAGCACAAACTGTAGCATTCCAAGACCTCTGGCCAGCATATACTGCTTTCCCTCCTGAAATCACTAATCATACTTTGTTTTGCTATTACTGTGATCTGATATTCTGGTAGTTCCACAAGGCAGACAAAGACGGTCATCAAATTGGAGAATTTTCCAAGCAGTAGATTGGTGACAAGGCTTGCTAGCTGATCAGTGAATTTGTTTTCATCCTTTCTTGAATACGTGTCATTTACAGCCCTCTCCTAGTTAACGGAGGCCATGTGACTAAATACTAGCCAACCCAGTGTCACTTTGCAGGATCCATTAAGACATCCCAGGCAGGTTGCTATGGTAACTTGAGAAGCTATGCTGGGGATGGCGCATGATGGAAGGAACCTGAGAGCTTCCCTTCTTCACTGCTCTGTGGTTGAAGCCACCTGTTGCTCCACACTGGCTTGGATTTTATGCAAACCAGAAACAAGTGTTTATTGTTAAGGCTCAAATTTTAGAGTTCTCCAGCTATAGCTACTAAGGCTATCCTACCTAACCAAATGGTATAAACCTCAGCATGTCTCAAGGCTAACTTAGTTGGTTAGGGCCAGCATTTTTTAGATAGAATAAAATAGGCAACCTAGTTTGGATCTGTTTGTCTCCTATGGAGCTTGGTGGATCCTTCTATAAAGTAAATTTCTTGAATTATTTATGGCAGATCCTGGGGGTACTCATCACTGTGGAAAATCTAGAAGAATTGTGGTTGGCTGTGAGGTAGCTCACTTGTAGTGGCAATAAAAGACCAAAGTAGCATAATGGCACAACCACTGGGTATACCATTAGCAATGACAAAAATGCAGAATCCCAAGATGGGAGAAGCCTTCAGGGGGGATGTGGGCTGTGTTGTGATAACTCAGGGATGGTGAGGGCAGTCCAGAGGACGGAAGGTGAAGAGATGAAAGAGGAGGAGCAGAGCAGGATATGTTCCTGCCAGCAAAGGGCTAGATTCTGCACCAGCCCAGAGCTAGCTGCTCTGTTCTGCAGGATTCACTCACGGTAAGCTCGGGGTCCTTAGATGGGAATTTGCCTTGGAGTGAAGCAGACGTCTATGGGATGGTGAGTAAAGAGAAAGATTTGAGAGGTACCTGCTGCCTAGAAGCTGAGAGGGGAGAAGAAACAGGGTTTTACTGGAGTAAAAATATTTACTTTCTTCTCCCAAGAGTGCTCCCAGAGACACACAGATGCCTCTGACAAGAAGCTCACATGGGATTGGGCCTCTTGGCCTCTGCTGAAGCACCTTTGTTTTGCAGTACAGGCTGCTAAGTATTTGCTTGATAAAAATCCTGGTGGTTGCACTAGTCTGTACATCTAGACTGCTGTGTTGCGAGTACTTGTGTGCGTTTCTTTTGTTGTTGGGGATTGAACTCAGAGCCTTGAGCTTGCTATCAGGTACTCCCTTACTGAACTGCATCCCAGACCTCTGGGTTCTTTTAGTATATTAGCTTGCATGGTTTTCAGGGTACCCTCTGAAAGAAGCAGTAGCTTGCTACTGTCATTGAACTGAATTGTTCTTTTCCATAGAATTGCTGTTTTCTCATACTAAAATCTGTACACCTGAAGAAGCTAAGCAACAAGGAGGATCCTAGGTAAGATGATCAATCCTCACTCAGAAAGGCAAACGGGATGGACATCAGAAGAGGGAGAAAACAGGGAACAGGACAGAAGCCTGCCACAGAGGGCCTCTGAAAGACTCTAATCAGCAGGGTATTGAAGTAGATGCTGAGCTCATAGCTAAACTTTGGACAGAGTGCAGGGAATGTTATGAAAGAAGGGGGAGATAGATAGAAAGACCTGGAGGGGACAGGAGCTCCACAAGGAGAGCAACAGTACCAAGAAATCTGGACCCAAGGTTCTGAGACTGATACTCCAACCAAGGAGTGTGCATGAAGATAGCCTAGAACCCATGCACAGATGTAGCCCATGGCAGCTCAGTGTCCAAGAGGGTTCCCTAGTAATGGGAACAGGGACTGTCTCTACATGAACTCGGTGGCTGGCTCTTTGATCACCTGCCCCTGTGGGGGGAGCAGCCTTATCAGGCCACAGAGGAAGACAATGCAGCCAGTCCTGATGAGACTTGATAGGCTAGGATCAGATGGAAGGGGAGGAGGACCTCCCCTATCAGAGGACTTGGAGAGGGGCATGGGTGGAGATGAGGGAGGGAGTGTGGGATTGAAAGGGAAGGAGGGAGGAGGTACAGCTGGGATACAAAGTGAATAAACTGTAATTAGTATAAACATTTTTTAAAAAGAATTGCTGTTTTCTATATAAGGGAACTAAGGCACAAAGAATGTCTGTGTGCCTATAGCAAATCAAGTGGAAAAGGCAGGATTTGAACTTGAGTATCTGGAAGCTGGGGCTTTGACCTTAATCTTGGTGGTACTGTAGCTCTGCTTTCCCATCCCCAAAAACTGTACTTGGTGATTAATATTCTATGTAAGCTCCTAGCCAAACAGCTGAGTACAAATAATGATGATTTGAACAGGGCATTGCGGCTTAAGGAATTATTTCATATGCAATATTAACTTTAATTTTCCAACTAATCCAATGAACTTTTTTTCCTTCTTTCTTTGGTCCTGTGTTTTTAAGTCAGGCAAGTAAGGTTGGCAGCGTACCCAAGGTCACTCTGTAGGTGGCAAGGTCTGTTTGAAACATAGAACTTCTCCTTACCTCCCAAGGGATGTTTTGCTCTGTAGGATTACTTGTGTTCTTAATTTATGCCTCTGAGACATGACAGGTTTCGCTGCTGTTGACCCAGTGAGCAAATCTGCCCGGCTCTCACTTGTCCCATCGACACAATCCTCCAGTCAGCCGTCATTTTAAGAAACAGCGGTTTGGAACCGGCACGTAAGGAAGTTCCTGAGCAAATAGACTGAGAAAGGTTACTTCAAAGCGAGGACTTTGCTAAGGGTCTGGCGGCGGCAGCCGGCAGATCAGCCACGGAGAATGGGCCTTTGGCATTCCGTGGGTCTTTGCTTTCCCTTTCCCACCAGGTCAGCAGCTCTGTGACCTCTGGAACACGTGTGATTTGCAGCCACATCCTTGGGTGGAGAGCGACGCTCTGGGTGATTTTCATAGGGCAGACTGGCAGGACTCAGACCTGGTTAGGCTTGCTTGTGTGTTATAGTTACCGGGGACTCTCGGCATCTGCAAGTCCCAGGTTATGATTACATTTGTACTTCTCAAGGACGGGGATTCGAGATAAAAATAGACCCTGTTGCCTCAGATCCAAGACATTCTTGAAAGGCTCTTATCTGTTCTTCATGGGAAATCGACACTGTTTCCGGATGGGATTAGACAAGAGGATATGAAAACAGCTTGCTGTATGTTTTCTCCACGTGAGCCATGGATCACCTCTCGGATTTCACTCCAGCCCAGTGTTGCCTATTTTTTTTTTTTTTTTTTTAAGTAAGGTTTCCATCCCCTGGAGAGGAGTGGTGGTTTCCCTCCATTCCTGTAGATGATGGGAAGTCCTGACTGCTCAGAGCGCTGCTGAATGGGAACTTGCCTGCTCAACCTTAGCGTATAGGTGGCTGATACCCAGCAGCAGCAGGCTTGGTGACATCCACAGTGGCGGTTGGCCCTTTTCTTTATTCTGAGCATCGTCAGAGCACACCCCCATCTGAGGTCTCTAAGCCAAGAACGAAAAAAAAAAAAAAAAATTCCTATGTCTCTCTGAGCTTCACGAGGCGGGGCTGGCAGCTGGGATCTTTGGATCTGATGAACTTCCCCGCCAGGAAATGAGAGAGGAACTGAGCATGCTCAGTTTATTCTACCCACACTTACACCTAGCCGACTCCAGGCTAGGTGCCCCAAGTTCCTGCAAGAAGGAGAGAGAAGAAGGGTAGAGGGAGAGGTCCAGGAAAACAAAAAACAAAAAACAATAAAACACTGGTCTCCCTCCATGGAAGAAAGCGCCAGGCCCAGCTTACAGGCCCATTCCTCCTTCCAGGAGCTGCGCATTGATTTCTTAAGGACCAGTTCCCTAGCTCTCAGGGCTGGGTTGGAGTTAAAGCCGTAGGTAGGCCAGTCAACATGTTAACAAAGAGCACGCCTTCATCTCCGCCTACGGACTCATGTTTAGAGAATTTGTTAGCTGATGTGGGATGTTTGTGCCAGTGGCTGCCCCCCCCCCGCCCCCGGCACTCAGAAGGAGCACAACCATTGATCGGTCCGCTCAAGCCGTGTGCAATGGTGAAGGGGAGGAGGGCGGGGATCTCTTACCTGCGCAGTGATACCTCCTGTGTAAATGGCCAGGTCGCCTCTGCTTCCGCTTGGTTAAATATTTATTTAACAACTGAAGTGAACGCGGGGGAAACAGATGACAGTATCTCCCCACACGGAAAGTTTGCTGGGGGTTTTTGCTAAGGAAGCAAGATTGATTCAGCCAAAAACGGTCTCAGGGGACAAAGGCTGGCCTTTGTTCAGGGCCACTTCCTGGTGGTGCAGCCCAGAGCGTGCCTACCTCTTGGCTTCTGGGGCTCCTCACTGAGCTCTCGATTGCCGGTCAGCCTTCAGTGTGTCCACGGTCAGCATGGCCTGACCTGCTTGTTCTTTGTCCTCTGCCCACGTTTTCTCCACCTGCCGTTGTTTCCGCATTCACCACTTGAGTGAGTCCCTCTTCACTCAGAAGTGGCTTACAGCCCAGATTTGACTCTTGACAGCTGTAGCCACTGTTTACTGAGCATCTGCTACTGGCCTCACACTTTGCAAAGCACCGTGTGTTCCGTTTTCAAAAACACGTGGCATTTTATTTATTTTGTGTAGACATGGGTGTGAGGTCAAAGGACAAATTGGAGGAGTACTTTCTCTCTTTCCACTGTGTGGGTCCTGGGGAGGCAACTCTAGTTTGTCAGGTTTAAGCATCAGGCACCTTTACCAACAAAACCATCTTGCTGGGCCTGAATTTCGAATTCCCCAGTGTAATCTGCTTTTTGGTTTTTCTGGAATGGCTGCCTTCACCCCCTCCCGACCCCTCCCTGACAGGAGTGGTTCCTGCTTGTCATCTCAGGCTAACCCTGGGTCGACTACCTTTGATAAACACCCACCTCCCCAGCCCTCACACCTTTCTCTGTTTGTGCGCTCTCCACAGAGAAGGGGGCTTGGAGCACAGAGGTCCACCCCTGCTCTCCTTTTCTTGAGGACTCTTGAGAGAAGCCCTTTGTGATGGTCGGTGTTAGCTGCTAATATGACAAAACTCCTGAATCACCTGGGAGAGAGGTTCTGGGCATGTCTGAGGGGGATGATGTTGTCTAATCCCGGAAGGGCGCCTTGCCCATTTTGGGTGGCAACATTCCCTGGCCGGGATCCTGGATGGCCTAAGTGGAGAGAAGGAGCTGAGCAGCAGTTCGTAGACATTGCTTTCAGCTTCCTGACTGTGGCTGCCACAGGTACAGCCGCCTTGAGCACCCGCCGCCCAACTTGCCCGCCGTGATGGACTTTCTCTTTAAATTATGAGTGAAAACAAACCATGCTTCCCGTATGTTGCTTTTGTCAGAATATTGTATCACAGAAACAGACACAAAACAACAACAACAAAAATGGAAACATTCCCTTTACTAGGAAAAATAGCAATTTCTCTTCTCTATCTTTCCAAAGGCAAGGAATTATCTAAGATTTGACCTTGCAAGCCATCTGTGTGCTAACATACCCAGAAAGGGGCTTCTCTAGGCTACCTAGGACCAGGCAAGGACCCCTCTTATTCTTTCAGGAGAGAAGAGTGGGGCTTAGTTAAGCTTCTGTTGGGTCCTTGATGGCTTCTTGGGGGCTGAAGCCGTTTGAGTTCGTGCCCAGCTGTGGTTTGGGTGGCGTTTGATCTACAGGTACCTCAGGGTGGCTGGGGCCACAAGACCTTTCGCCAGCATCTCTAAATCTGGCCTTGTAGGGAGCATGAAAGAGCTGTTAGGATGCAACAGTGGTGGAGGAGGAAGGACCAGGAGAAGCTTCACAAGGGGGGGGGGGGGTCTGCTACAGAAAGTGTGCCTCCGAGATGCTCCCACCACAGTTTCTTAGGCCCTCAGTGTTAACATTGCTAGGAGTATGCGAGCTTATTTTTGCAGATGAGTTCACAAAAATCCAATGTCCTCCTTGATTTTTGACTAAAACCTAACAATCTCCTGGGTCAAGCTCCATAGGACATCAAAACATGCCGGAGCTGAGGTGCCAACCGTAACTGTTGTGGAGAAGAAGTTCGGGGCCTAACCCTAGCCGCCGTCTCTCCATTGCGCCAGTCTGTTCTTTCTGGTGGTCTGGTTGTCTCAGGTTCTCTGTTTCTTCAGAGGGAGCTATAGCGTGGCACCAGAAGATTATAGGATATTAAGAGAGAACTTGAAAGGCTTCCTTGACGTGGAAGGTCAGGGAGCAGGCAACATTTTATCTTTCTTTCTCGGTGAGTGCACTCACCTGGCCCCTTTATTCACTCATCACATATTTAATATGGCAGGCATCGCTCTAGATGCCGAGACCCCAGCTGTGGCAAAGCGAAGATGCTTCGTGGGCCCGTGTGTCAGAAAATAAATACGTGCTCCTCACCTAATGCCAAGTGCCAAGGAAAGTAGAGTAGGGCAAAGAGCTTGAGACCGGTAAGTGATGTGCTGGGACGGGTGTTACCATGTTGCGTGGTCAGGAAAGCTTCTAGTTAAAGTGGCTCAAGGAGAGGACTGGATGAAGCATGGGGTGGGCCCTGTGTCAGGCCTGGCAGTGGGGTGTGCTCTCAGGTCACAGTACAGCAGCAATTGCAGTGCCTACGGGGTGCCTGCTGCTAGTCATGCGTCAGTCTTCACAACACTGTTAGGCCAGAGAGATGGCTCGGTGGTTAAGAACAGTGACTGCTCTTCTAAAGGATCAGGGTTCAAGTCCCAGCAACTACATGGCAGCTCACGCCCGTCTGTAACCCCAGTTCCAAGGGATCTGATGCCCTCTCCTGGGTGCTGTGGGCCCCCAAAGACATGCATGTGGTGCACAGACATATATGTAGGCGAAGTACACATAACACATAAAGTAAAATGAGGCGATACAGTTAGTTAGGGCTTATCATACCCATTTACAGATGAGGAAACAGAGAGTGCCTCAGCAGAAAGCCAAGCAAATGGGCAGAGAGAGCAGTCGGAATATCAAATGAGGCAGCCCCGTGCAGAGGAAAAGAGAAAGAACTCTGTTTAGATCTGGCCTTGCTCTCATCCGCTGTGTAATCCTGGGCAGATGTGCAGTGCCTCTCTTTCCTGGGTTTTTTTTAAACTGTGTCTAGTACATAAAAACCCCAGGTAAAGGCATGGCAGACTGCATGGCACCGTGAATGTCAGTTAACCACCAGCGCTATGTCTGCGTCAGTTATCAGCCAGCCCTTCTGGAAAAAGAGATGATGAGAAGAAAGTACGTTTGAGACTTAACAAAGGTCCCCCTGTTTGCCTGGAGCTTCCTTTTCTGCTGAGGTCGCCGTGGCTGAATTCATCACATTGTCCAGTTGAACTGGAAGCATCCCCGTGAAAGACTGACCTGCGAGGGAAAGCTGGTGTCCGGGGCTCTTGCAATTCCAAGGGAATCTTCCGAGGTTCTAGAACTCCAACTCCCCTTAAGCCCGGGCTCTTGGGGGAGTGTCCTCTAACTTGATGTGTAGGTGGTCAGGGAATGTTAAATGGCCCTCCTCCATGCTGCTCCCTTTAAACTCTCTGCACTTGTTGCAAGGTACCCAATGGTCTATTGCATATCTAGATGCCAGATACAAAGTTAGATTCTGGGAATGCAATGGTGAACCAGAGAAGGACCCAAGGAACCAGGAATCCAAGGATGGAAGTCTCATGTTTCCCTCACCCCAGGAATGCCGTCGGGAGGTGCTCAGGATTCAGGTTTAAATTAGAATGTTTGCTGACGCTTCCTGGAACCTTCGGGAAGTCCACAGAGGTGGCAAGTGCCTCAGCTGCTAATGAGGTGTGTGCATGGTGATCCAGCTGATGTATCTGAGGATGTTTCTGTCCTGAGTGCTTTTTGTTTCCCATGTGACAGGGCCTCTTAGGCTAAGGGCTGCCATTTTCCCCCGGGACTGCACAGCAGCCTGCCAGGGCCTATGGTCCATCTCCCAGGAAGTCATCCTCCACAGCAGAATCTGGAATATGCACCTAGGGTTAGGCAAGGGGAAAGAGGACCTCATTCACGCTCATGAAAGGCTTCGTCCCTCTCATTGCCTTTTGGGGCCCAAAGGGGCCCCTGAGTGACTGATCCAGCTGAAGTCATGGTCCTGACTCTGGTACCAGCGGAGCCTATTCAGCTACCTGTGGCCTTGAAAAAACAAAACAAAACAAAACAAAACAAAACAAAACAAAACATAACCTTGTACTTTCCCCATCCACACAAACCAGGGTGCTGACCATCTGTACCTTATTACCTCTGGATAATCCTTGGAGGACATTGGAGACTGTCAACATGCAGGCAAGGAAACAGTGGCACCAGTCTGCCACACCAGTACGGTGGAGAGAAGTAGGAGGCTCCATGGTTCAAGGCCACCTTGGACTAACTAGTGAACCTCTCAGGAACTGGCCTTCTGGCCTCTAACACTCAGTCACAGAAAAGCCAGCTTCCTTCTCTCAGGGGTGTGGCTGGGTGCATCCTGTTGGTCAGACCCTACGGGGAAGCTGGACAGCTAAGGGACAGTTGTCAAGGTTTGAAACACTTCTTTCTACTCAAACTACTAGTGATGGAACCACCCCCAGGCCTGACTGAATATCCTCATCTATAACTGTACCATAATTTCTATCTATCTATCTATCTATCTATCTATCTATCTATCTATCTAGCTAACTAGCTATCAATATTTTGTTAGCAAGGAGAAGCAGAGAAAAAAGTGTTGTGTAGCAATAGTGGCTCACATTTTGATAAGATGTTGACGATCATCTGAGGGGGCTGAGAGGGCTCTCTGGCCTCTGAGCTGAGCTGTGCTGGCTTCCTGCAGGAATGGGAGAAATGAGCTTTTGCCTTCGTTAACTATCTGTTCCTTTTGAATCCTAGCCGCAAGGTCCATATTAGAAAAATGTTTAACTTGCTGGTTTCAGCAGTAGAACAGGGGGCTGAGTGGCTGCCTTTCCTTCCTACTGTATGGCTTATGACCCTTTAAAAGGAAAGCTCGTGGCTCAGTGGTGGATACGGTGGTGGGTCAGGAGCAGCTGTTGGCCTGCTGTGTTCTTTGGTCTGAGGTGAGGCGTTTTATGGAGTGAGTTCTCTTGAACTCTCAAGACTGAAAATATAGTTCCAAGCCGCAAAAGCCTTTTGAGGCTTCCTAGTGGCTAGAGTGAGGAGGCTCTGACTCCGGACCAGCACTTAGACTGAGGAGCCCCACCCTTCCAACACTTCACGGGCTCAGTGGGCTAGCACAGAGGGCAGCATTCACCAGCACAACACACCCTGCTGACCCTTATCTCCTCTCCATATTGGTTTAGGATGACGGCTTGTTTTGTCAGCCCAAATTAACTTTTAATTAAAAAGAAAAAATGCCTTTAGGGAAAACTTAGCATGTAAGCACTCAAAGTTTTAAAGGTACAAAGTGGCTGACCAGAAACCAGTCTTTGTTTAGATTTAAAAAAAAAAGATGTTATTTATGATAATTCCCTATCAAGATCAGCCCATTTCATTTTGAGGATCTTTTGTTTATAAGAATCTGTGTTGGAAAGTGAGGGAGAGACTAAAAAACCTACCCATGCCTTCTCTCTGTGTGATTTTTTTTAATGTGTGTGTCTATGTTCATATACCTGTATAGTATTATTTTTTATTTGAAAGGAAAATCGTAAGTACGAAATTAATTTTTGTTTTTCTTTCTCCCCTTTGGAGGAAGGAAGACATTGGTGCATAGTAGGAGGAGCTCTGGACAGGAGGTCGGCAGGCTTCTATGTGTGATGGAGTGTTGCTCCTGGCTAGTTGTGGGAACTCCAGGCAAAGCACAGGCCTTCTCTGACCCTCAGATTCCTGTCCACAGAGCAATGGGCTGGACAAACTTGATGGGCCAGGAGCATAGGTGTTACCTTGCAGCCTGGGAGAAGTGCAGTCGTAGACTCCTCTCTAGGCTTCCTAGGACAGAGTCTGATTTAAAAAGATCCTCAGCAATTAAATACTAAATGCAATCACTAAATACTCCCAACAGGTCAGGACACCTGGCTTACTGAGGGGACGGGACTAGGCCAAGGTCAGTGTTGGGCTGGATTTTGTTTGTGCTGGCCTGAAAGTTGGCTCTATTTCATGCTGATTACAAGGAAGCCTGTCTGTGAAAGCAGAGCAGGGGCTCGCTAGCACTGTTACCCCCAGTTACTTCGAGGAGCCCCATTCTGTAGGAAGAGTTTGGTTGCAGAGTCAGTGGCAAATCACAGACCCTCAGAGGTGCTATTGTTTATCTTTTGTGCTAAGGTTTGCACACTTAAGTTTAGCAGCAGCTTGGTTTTAAAGTTGGATGGCCCCTGCCTTCTCTTCCTTTATCTTCTCTACGTTAAGGGTGGCTTTTCAGAGCACAGGCAATCAAATTCTACCCACTGAGTCGTGTACTTCAGAAGCACCGGAAGCCATGCAATGCGAACCGGGGGCTCTCGAGGCAGGTTCATCTTTCATATTCCACATGTGCCTACTCGTGAGCCCGAAAGCTGCCTTCTTGGCACCGGGTCTCCGGGTCCTTAGCAAATAAGAAAGGGAAGAGTTATTTCCTACCAGAGAAGTAAGAACTTTGGTTACAACCAGGGTTAGTTTTAAGGATGTGCTATGTTACTGATCCCCTCTGTCTTGGGTCCGCTGTTGGCTTAATGGTCTACTACTGCTGTCTTGGAACTCCACTACTATTTTGGACGCAGGGCTCTTATTTTTAGTTTACAAGAGTAAAGCTAAAGGAGTTAGAATTATGAAGAATCAGGAGTAGGAGTCTCTCCCTCCTCCCCCCATCAGAGGCTGCAGTCTCCCAGGGAAGAGGAGATCCGGCCTGGTTCCTCATAGTGTATTTTAGTGCTTCTCACAGGCTTAAGCCAGGCTGGGTGTGACTGCTTACCGTATGGGGAAGATGGAAGGACAGCAGGATGATTTTCTGAGCCGTCAGCTGGTCCTGAGCTTATAGGTGAATCACTGATCTCCCTCTGTGTCTTCTTTGCATGAAGCACACAGTAGGTCCTCAACACACGGTAGTTTACTCTCTTGCTGCCTCACCAAAAGCTACCAGTAAATAAACGGGAGAAAGCAGCCACGGGTCTTCATGAAAGGCACGTTACAAACCTTTCCAGTTTAGCTGTCACTACTAACCTCACCCAGACTCTCCAGGGGCCTTATAGTAACTTCTCCACCTCTCTCAGCTCCACCACTGAGAACGTGTGACTTAGACATGTGGACTTCGTGTTTCCGAGTCTCAGCTGCCCCATCTCTAGGAAGGGACAACCACAGCCCCTTAGAAAGGGGCTTGCCGTCTTCAAGATTGGTAGTTGAATCTCTGGGATAAACCAACAATAGATGACACATTGGAGAAGCCACATGCAAGTTGACCATTTCTCCACACCAGAGTAAGACAGTAACAAGGAGCCAGGCCACTGAAGTTTGTATGTCAGAGCTTCTGGGAGGTAGGGGTGGTATACAGGAAGAGTGAGAGGAGAGATGGTGTGTGTAGGGGAGAGGGAGGGAGCGTTGTTGATGCAGATGAACTTTGAGGTCATGTCTCAGAAGAGCCTCAGAACAACCTCTGTGTAGATTCGGGGTCGGACACCAGGTTTGTCATCCTGTGATCTGAGGGAGCTTTCTCTCGTCTTTAGGCAACTGAGTAGCGTCTGGGCAAGTGTCTGGGTATGCCGCTATGCCGCTCTTCTTTTCCAGCACCTAAGCCTTCTCCCAGTGTGCCAGAGATGTATGTTTTGAGAATACATAGTTTAGCCTCCCAGCAAAGACTGCTAGGAAGATTAGAGATAAAACATGGAAAATCTCTGGAGTAATGGTGACCGGAACGTCTTGCTAAGTCACCCGCGGCGTCAGTCACATCATTTTTTCTCTCCTCATAAAATTCTTCAATGCTGTGTTAGTCGGCATTCTATCACTACCAGGAACATACCTGAGGCAATGGACTTCTAAAGGAAAAAGGTTTAGTTTGGGTCATTGCCGTAGAGATTCCAGTCTGCTCCTTTGGCTGTGTTGTTTTGGGCACAACAGCATGTCACAGTGGAGCAGGCAGCAGGAGAGCGCATGTCATGGCTTGGAAGTGTAAGAGTGCAGGCGCGTGGCCAGCAACGCACACCCTCAGTGAATTAAGAACTTCCCTCCAGGCTCGGTTTTCTAAATGTTCCCCATCCTCTCGGCACCAAGCCTTTGACACATGATATTTTAGGGGGCATTCGAGAGCCTTATGGCAGGGCCCCACATTCATAGCTGTGCCTTCCATGATCTAGCTTATAGTCACCATGAGCTGCTCTCACTGGGGTTTAAAAACCGTTCTAGAATACTGGTTGTGGTTCATTTTATGGAGACAGTATCACTCGATCACTCGGGGGGGGGTCCTGGCTGTCCTGGAACTTGCAATGTAGACCAGGCTGGTCTTGAACTCACAGACACCCACCTGCCTCTGCCTCCAAGTGCAGAGCTTAGAGTTGTGTGCTAGCACACACGCCCAGCTTCTTTTCTTTTCTTCTTTTTAATATTTACTTGTCACATGCATGTGTGTGCACCTACCATATCATGGGTGTGGAGGTCAAAGGACATCTCCTTTGCAGGTCCTAGAAATGAGCTCAGGCTGCAAGGCTTGGCTGCTGGTGCTTTTGCCAGTTGAGCCATCTTGCTGGCCTGTGGTGGCTGCTTTGAAGGCTTCACTGCCGCGTTCCTAAAGCCATCAGAGGGGCTTTGATGTCATCACTGGTGGTGCCCAGCAGAGTGCCTGGTGTGCAGTGTGTGGCTTTGGTTACTACCACAGGAGCTTTCAGGACTATGAGACAGCTTTTCTGTTTTCCATGTGTTTAAACCCTTTGCTTCTTCTAGTTAGAAATGGATTATGGTTTTGCCTTGAGTCAGGCGGGAAAAATAACAACAAAACCAACCAACCACTCATTCTTTCATCTGTTCTTTGTTGTTGTTTTTGTGTTTTATGAATAGCCAGTTTCTCTGCTGGTACTTTTTTTTTTTTTTTCATATTGGCCAGGGAAAGATTGGAGTTTAATTTGCCTTTATAAACTCAGTGCTCAGCATGCTGAGCCTCTGAAGAAAAAGAGGCACTCACTAAATATTTGTCCAATCAATGGATATTGAGAGGCTCAGCTTTTTTATGGCGGCCAAGGGAGGCAGTGGGAGCTGCCTTTCGACTGGAAAGACATTGTTTATTAGATCTGTATGGCTCATTTAGAAAGTATGCAGTTGGATATCTTTTATGGTCAAAGAAGAAAATCAGTATCAAATGCTTAATTAAAAGCAGAGGCCAACGTTTCCCCTTGTAATGAAGACAGGATTGTGGATATTTTCCTTTCTTTGGCCCAGGAGATGGGCAGGCAGCCAGACCAAAAGGCAGGGGACAGTATAGAGACAGATAAGGAGAGGTTGACTTACAGGCATGAGCTGCTCAGTTTTGAACATGTGAAGAGATATTCTGTGACAGTGCCACCTCCTTCCAGATGTCTGTGCCCTATGACATAGGAGACCACTGCTATTTGACCTTGTCACAATTCTGTCACTCAGGGAGGGAGTTTTGCATGGGTAGTTAGGAGCTCCAGGGGCCTTTGGATTTTACCACTTTCTTTTTCCCCTTCTCCTCCTCCTCCTCCTCCTCCTCCTCCTCCTCCTCCTCCTCCTCCTCCTCCTCCTCCTCCTCCTCCTCCTCCTCTTCTTCTTCTTGGAGCTCTACTGCCTAGCATGGAGGAGGCTCTTGGTGAATGTGATGTCCAGATGTCTCTTTTGACACCTTCAGCATCGATCTACCCCAAATCCGAAATGGCTGAGGATCAGGCTATGGGAAGGCAGAAATGGCCATTATGGCCCTGGTGACTTCTGCTACTGTAAGGAATGAAGCTTCTGAGGACATTGAGTGGACCTCATCGTCTAGGACTTAGTGTAGGGCTTTGCGCCTTCAGTGTATCAGGCCCTTTTCATCTGTATCCTCTGTATCACCACTGTGCCTAGGCACACTGGGTCAGACAGGAGCTGTGGGTCACTCACCAGCTCCTGCTGGACCTTAAAGCCGGGATAGTCTGGGCTTTTGTCATTCCCAGCATGTAACACGGCGGTTGCACCATCCTTGAATCCCAGAACTGCCGGAAGAAACTGTTACTCAGTCCTTTTTGATCATAGATGATACTTCTTCCTCCCTCATTTATAAAAATGTCTGTTTTTTCCCCCTCCTTTTATTTTAGGATGAGGAATGTACAAATTAAATATATAGTCTTCAGCATTTAACAAGATATTTTTTAAAAAAAGACATTGTTTTTTCTCTCTCTCTCAGCTGGGCCCCTCAGCTAGAGCAGTATATGCTCTTAACTGCTGAGTCATAGCTTCAAGCCTACCATAGGATCTTTATATCATTTTGTTAATTATTGTTTCATCTGAGCCCTGGTATCGATGATCACTGCCCATAGAAGGATTACTGTGCCTTTAATTTTTTTTTTTAATCTCACTTGCATTGGTGGTTTGCCTGTGTGTATGTCTATATGAGGGTATCCTGTCCCTTAGAACTGGAGTTACAGACAGCTGTGATCTGCCATGTGGGTGCTGGCAAATGAACTCAGGTCTCCTGAAAGAGCAGCCACTGAGCCATCCTTCCAGCCCCTACTGTTCCTTTAAAAAGTGTTGAAATTTTACGTTTACATGTGTGTTTTATGTGATTTAATGAATGGCTTTTGAGCTGTCCCCATTTTACCATTTTTGAAACTTCCACTCTTTTTTAAAGTATTTTTTTTTTTTTTTTTAAGATTTGTGTATTTTCCTTCGGGTGTAGAGTGTTTGTTTAGTCTATATATGTGCTTGGAAGTCAGAAGAGGGCATCAGATCCCCTGGAACGTTGTGAGCCAGCATAGGTGGGTGCTGGGAACTGAACCTGAGTCTTCTGCAACAGCAGCAGGTTCTCTTCACCACTGAGCCATCGCTTCAGCTTAACTGTCATGTCACTCTTTAAGAAAACAACAACTTATATTTATTTAACATAATTGTTGCATGCATGCGTGTGAGTGTGCGTGTGTATGTGTGTGTGTGTGTGTGTGTGTGTGTGTGTGTGTGTGTGTAACTTATAGAAGTCAGCCTTTTCTCTATCACATGGGTCGGGGATTGACTTGAGGTTGTCAGGATGGCAGCAGGAACCTTTACCCCGGAAGCATCTCACTGGCCCTCAAAGTCCCTTTTTGTACTTTGCTCTCCTTTAGTGCAATGGCGTGAGATGATTCGGTCTCTGATGAAAAGAAGGGAGGTGAATTATGAAGGGAGATGGCGATGAGCCAAAGCGTTATATTATCACATAAGGGTTGCTTGAGCCCAGCTACTGCGATAGCAGTGCTGTGTTAACCTAGGTGGACACGCGACTGAGCACGGACTAGGGTATACCGCATGAACACACTGGACAAAGAGACGCTTCCCAACCTACGTGGGACACAATGGAGAATCGTGGAATTTCCTGGTTGACGTTCAAATGGCACACATCTGAAACTTACGAATTACTAGTTTCTGAAGCTTTCATTGAATATTTTCAGACCTTGGTTGACTTTGCATAAGGGAAGCCACAGGTGGAAGAAAGAACTGCTATAATTTGAAATTTTCTAGTAACCTAAAGTACAAAGAAGTAATTAAAGTTAATTGTATAGCGTTATTTTAATATGCATTCAATATATATATATTTTTTTTCTGAAATATTTTGTGTTCTCTTGTACTAAGTCCAAGCCAGAGCCTACTTGACATTATAGTTTCAGCTCACACTAGCTGTATGTGGGGCACTTAGGAGTTAGGTCTACTGGGCAGCATGCCTGTAGACTTTGAGGAGGAGGATGTGATAGGTGTGGGGGTAGGAATGAAATCTGAGATCACTGCAGATTTTAGTGGTTCAATAATGAGCTCAGAGAATTAACAGTGGGTCAACTTATGTCCATTTGGCTGTATCTAAGTGGGCAGAGTAGGGTATGAGATATATAATGAAAACAACAACAACAACTCTCCATCAAAAGACTTTTTAAAAATCTGCAAGTCCTGACAATCTGGCTCAGCGAGTGGAGGTGCTGGCCACCTAGCCTCATAACCTGACTTCAGTCCATGCGGTGGAAGGACAGAATGCCTTGCACAAGTTGCCCTTTGACCTCCACATGTGCATTCTCTCCCAAATAAATAGCTGTAATCGACAAAAAAAAAAGGATTTGACATGTAACTTGGCAGTTATACTCCTAGACATGTGTCCCCAGAAATGAAAACATATGATTGTACAAGACTGTTCTCAGTAGTGAAATATTGGACACACCCCACGTGTTCTTCAGTGATGAATGCCTAAACATGCTACCACGTCCACACGACAGGAAAGAGCTGTTGAAACACAACAGTTTGACAGATCTAAAGGCATTATGAAGAGTGAACAAAAAGGAGTCTCAACAGGTTACCTTTCTAAAACATTTTCAAAATAACAAAAATTAGATAAATTGGACATTTTCCAGGACCTAGGACTAGGGGCCAGGTGAGGAGGAAGCAGCAAGAGGTATCTCTGTGATCCTTTGTGATGGCAGTTACACAGATCTGTGAGTCACGATTGTACAGAACTGTAGACACATGGAAACAAGCCATGTCCAGTGGGCAAAGTTTGAATAAGACACACAGACCTACAGGTCTGGCTTCCTGGTTTTTCTGGCGTGCTATATTCACGTAAGCCGTATTAGCTAAGATTTGCAAGGCAAGGAGACACACAGAATGTTTTCTCCTCTCTGCTGTCTCTTAAGTCACTGTGGAGGCTCACCTTGAAGCTCTCTACTCACACCGTCTCTCAGTTTGACGCCCCTATGGGATTGCTAGAGCCCGAGATCTTGCAGGTCTGTTCCCAGCTTAGCTTAGTTTTCACGTTTTCATATTAACATGTCACTGACTCCCAGCAGTTGTCTCTCAGTAATGCAGTCAGTTCCCGTGAGCATTCCACAGCCGGATGAACTTTAATCCTGGGAAGCTCTGATGGGGGAGGGTTCTCTTCCTCTTTTGAAGATCCTGCTCTCCATCAGAAAAGTTCACAAGTTAATTAATAGATGAAAGAAAGGGGTCCGCATGGAGCCAGAAGGAGTCAGCCATGCTGGCAGCCACCTGCAGGCACAGGGTAAAATGAAAGCAGCACCTGACTAGCCGCCACCAGGAGCTCCAGTGCCAGCCCTTGCCCTGGTTGTGTCCCAGAGGTCAGAGTTCAGAGTTCTTCCTTCTAGACCCAATTGGCCACTGACTCAGGGCAACTTTGAAGCTCAGCCTTTGGGATTCATTTTCTCACCCTTTGAAGATGGAGATGGTAATGTAGACCTCTCCTTCCTCCAGAAACATGTTGATAGGAGGAGGAAGAACTGGGAAAGGCCACTGAAAAGATATGCAGTGCCCTTCGATGAAAGTTTTCTTTCTTTCTTTCTTTCTTTCTTTCTTTCTTTCTTTCTTTCTTTCTTTCTTTCTTTCTTTCTTTCTTTCTTTCTTCCTTCCTTCCTTCCTTCCTTCCTTCCTTTCTTTCTTTTCTTTTCCTCTACTCTTTTTGTCTCTGTCTGTCTGTCTGTCTCTCTCTCTCTCCAAGATCTAACTCTGTAATCTAGACTGGCCTCAAACCCTAATCCTTCTCAAATGCTGGGATAGATAGCTTGCCTGAGCCACTACACCTGATTGCCTTTAGAGCAGTTTTTAATGATTACTCACAATGCATCACCTAGGTTGCATTTGTGAGTGCAAGGGGAAGATACAGAGCTCTGTCTTTATTTATTAATTTTGTTTATTTATTTATTTATTAAGGAGAGAAAGATGATGATTTCTCTGCTAGAAAGTGAATTGACTTGTTTTGTTAAGGTAACAGCCACACTGCAGTGGTGGCTGCCAATCACCGCTGTGAGAGCCCCGCGTTCCAAAGTGTAACATCATTCATTAATCAAGTTCTCAAGTTCTCTAGGTGATGTAAGGAGCCTTTCCCCACCCTCTTGGGGGATTATAGTGAACCCACAAAAGACTGGGGTAGTGCTCAGTGCTGTAATTCTTCCTTTTATTATCCAGGGACCTCTCTCTCTCTTGACTCTTGACTTGCTCTTTTCTTTCACCTAGCTTGGTTGAATCCCCTAGATGCCCTGCTTGGCCAGACTGTTTTCAGTGCTGGAAATCAAACCCCAGGCGCATGGACTACCACTGGTATGTGCCTGGGGCTTTAAATTAAAGTGTTGTTTGCTGATATGTCCCTTTCGGGTAATACAAGCAATGAAGTCTCTCTCTCTCCCCCTCAACCTCTCTTATCTCTCTCCTTTCCCCATCCTGTTCCTTTGGATTGAAGGAATCTTGGAGAAATTGTAATCCAGGTAATTTTTTTTTTGGAGGTGTTCTTATATCTGTGCGCTTTCTAGTTTGTATTCCTCGTCTTCTTATATTAGCGGCTCCAACTGTGATCACTGTGTGATCAACCCCTTCGAGGTTTCTGGGCCTTAAAATGGACACAGAAACAAAAGGAGAATAAAGAAACTGACAATAAAGGCTCTTGATTCAGGCTTCAGTATTTGTCAGGTGTTTTACTGAGTAAACGATTTCTTCTTTCATTTGATCAGGGTGTTCCTTACCAAGTGGGGTCTGACGTTCTGTTAATTTGGAGTCTCCCAATCTTGCTGCCTGGAGAGACTTTTGAGAGTGCCTGATCTCAAGAAATAACCTTGTGGGGAATGAAAGTCTGAGCCAGTCAGGCCATTAGGAGGTTCTCCATAACAACCTGTCGCTAAGCCGCCTCTGGGAAATTGCTGCAACCGTGGCGTCAGTCAGGATGGCTAGTGTGAGGTGCTCCTTGTCTTCGGACTAGGAGGTGTAGGGTCAGGTCTGAGCAAGGCCTGTGCAGCAGCTGGACTTGCCGTCAATCGGTCTTCTAGGTGACATCGTTTTCGCTTCTGCAGCATCTCCCCTACACCTGTCCCGCTCTGTCAGTGTGCTGACGGGTGTCATGCTTCCTCATGCAGAGGCACTTCTGCTGGCCCAGGCTTTGAAGGGCTCCCCTCCCCGGCAGGGGGCTTCGTATCTCCTGAGCTCTGTTTCTTCACGTAGATGGTCCATCTTGTCTCTGGTACACTCTCAAGGTGGAGGATGGTGCTATCTCAATGCTTATATCTCAAGTACCAGTTCAGTGCCGGCTGCCGATTGAGGTATATGAGGAATATTTAAGTAGCATCTGCTCAGCATTGATAGGTATTTGGTAACCCTCAGTAGAGTACAGAGACACTTTCCAGTCTATTGTAGTATCTTTGAGCTTCATGAAAAGAGGAACTACGATACAATTACCCCAGCCCTAGGGCCCAGCACAGCTTCTGGTCTACAGAACTGTGACAGAGGCAGCTCCTGGGCCTTCTCATTGGTATTGCCAATAGTTATGGTTCTGTGCATCTTTCCATGGTCTTCCTTTCTCTTCCCTCCTTTTCTTTCTCATTGTTCTCTAAGGATAAGGACTTAGGTGGGTGCATCTCCAATCTGTCCTCACACTCAGTGTGGTCATAGGAGAGTCTCATCTAAGGTAGGTGAGTAGATGTAATGTTTAACTTCCATGGTGTTCTGTTAAATGGAAGGAATACGACATTTCCATTTTTGTTTTTTTCCCCCTCCTTTGCTTGGGCTGTGGTGAGGGAGAGCTGTGCCAACTCTGTGTATAAAGAAAATGCTTCTGCAGTAGCAGAGCAACAAAGTAGAAGGATCCTGAATACTCATCACTGAGCTGTCATCCGAATACTGCACTAAATCCCTGAAATGGGTTTATCTAGAAAACAATGTTTTTACAAAAGAGACAAATATCTTCTATCTTGCTTAAGCCCTTGTATTTTTGGAGCTTTTTATGAAGGCTTAGTATGTGTCCTAATTCATTCAAAAGCTATTTGGTAAATATCTGTTTAAATAGATGAATGAATTTCTGCCATACCTTATCACCTTGCAGCTTTAAGAGTAGTCAGTACCTGGTCGTATGTCTGTACCGGAAAGGGAAGTCACCCGAGTGTCTTTTGTCTGTATGCCACTGGCCAGAACTGCACCCTGTCGATGTGTGTGAGAGCTGCAGAGAGGCTGTGAATTTGAGTTTCATTTCTCATCCCTATACTTGAAGAAGTCAGAAGAGGGGTATGAAAAGTAAAGAATGAATGAGTGTACCAAGTGTACAACTATATGCCAGAAGTTACTTTTGACTTATGACTTGTGGGGGGATTTTTTTTTTTTTTTTTAATATATGCCTTCTGATTTGAGTAGTGCTAAGAAGAGATAGCATCCTTATTCCGGTTGAACCGGGTGCTCAGAAGACAAGATGCTTTTTTCTCTAAGAAAACATATTTAATTTTATTTGCGCATGTGTGTGTGTCTGGCTGAGGCAGGTATGTGTGGGTATCCAAGGAGGAGAGAAGAGGGCATTGGATCCTCTGGAGCTGAAGTTATGGGAGGTTGTGTGCTGCCCAGTGTGGGTGCTGGGAGCTGAATGGACCTTGTGCTTTCTGGAAGAGGAGAAAGTTTTCTTAGCTGCTAAGCTATCTCTCCAGCCAAGACAAGATGTTTTCAAAATAATGAAGATAATTATTATCAGAAGGGCCCTGGGGTTAGCTGTCTTATCACTTAAAGGATGTTGATGCTAAGGCCACCTGCTACTTCAGTGTGCTTGCCTAGGGCTATAGCCAGTTCATGGCAGGGTGCATCCTGAAGCTGCTTTTACCTTGATGGAAATAGCCTCAGTAGATGCTTATTAGTGCAATCATATGGTAGCCTACCCAGGGGCTGGGGATCCATCATGAGCTCTCTGCACTGACAGGGAGAGGAGGGGATGGCTGAGGAGTGTGTTGAGTACCAAGCACAGTTCATGGCAAGAACATTGGAATAAAGTAGGACAATAAAATAGAAGGTCTCCCAGAAGAGCGACAAGAGGTACATCGGGCTGAAGACCCTGTGTTCCATTGCTAAAGAGACTCCACAACAGTGGCTCTGAAATAACGGCTTGACAAGTTGTGTCTTGTGTCAATTGCTCTCATTACTCTGTGCGGGTGGAGGCTTGCCAAGAAGTGTAAAGTTGAGGCACACTGTCCCCTTCTGTATCGATGGAAGACACATTGAACTTGAGGCCAATTTCAGCACAGCATCATGGGAAGGGCACGCTTCATAAGAAAGATGACTGAAGAAAGACCACTGCACATCCATACACATACAGCATGTCAGGGGGCAGGGGAATGGGATCTTAAAAATACCTGTGTATGAAAGCATTTACAAACCAGAATCATTGTCTGTACTATTCTCAAATCACAACTACTTTGCTCATGGAACATTTTAGCTATTAAGTTCTCTTTCAAGCAAAAGCAAAGCACAGAAGAAGGTCAACGAAAGTGATCTGAGATGCTGACAACAACAACAACAACAAAGTACCCTGAACTCAGGTCCATTTAGCTTATTTTTTTTTTTTTTATCAGAAAAGCTTCACAAAAACCAAACCAAAACAAACAAGCAAAAGCCTACCTCATCAGTGTTCGAAATCACCAACTCTAAGATTTCAGCATGACTAAGCAGGCTGTTCATGCTCATGCAGCTGAGAGGCTAAGTTTTCTGCAGGGGAAGGAAAGTCACTGCACAGTTCATGACAAATCTGTTCAATAAGAAACGAGAGACCTGTTTTGAGAATTTAATGTGTGTGTTCATTTTATAGGTGAATGGGATTGGTCACAAAGCCTTTGGCCTGATTTGGAGGAAGAATGTTGGTTCTGGGGCAGTGGCCAGAGGAGGGGCATGTCTGCAGCTTTTTTTTCTGTCCTTTTTGGAAGGCTTTGTGGTCATGAAACCTTGAACCTCTTCTGCCCAGTAGGGGATGCCACAGGGGCAGCAGAGGTTCATGCTAGCCATGAGTCCAGACCCAGTGTTGAGTTCTGGAGCTGAGAGGACTCAGTCTTTGAAGGAGACCTACAGACATTTCAGGTCAGAAAATGTGGAGGAAAGCGTTACGGTTTTGGAGAAGATGCTGAGAGGATGTACGATGACAGAAGAGAAAGACTTGCAGGAAAGAAGGTAGTTTAGCTGAGCATTGAAGAGTCCTGACGGTCACTACCAGGAGGAAGAGAAGAAAAGAGCAGATCTTGTAAAGACATCCACCTGAGTGAGGGCAAGAAATGGCTCGGAGTTCCTCTACCTGGAAAAGGACTTTGAGGAGTCATGTAGGTTATTCTGGAAATCTCTGGATTATATGGGTCATGGTCCTTTTGGGAAGGTCAAAGGATGCTTTCACAGGAGTCACATATTTACTTTGCAAGCCAAGTACTCACACTATGATTCATAACAGTAGCAAAATTACAGTTACAAAGTAGCAACGAAAATAATTTTATGGCTGAGGGTCACCACAGCATGAGGGAGGGCTGCTGCATTAGGAGGGGTGAGAACCACTGCTCCAGACCATAAATATGATGTCAGTCTAGAGAATCTAACCCTCATCTTTTACGAATTAACTAACATCTTTGTGGACATTAACGACTAATGTTAGGAAGAGGCGGAGGCCGGAACTCCTCTATGTGAATACAAGGACTTCCCTGCTTTCTGGTCCCTTTTTGCTTCTCCTGGAGTGTGAGAGGCCTGAAGTGAGCCTGGAAATTGACCTTGTACGAGACAGGTGGGGCTGAGATGCTGCAAACCATACACCTGTAGACAGTGCTGGGCATGAGGTTAATCGATAATTTGTTTTAACTTGGGTGAATTCTGGGAAGGAAGAATGGGAAAAAGAAAATTTCATGTGCATCCAATTACCTTGGAGATTTTTTTTGGGCCCCGAATGTGGGAAGGGATACATGCCTTTTCTACAGCTGGGACAGCTGGGCAGGGCCTGAAAAACCCTCGTAGGAACGGAGAGCAACAGAGCTACCTGTGATGGGCAAGAAAGTGGGTAATGATCCTTGTTCCCAGGATGGGCAACTAGACGATTAATTATAAGAAGTTGGCCTGGCTCTGTAGCCTATGTTTGACATCAGTAGTTTGTGTCTTCTTGGAGGAGGGACTCGGTGAAGGAGAGACTGCGTGAATCTCACACACTTCTGAGGGCAGAAGTTTCTTCTGATAGGCCTTGAGGCCTTCTCCCTGAGTCTGCCATTGTCCCTTCTGGATAGGGAAAGTGAGGGGGAGGGGAGGATCTGCCCTGGAGCTTGGCTTTGGCCTCTAGTTCCATGAGTCACAGATAAACGGACCTAGATGCTGACACAAGCTAAGGTTCTCCTTGCTTGTCTGGTCTGTTTGGGTTCTCACTCTGCACTTACTGAAAGACATGTTCTAGAGAAGTCTGGGTGACTTAGGCAGTGCTGGAAGGGTGCTGCAGCCTTTCACTGTGTCTGCCTCCTCAGATCCGGATCGGGATTAATATGGGAAGCTAAAAAGGGTTTTGAGAAGTAAAATCCTTACTATTTTAAATGAAGACTTGCAGATAAAATCTGGCTCTCGGGGGAGGGGTTGTCAACTCTTTCATGTTATTACTTATTTGTGTATATATATGTGTGTCTGTGGGGTTGGGAGTCAAGGTTTGTGTACATAAGCAAAGGTACCTTCAGGAGGTGGGAGATGCTGGCTTTCCCTGGAACTGGAGTTACAAGTGGTTGTGAGCTGTTCAATGAGTGTCCTTTGGAAGTGACTTTAACTACTGAGCTGGCTGTCTAGCCCACACTAAAGCTTTATTGGGACATGCCTACATGTATTCCATTACACCCTATCTATAACTGCTTTCATGCTGGATGCCAGGGTTGAGAAGTTAGAGAAGAGACTGTTGGCTTGTGCTGGCTGAAATATTTGCTTCTGGGTCTTTGTGGAAGCACTTTGCTGATTCTAGAGGGTGTAGACACATCAGAGATGCTTAATGAGCTTTGGGTGGATGAATGGATGTGTGGATAAATGAATGAGTGATAGAAGAGGTAGGTGACAGAAAAATATGTAACTTGGTAACTGACTTCCAATCCTAGTCTTTATTTGGTTATTTAAGACAAGGTCTCATGCAGCACAGGCTGGCCTTGAACCCGCTGAGGAAGACCTTGAGCCTCTGATCCCTCTGTCTCCACTTCCTGGGTGCTGAAATGTTGTGCCCAGCAAGTTCTCTACCAGCTGAGCTACGCCCCCAGCTCAGTTCCTCTTTAAATAAAACAAGAGCAGGGGTGCTTATGAACTAGGTAGTGTTTATGAGACCCACTTCCCGTAGCACAACAGTGTTTTAAAAATACACTAAAATATTACTACTACCTATTAATCTTTATGTGCCAAGCACTCTATCAAGGCCTTTATTTTTATTACCCCTTTTAGTGCTCATTGCCTTTCGCAGATTGACCCTGTTTTATAAAAGAAGGGATTGAGCTCAGAGAGGCAAAGCCACTTTGCTGAGGTCACACAGCTGGTTAAGAGCTTGAGCTGAGAGGCTGTTCTGATGTCTGGCCTCTGACTGCTGGTAGGTGTTTCCCATTTTCCCTTTTCAGCTAGAGAGGCAGATGCTAGTTCTTTTTTGGGGGGGTGGTGGCTCAGAATAAATATGTCAAATAAGAATTATTTTTAAACTTAAAAAAAATCACATGTATTTAGCCTCGTGTGTGTGTGTGTGTGTGTGTGTGTGTCTGCTCCGTGGGTAAGCGGTCTAGAAGACAACTAGTTGGTTCTCCCTTGCTCCTATGTGGGTTGCAAAGATTGAACTCAAATAGTCAGGCTTGGCAGCAAGCACCTTTATCCACTGAGCCTTTTAGCAGACCCCAGGATTGTTTTCTGTAAGTCTTTCTGAAGTTGCTTGAATCTCCTCCTTAAAAAGGTTCAGCTCAGTCATCCTGTAGGAAAGGCTAAATAAGTGAGCACGTCCATTCCTTGAAAACACAAGTTTGGGTGATGTGCTGGTTAGTTTTACGTCAGCTTGAAACAAGCTAGAATTACCTGGGAGGAGGGAACCTCAATTGAGAAAAACACCTTCATACTGAGGAGTATTTTCTTAATTAGTGGTTAATGGGGAAGGTCCTGGCCCATTGTGGGCGGTGCCATGCCTGGGCTGGTGGTCCCAGATTCTATAAGAAATCAGGCTGAAGCCATGAGGAGCAAGCCAGTAAGCGGCACTCCCCCTCTCCGCCACGGCCTCTGCATCAGTGCTTGCCTGCAGGTTCCTGCCTTGGCTTCCCTCCGTGATGGCCTGTTACCTGGAAGTGTAAATAAAATAAATCCTTTCCTCCCCAAGATGCTTTTGATCATGGCATTTCATCATAGCCACAGCAACGATAACCCTAAGTAAGACAGGTGAGTTTAAGGGGGAGGTGGAGCATATTCCTTTGCTTAGCCATATTGTTTGTGGTGGGAACGTGCGTGTAAAGGCTCATTTCCCTCAGATCCCAGCTGGTAATGATAGGAGTCGAGTGTGGGTAGGTGAGGGGGGAACATGGACTTCCCTACCTGGTGTTTTGCATGCAGGTTTAGAAGACCGATTCAGCTGCTGCTCAATAGTTCCTGTGAACATTTTAGCTTCTGGGGTTCTGAGCAGAAGCTGGAGGGCTGCCTGAAGCAGGCCTGGGGCAGAAACGTTCACCTAAGGAGGAATTTGGTCTGGAGTCCTAGACAGACATAGGCACCCTGTGTAAAAATGTCTTAAGAAAGTCAAGTCCTGCACCTACTTCAGACCAATGTGACCCCTTCAAACGGCTCTTGGCTGTTTTTCTCCTACTCTATTGATTTGTTTTCTTGTGATGTCAGCCCTTTGGGCTACCCAGGGGTTGAGTCCGTCCTTTTCCCGGCTTCTTATGACTTCTGTCTTTTGCTGGAATGTGCCCCCGGGCTAAGAGCTTGGACCCCTTTGCCCAGTTCCTGTCTCTGCCTGCCCTTTCTCTCTCACTTAATTTGTTCTCACATACAGCTTTGATCTTTTTTTGGGGAAAAAAAAAAAGCACAGCGGCTCTGGGATATCATTACTGGCCTTTTTGCCTTCCAAATGCGCTCTGATTCACAGTTGGTTCTTTGGCTAATTTCAGACCACCTGGTCCTTGGGAGGCTACGTTCCTCTAGGTTGCTCCGGTGTGAGAAACATTCTTTGCTCGATTTTTAATCATGTTGGTTAGAGTCTCCTAGATGCACAGGCTTCTTGGATGTGAAGAAAAGCAGAGGCAGAGAGTTGCCAGTAATTATGCTAATCTGTGTGCCTTATATCTTCGAATCTTAGGCATTTTGGGGATGAGAAATTTTGCCATTTTTTGAAGGGTGTTTGTCTCTTTGTTTCTTGAGTGGTGGCCTGCAAGTCTATATTAAGGGAGAATGTTATGGAACTCAGGCTTGCGTTTTCTTCCCTGACTATTCATCAAAGGAAATCAGAACATGCCTGTCTATAATACACTACTTTATAAAGACAAAACGATTGGTAATTCTAAGACCACTTCAATAGCAATTCGTTAAGTTTCAAAATATAGCTCCATGTATGAGAGCACTTTACAGCGGGAAAGTTGCTCCTCGCGACTTTTCCTTCTGGTGATGGTGGGTCTCTGTGTGCCTGTTTGTCTGCGCAGATCTGTTGAGACACTTCATCTCAAGGATCCCTCTTCCATGTGAGCCCAGAGCTACCCGAGAAGCAGCTGCTGTGAATGACAGCTTCCCAAGTCCAGTCTCTGACAGGCTCATGTGAGATGGGGGCTGCACATTTGGAAAAGTGTTTCTGGAACTCTCCCCACTGGAGCCTCAGGGCTTTGGGGAACATGGTGCTGTCATCTGGCCGAGTGAGAGATGCCATGCCGTCTGTGGTTGGAACTAAAGGAGACGGAGTCCCCATCTGGGTGTTGTGTAGAACCCACAGACAGGCGCTTTTGGAAGCTGGCCACAGGCTGAACCGTATTAACTAGTTTACCAACAGCCCAAGGTCCACGCTGGGGACACTTGCCTGCCACTAGAGGCCCATCCTAGCACTGTCTCACACAATCATTTAAACCAGTGAGTTCCCAACCGGCCCTGAAAGAAAGCAGACCTCCTGCTGGGTTCAGGAGGTGTGGTCTAAGTAGTTTCACCTGGTGTGGGTTTCCTAACCTTATTTTCTTTCTCTGTGGTGGTATGGGGCTGATGATGTCTACCCACAGCAGTCCCTAGAGACCGGCTCAGTGCTTCCTCTGTAGATCTAACATTGGTAAACCTCCCCGCGTCCCCACATCTTCATTTGCAGGAGGATGAGGTTCTGAGTAATTGTTTTTTGGTGAGAATTGCATTTGATGAGGAAGGAGAAACCCTGTGCATGCTGCCTAGTTTGTCTCAGATGCTCAGTCCACAGTTCTCTTTGTTGCCGTGTGTGACAGATCTGTGAGGCTGGCAGGGATGTGTTCTGTCCAGCTGGCATTCTGGAAGGGTATAGCCTGATGCCCTGCATACCTGTTGTTGCCCAGCCCGGGATGATTATTGGGAAAGAGAAGGCGCTGTCTTTACTGAGTGCTTGCTGTGTACCATGTCCTATGTTGGGTGCTATGGGGGGAGGTGAGACACAGAGGAGCCCCAACAAGAGCACTCAAAACATCACATGCGCAAAAGGAAAGCTCTAATATAAGGGGGCAGCTTCTAAATGCGTATTTCATAATGGAGCTGGTAGAACTCCGGATGCGTCTTCTGGGAGGAAGTGGAGTTTCGCGCTTCCGGCCTGCCTGTGCTGTTGGCTTTGTGGCTGCCGTGCTGAGCTGCCTGAAGTTTTGGCAGTGCTTGTTTCCCAGGGCAGCTTGATATGAATGCCCCGCCGTCTCTGTCCACAAGAAGGATGGATCCAGGGCAGAGGGAGAAAGGACCACTTTCTACATCTGCCTTGAAGATACATGTGGAGCTCTCCTCCAATCCCCCCGTCTCCTTCCAAAGTCCCTAAGTGCTGCACGCACATAAACCATGCCAGTGTTTTGGAAGATTCAGGTTTGACCACCGTAAATTGGTTCATATTTCCAGCAGGGCAGTTATTTAATTTCCTGTTGGAAGTCGGCAAATATTGGCACTGTTTGCTTCTTGGCAAGGGACCAAACCCCAGTACAGTATCATTAGCCAGCTCTGGTACATAGATTAAAGCACGATTGTCTTTAATAAGAGGCCATCCCTGTTCGGGATGGGGCTAGAGGGGCTGCAAGGGCACAGAAGGCACAGAAGAGCTTTCTAATCAAAACCAAAGAGCAGGAGCTGTGAGAGAAGGGTTAGGAGGAGGGCAGAACTCAGCTTTCTCGTCTCAGTTTCATTTGTTTGGGTTAATTTTCTCTTGACACTGGGAGAGCTTTGGGAACCGAGTCTGGATGATTTGTCAAATGTCCTAACGTGTGGCCTGGTGCCTCCTTTCTCTTGGGACTTTCTGCCTCTTGACAGTTTGGCTCCTGGGACCCACTGACCCACTACAGAGTCAAAGTGAGAAGTGCTGTGTCCCCTAGAGCCACCTGTGGGGACTGAAGTGCCTGTGCTGGTGGGCAAGGGCTAAGGCCCTGTGGTGATGAGTCTCCAGAGAACCCCCGTGAGGCATGCCTTCTTGACATTTTGGGGACGAGTTCGCTGAGGGGCAAAGGAGGTGCACCCACTAGGGACCATCAGACTTGAGCAGGGACTCGGTTCTATAGGTTAGAAAGTTCTTACTTTTTTCGTAAGTTGTGTATGTATCTAGTAAGGTTTGGATTTCTATGTTTCTTGGGGAAAAGCAAGGGCCTTTCCCTGCTCTTTGGCGTTAGCATAGAGACATCCTTTCCCCGCCCCCCTGTAAATGTGCTGTGAAAAGGGTCAGGGATGAAAACCTGAGAAAACTTTACAGAGAGCATCTGTTTACTCCCCACCCATGCATTCTCCCACTGCCATTTATTCGGCTCTCTCTCCTTTTCACCTGCGGTTTTGTTTCTTCCTCAACTGTAGCCATTTTCACCATTGCTCTAGTCCCTCTGGCTCTTTTATTTATGGCAATAGCCCAAACTGAAATTTATTCATAAGAAAGAGGGGCTGTTTTACAGCCTTGTAAAAAGAATTAAAAAGGGCCCTCACGTTAAGGTAGATCTCCAGACCTTTGTGTGTTGCTCCTTGAGTTGTGCCTGCGAATCCATAAAAATAAAATGGCGCTGATGCTGAAAGTGAATACATACCATCTAAAACATCCTCCTCTCCTACGCGCCACAGTGCACTAACATCTGCATTAATTTATCCCACTTTTCCTTGGAAAATTTCAATTTGAAGAGAACGAACTGAGCCATGACATGGTTAACTCCTGAGCTAGGACTTGGAACAGGTACGCAGCCTCTGCCTTTCCCATGATGCTCTCCTACAGTTCTGCTCCAGGGCCCTGGTGAGGCATCCGGAAAGCCACTAACACAGCAGGGCTGCTAATGTCCCAGCAGAAGCTATGGGACGCTTCTCAAGCTGGTGTAGGCCTAGGTGTGGTTCAGGATCCTTGTCAGGTAGCCTCCAAGGAGGAGGGAGATGTTCTGCCTTCCTGACTGTCCCCTAAAGCTTTTGTGAGTTTAGAGCTCTTTGTGACCACTCGGCATCTTCTGTTTACAGCTTAAGAACGATTCAGGGGCTGGTAAGATGGCTCAGCAGTTATAAGCACTTGCTGCTCTTCCACAGGACCCAAGTTCAATCTCCATGTGGGTAGCTCACAAGATCCTGGAACTCTAGCTCCAAGCTGGCAGACACCGCTGGCCTCAGTTAGCACCTGAACTCATGTGTGCCTATCCACATACGGGCACACACACAAACACACAATTAAGAATAATAAAAATAAATCTTAAGATAATCCAACTACCGTCGACTCATTAGATAATTTCTTTAATAGTGGATGACCTGTGGTCACCTCAGATCTGCAAACACATCGTCTTTCCTTTAGGAGACAGAAGATGACACTGGTGGACACCGAGCCACGGGAACAGATAACAAATGTCCAGTAAGGGACCAAATTAAATTTTTTTTTTTTTTTTTTTTTTTTTTTTTTTTTTTTTTTTGCTGGTGCTTCTTGAATCTACTTCATTCTTTGTGCAGCATTAGTTATCTTAACATGTATGTAGACATGTGTTCAGTCACGCATGTCTATGTGTGCATGTTTGTGGAGGCCAGAGGACATTCATCTCTGGATGCCATTGTCAGGAACACAAATCAACCTCCCTGGAGACAAGGTTTTGCATCAGTCTGGAGCTAGCCTGGCAGCTCCAGGATTCCACATGCATGCCGCCTCCTGTGTCTCTTGTCAGGTAGTTGCTGGGGATTGAACTCCGGTTCTGCTGTTCCCTAGTTTGTTAAACTCTGGGCCTCCCTGTTTCGGTAAATGTTGAGAGAGGCCTGGAGGGAAGGTGCAGTGGTGGCTGTGAGAGGCCGCCAGGGCAGATTGGGGGTGTGTGCGCTGGAAGAGGGAGACGTGTGATGCTCTGTCGGTTGCCTATGAGCGGTTGAGTGGATGAGGGATGCGTGCTGGGGAACTGAAGCAGAGTCCCGCCCGCCTGCCTACATGTCGCTTGGTAACCGAGTGACTTTGCCTCCTCGGTCTTCAAGTTGTCATCGTAGAATTGTGTGAGTTATCTGCTCCACAGCACCATTGTGAAGATTAGATTTGCGTAATGATACCGGAATCCCTTAACACAGCAGTTGTCAGGACAAGAATCTTGGTACAGGAGGAGGGGCTGTGCAAAATAAGCCAAATCTGAAGGTGCTCTACGCATGTCACCACAAAACAGCATGAAATGTCCCAAGAAGCACGGCTGAAACGGAAACTTCATCTTTGAATAAAGCAAAGGCAGTTGACTAAGGAAAAACTTCCAGCTTGTGTAACTGGTAAGGCTTCGAAGTGGCAGGTGTTCTTTTTGTGGGAGCTCAAGTTGGTGAGGGCACAAGGGTACAACTGGTAAACTGAGTGATGTCTCTGGAGCCATTATGTCTGCTGGTTTCTGTAAGGCTCTTTATGAAGTAGATGGCTCTCTCGGCCCCTGCCCTCCCTGAAGTCTGGTGGCATTGTCCCACGTGGCTCTTTGATAAAATCTCTCTGCCTTTGTACCAGTGTTCAGTAAGATGGATTATGGAAACTGAAGCTGCAGTCCCATTGATACTGCTTGTTGGTTGTTTTGCTTTTAGCATATGGAGGACCTTAGGGAGGTTAGGAAGAGGAAACTGTTCTAAAGAACTGAACTCTTAGGCTAATACCTAGAGTTTAGATTTTTACCATCTTTCTTTTCTCTTTCTGCTGTGTATGGATTATATTTTATGTGAATCTTACATTACTGGGAAGTGGTTCTCTTGCCCTTGGGGAGCATGTGGAGTGAGGAGCTAACATGTTTCAGGAGTTGACAGGTCAGATGAGTGTCTAAAGCAGCCCCTCCTCAGATGCTTGGGTACAACAGTGTTTGGACTTTATAAAGGTTCCCTTATGGAGTTGGCACAACCCGCCTTTGCTATAGGTGAGTATGGTTTTTGTTGCCTTTATGTAGATACAAAAGGAGGTGAGGAAGGAGAAGTGGTTGCCCACCTGAGGTGGTCCATCTAGGAGGTAGAGGCAATGAGCCCTTCCTCCAGCCTGGAGTATGTTCTGTCTGTCACTGGCTTCATCTTCCACCTCTTCAAGATTATGCCTGTGGAGGACACACCGGAATTACTGTGCAATGAGCACTTACATCGTGCTTGGGTCAAAACAAGGTGCTTTGCATAATTCTTATGTTTGACCTCGGTAAACGTGAGAATTTTCCTTTTGTTGATCCATGCATACCAAGGAGCCAGGGTCCTTTCCCCTCCAACTGACCCCAGGAAAGAATTCTGGTGCTAAGACCGGATGCAGATGAGAACAGCAGCACCTTATTTCCATTTTCAGTTCTCAGCGACTCCTACCTACCAAGCTGGTAGCTTTGATGACGAAGGCCCTTTGCATTATTGCACAGTTTGGATAATTCGTATCCATGGGAAACTATTGGAATCTCACTGCTACCTTTGAAAAAAAAGCCAGTGGATTGCTGTGCTCATGACTCGGGGTGGTGGGGGACTGGAATGGCCGTTTGTACTTATTTTGAGTTTTGAGCTGTAGGGGACAATTCTGGCCCACAAGGAGAAATCTGTCTTCTGAAACTGAGTGGATCTCTCTTAGTGGCTTAACTCTGTGGGGAGCCACTTATTACATAAGCTGAACCCCAGGTCTGTGGGTTTTCCTTGCCCAGAGAGGCAGTGCCTGGAGTTATGAGGAAAACAGAAAGGGCCGCTTCTCTGCGGCGTGACACTTAGCAGGCGGCTTCAGCCAGGACGATTTTAGCTAGAGAAAAATGTAGCTTAAGGCAAGTCCCCAGATGCTCCAAGTAACTTAAGCTGAGCTATTCCTGAAATGCTATCTGACAGCTTTCCCCTCTTTTGGAGGGGCTAGGGGCTAACTCAGAGTTACCCCGGGAACCTGTGTTGTCAGGCTGGGTCCTAACATCCCAAGTTTTAGCTACTTTCTAACATAGAGAGTTGGGGGAGGGGGCAGGGGAAGCCATATTTAGCACCAACCTTTCTGCTTACATGAATATAAAATCGTTCAGTGGGGCCAGGGCTCAGTCAGTAAGGGCCTGTTGCTTAGACAGGAGAGCTGAGTTCAAGTCTCCAGCACCCATGTGGGCATGATGGTGTGCCCACAACTCCAGCCCTGTTGGTGGAGGGCAGGCAGAGGAGGGCTGCTCATTGAGCTCTGGCTTTTACTGCAAAGACTGTCTCAAAAACTATGATGGAGACCGATACAGGGAGATACCACATGCTTGTCTGGCTTTCACATACGTGTGTATCAGGAGCACATGTACCTACCTACTCAAACACATACATGAATGTGAGCATGTGACACACAGGCACACATACAGCACACACACATGAGACAACACACACAGACGTGCACAGAGACACACAGGCACGCACACATGCACCCGCGCAAGCACAGACATGGCCATAACCATACACACTCGGAGACACAGCCATAGACTCGCACATACACAGACACAGAGACAGAGATGGGGCGGGGGAAGGGGCATGGCGCTTGCTCACGTGCATGCTCTGGGTACATTTCTGGGCTGAATCCTTTGGTGCAGAAGTCAACCATTATTGATGTCTAAAGTAGGGGCTTTACTTACTGTCCCCGTACCGTGTGTTACTTAAAGGAGACACGGAGCTATGGTGCACACAAATACTCTAGATGCTCTGTGAAGGCAGACTTGGCTACTTTGTTTGCTGATGATGGAACAGAGTCGAGGAGGACGTGTGCCTTAGTTACTTTTCCCGTTGTGGTGACCAAACACCTGACACGAACATCTTAAGGGAGGAAAATTTTATTTTGACCCCATCGTTCGTGGGAATTCCCGGTGAAGAAGGTGTGGTTGTGGCTTGATTTCATTTATGGTTGTGGGAACGTAATGCAGCTGGTCACATCGCAGTGGCCAAAGGGAGCAGGGAGGGCACAGAAATAGGGCTGGCTTCTCACCTTCAAGGCCCCCTCCCTTCTTGGGAGGGCCAAGCGTTCCTACATACGAGCCCATGAGAGACGTCTCATAGCTAAACCACAACTGTTAATGTCTGTAGCAAAAAAATAAGAGCAGAGAAGCAAAGCAGAGAGGAGATTATTATTGTCACTTAAGCTTATATCCTATAGGACGTTCTCCGTGAAAATCTCTTGTCTGATAAGATGGGCTACGCCCCCACAGGCTGATTTCATGACGTAGTCCCTCCTCCGCTTGCCACTGTTGGTGTGAGCTGCCTTTTACATGTGAAAACAGTTCTCAAGCCGCTGACTTTTAATCTGCGCACAGTTTAGCATTGTGTGGGGTCGTGTGACAGTTTTCTTGTTGTCTGGGAATTTCTGTCCTTCCATTGTTTGTTGCCCTGTGGCCCTGTGTGGTTTCTGGCCCTGTGGTTTCTGCTGTAGTCTGTAAATCCTTGTGCACATTTATGCTTATTTTCTTGGCACTGATTTGTAGGAATGGAGGTACCGATCCGGCAGGAGAAGGCTGCTGAGGTATACAGCAGAGTGCCTGCCATAAAGGCTGGGAAAATGCACACCACTCTGCTCCACTAGGAGAAAATGGCCTTTTGCTTTCATTGACTCTGTGTGCTGTCGCCTTGCACACCTGACAGCCTTCTCCCTTGTGAATGGAAACATTGTTGTTTAAAGTTCTTTGATTGACAGGTGATATTAAGCATCTTTTGCATCATTTGTATTTCTTCATTTGAGAAATGCTGGTCCATAGTCACTGTCTTCCTGAGAGGTTCCTGGAGATTGTTCTGTCCTTGATTCTTTCTATCCCACAAGGAGACTGGCTGTCACACTTAGACCAAATTTAGCACCTAATGGGTCCTGATTACATACATGCACAGGAATGCCCTCCTCCCGCCCCCACCTGTTAACCCAATGAAGGCACTCTACAACCCCTTCATCCATTTATTTGCTCAAGTATGGAGAACCTCCTAGTCATTAAGCCGAGAAACACAAAAGTGCTTTCAAAGTTTGTGGTATTGTTTCTGTCAACTGCAGATCTTCTCCTAGAAAATATGTACGGATGTGAGTTAATACAGAGAGGGTAATCCATATTTTCTTCTCAGTTCCTTTCATTCGAAGTGCAAGAGCTGTGTTTGTTTTCTCCCGTGAGGGACGCACAGACAAAGACCAACAACATACTCCCAGTAAGGGGCTGAATGGGAGAGGGCTGAGGCGATGCCGGCCTCCTGACCTCTGCAGAATCTGTACGGCTCTGTTTGACTGGGGCAGAAGCAGCCACGGGGAGTTCAGAAGCAAGTGAGCAGGGCTGCACTGAGGGCATTTACAGAACTGAACTGTAAATTTCGTGCAGCTTTCATGCCCTGCAGAGGATTAATCGCCTTTTGCAGCTCCTTAGTAACTTAGATATGTGAGAATTTGCCCTTCAACTTATGGATCATACGAAAACGGAGCGGGCCAGGGTTGCACTTCGTCCTTTGCTGTCTCAGAAGCAGACAGAGGCCCATCTGGCTTTGACAGACAATACCCAGAAGTTATAATGAAGGAATACTAGGACCAAGTGCGGCTGGCGCTTGACTTTTAAGACTTCAGTTGTGGTTCTACTGTTCTAGTGCTATTTTTTAAGTTCCTGAATGTACTTTTACGATATACTTAACCATGCAAAATTTTTTACAGTGGAATCTATAAAAGAAAAGCTACTCTCACATCCTGGGTCAAGATTTTAATCTGCTTCTGCTTCTTTTCAGTCTTGCCCGTGTAGTGCTTACATATATATGGTCATTCAGTACAGACAATGCTGACACTTGATTTTTGTCTCAGTGTTATATGGTAGGCATCTCTTAGTGTTTTTGAATATTGTAATGTAAACTAAGATACGTCTGCACATCCATAGGAAAAAGCTGTAATTAAAAACATAATTATCGGTGGCACGTGCTGGGGAGGACTTGGAGAAACAAACTCTGATGTGGTTCCGGCAGAAAATACAAAATATTACAACCGCTTTGGGCAACAGCGTTTGTCGGCGTCGGTGAGGCACAGAGCACTCACTGTCCCCCTGAAGCACCAGCACGTGTAGGAGCCCCGAAGGGTAGAGAAGTGAAATACAAAACAACAGGGGCGATCCTGGTTTCTCTAAGACTTATGATACCTCAACACCTCTCTCCCATCCCAGTACTCACCGCTTCCTTTCCTTCCTCCTACTGATGGAAAGTCAGTAAGAACCGGGTCGGATTCTGAATGTGGTCATTACAAACAGAACGCAAGAATGCAAGAGATGGCGGTCAAAACGAGGAGCTGGCCCCTGTGTGCTCTGTATGCGGAAGCACCCACTCAGCGCCGGGGGCAGGGTGCTAGTGCGGCTGTACTCGAATGATGGGATTGGCAGGAAACTAGGTTTCAGGTTCTGGAGTGCCAGGGGCAGAGCTCATGGTCGGAAGACAGGCTGGAAACACGTCCAGAATCAAAAGTTATGATGTGGCTGTGAAAATGACCAAGCGTGCCTCGCTTGCCTTTTGTGAGAGAGCTGGGCCCTGCTGGCAGTTGGGTGTCCGCAGGCTGAAGCTGAGTGTCTCTCTAGGTCTCTGAGTTCTCCGATTCCAGCTGAGTTCCAGGCTTTCCTAAAGTATAGCCAGGAGCGTCCGTACCCAGAAAACACAGAGGAGAGCTATGGAAACCAAACTCATAAATGTTTTTTTCATTAGCTCCAGGCTCCCAGCCACCAATAAACTATATACTCTTAAAAAAAAATCCTCCAGTATTTTTTTTAAATGTGCACACTCCTCTTATTTCTATGTCGGAAATTTTCTCAAAATGTTACTTATCAAGCATTTATTTGGTTAATTATCCCAAAAGGTAACAGCATTCTATTTTTTTTTTATTATTTTTTTTTTTTTTTGCATAAAACAGAGCAGGGGGAACTATTTAATAAAGTTGCTGTAACCTGAGACTGTTGGTGGTCTTGGGGGAAACTGAAATCCAGGTTTGGCTGATATGCTGTAATATGAATGCAATTAGTAGTGGTTTTTCTAAAGCAGAAAGAGATGTAGGAAAATAATGGGCAGCAAATTTAGGTCAGAGCTGGGAAGCTTATAAATTCTTGTTTTCGTTCTCATTACTTTAAGCAGTAGGGAAACCTCTGTCTTTATGACGTCATTTCCCTAGCACTAATACATCTTAAAAAAAAAAAAACTGTTTTCTGTTAATTCCGTATGTTTGATGAGAAGCCACGGCTCCCCTCCCCACCCCACCCCACACCTTGTGATGTGGCTGCTGGCGCTGTTTACATGTGGGAGACAGACTCCTGGTTCATCCCTCAGAAGCCTCAAGGGGAGCAGCTTTCTCCACTATCTCTTCAGTCAGTATAAGGTCTGCCTGGCGGTTTCAGGGGATTGTTCTCTGGTAGGCTAAGGAGTGAATTTACTTTCCCCCACCCCAGAGCACACCATGTTTCAGAGCTCACCTTTCATCCTGGCAAGGTAAAGCCAGCTTGGGCACACTGAGAGGCCTTTAAGGACAGGGAGTGTGTCTTGATGGGTTGTCACTCCGTTCTTCGGACACACAGTAGGCACGCAGGAGATGCTAGCTGTTTTGATTCTCATCTCTGGAATAGGAGCTGCAGCTAATTCACTTCTTCCTGGCTGTATACGTGATCCTTGCTGTCCCTTCTGGAACTTTGTGGGCCTCCTTCTGCTGAAGCACCTTGGCACTTACCGCCTTTTCTCCTTTAAACCTGCACAGACCACCTTTTCACCCTGGTCTTTGTTCACATTATATCATCTCAGGGAGATGACCTTTCTCGTCTCTTGATGTCCCTCTGATAAACTATATATAACTATATATGCATATACATTTATATATTACATCTTACTCATTTACTTGATATATTGCTTGTCTCCTGTACTTCCAGAATGTGAGTTCCATAAGGCCAGGGATTTCTGATTTGGTAATTACCGTGGGTTGAGGGGTCAGAACACCATGTTATTTACAAGATGAACCATGGCCTTGGAACCATGGGCAAGGCATTCCCTCTCTTGAATCCTTTGCTTGATTCCTCATCTGCTTCATAAAATGGACCAGGCCGGACGAGCTGTTGCACGCTGAAGTTCTTTTGTGAGATATGCTATGTGAACGCGTTTATACACTTATCCACTACCAGACACAGGATCCACAGCAAGGCAGTGTCTAATAGCCGGGCAAATGAATGAGTGATCTTTAGTCAAGTGAGTTCTCGGCTGCGGTAGAAAGGTGCACGAGCCAGAGAAGTTCCAGAGAGGGGCACTGAATCTAGATCTGGGGATGGAACCCCAGAGGGCTTCTGGGGGAAAAGGACACGGAGGGTGAGATCTGGAGCTGGAAAAAGCACGATGTAACAGAGAACAGGAGGGGGGTGAAACAAGTGCAGGGGAAATAACCAATTCAGAGTCTAGGAGTGAGAACCCATGAGACACCAAGGGACTGTCCATCATCTGGTGTATTCTCACTGGCTGTGACAGTGAAGAATGAGCAGAGCAGAGATGGGGCTTGCCATGTTCTCTGGAGAGGGTGGTGCAGGCAGTGAAGAGCTGTGGAGACCTTAGTCAGACTTTCCCTGTGCAGTGACTGTTCTATGGAGGAAGAGATTTCTTCTCTCTTGAGAAAGGTTAAGAATATCAGCTTCTAGGAAGAGGTCTTGTGAAAACAGTTAAAAAAGGGTTTCTAAAAGTGAATCATCCAGCTTCGGAAAATCTCCAGGTCTGACTGAGTGTCAAGGCAAAGAGTTAAGGAACAGAAAGCAAAAGCTTGGTAGGAAGCTGAGTTACCTTCCATGAATGGTGTGTAGTGAGAGTGAGGGACCGCACTGCACGACAGTCAAAAAACTGTCAGCAGCCTAGACAGCAAGGCAGAATGGGAGGGTCAGGGCGGGATCTACTCTGGTTCAGCAGAGAAGAGGTGAGTGTTTCTTCCTCGGCTGGCAACATTGTTTCAGCTGGTGGAGGAAGGCGCACAGACCTGCTCCAATTTGCCACTGACCAGTTAGCAACTATGCAGCCTTGGGAATCACTTGGCCTTCCCTCAGCCTCCATTCCTCTTCCTAGAAAATGGACTTAGTCTGCTAGCGCTGCTAAGGAAGGCTCAATGAGCTAAAAATTTCTCTCTCTCTCTCTCTCTCTCTCTCTCTCTCTCTCTCTCTCTCTCTCTCTCTCTCTCTCTCTTTTGACTTGACCATGATTGATTCAAACATGCAAAACACTGATACTGGCATCCCAAGAATATTTCAGGTTGCTCTCAAGGCAGAGGGACACCTCTCTTGCCGCATTGACATATCAGCCACTGAGCATATGTGGAACTCTGTCACTATTCTTCTTTAGGCTTTGAGTGGCTTGCCTCATTCCTGTCGTCCCCCCGGCCCCATGAGCCCAGTGGTTTTTAGTTGCACAGTTTTACCTAGCATGGTGGGGTTTTTTTTGGGGGGGGGGAGGGGCTTATATGTTATAGGTGAACTGACTACATCTAAATCATCTCAATTCCCGACAGGCAGCAAACAGCAGCTGTTCTGCTGTTAATCCGAGTCCACTTAAGTTTGACTTTGGGTGGGACAGGGATCAGCAGTTAGAACACTTGATTGAGCTTTGACTGTGAGTGCATCAGATGAGCTCCAGAATGGAGGGCTGCTGCGATGCTTTTCTCTCTCCTGGATCTGCTCTTGGAAGGGATATGGGGTGGCAGCAGTGAGCAAGCCATGGAAAGAGCTGGAGAACTTGGAGAAGGGTGGCTCTGTGAGGGGAGGGGTCCCCAAAGTGTTCTCCAGGGTGAGGTGGTGTACTCTCCAAGGGCTGGGTGACGGCGCTGGTTAGGGAGCAGCTGGAAAGGAGTCCAGCTTGGGTTTCAAAGTTTGACCTTACCTGTTTATTTACTTAGAGGTAGTGTGCGAAGAACGCAGACGCTACAGCACAGTCGGCTTCAGACAGGAACAACCCAGTCAGTCTCTCCCAGCCTTCCGGCCTCCGCTGGCCTCTTTCTCTAATAGTCTGACAGGATAGTTAGTGCACGTATGTAGTCATCTCTGGTTCATTCAGTTATACCTGTGAACATGGGACATGCAGTGACCATGCTGCATACACACTCTCCAGTGAGCCTGCAGAATCATGAAAACACATCGGTACTTTCTAGCTGTCCTCTTTTGTTTTCTTTTCCTCTTTCTTCCAGCTCAGGGAGATTAGTTCTTGGTCTGGTTTTAATTTCTCTCCAGCATCTCGAATCATGTTTACTTTCCCACTATAGCTAGGACATTAAACCCTCGTGATATGGAAGACGCCTCTTTAGTCTTGACTCCTCTTATTGGGACCAAGATAGGCGGAGCACTCTGAGAGGGCTCTGGGTAACACTCAGATCCTTGAGGTGGCACACTCCGAGCTTACAAACCAGAGATCTCTATAGGAAAAACCATTTCTGGATTCCTAGATGCATTCAAAATGAATTACACTGAGTGTTTCATGTTGTTTGTTTACGGATATTTAAGATTCTAGCTTTCTGTTTGATGTCACTATTAAGAATCGAGGAGGTTTAAACATGTTTGATTTTTGTTACATTAGCCTCCCTCTAATCATAGAAGGCTCAGTGTTGTTTACATGCTAAGTTTTAACAAAACTATTAAAAACGCTTAGCAAAATGCCACTCAACAAACAGCGGCTGTCCTGCTCTTGTGTTTGGAAAAAAAAAAGTTTCTCTTTTTGTTTCTGTGAAAAACATGTGGGAATGAGGCTTGCCTGGAGGTTGATTTAAAAACAAAAACAACAAAACAAAAATCAAGTCACTATGTTTCTTCCTCTGAGATAAATGGTTCAGGACCCTCTCCTTCTGTCTGTCTGTCTATCTGAAAATGTGCACAGCGCTCCCGTTGGGGAGCTCAGATGCCCGCAACTCTTGATGAGCTGGCCTGAGTGTGTGGGTTCTGTCAGTAGTCAGCAGGCTGGCACTGCCTTTACAGGAGCTGCTCTCCTGGCCGGTTCTGCTGGGAATGCACTTTCCTTTCCTTTCCCCTGTTGGGTGGGCCACAGGGAGCAAGCCCTGTGGTCCACACACAGCTAGGAGGCTAGGACGCTCAGCCCAGGCTGTGCAGCCTTCACCCTCAGCAGAGTTCGTGGTTGCCTCCACCTCCCTTCAGACCAGGAATGCCTAGCATCACCCTTCTTCCGTTTGTCCAGAAGGTTCAAATCTCAGCTCTGTTCTTCATTGGCTTTGAGATTTGGCTCAAGCCATTTCATCGCTCTGCTTGCTCGTGAAAACAAACAAACTAACAAGCACACAAACAAAAACCAAAAAAACTCGATAACTCCGTAGCAATAGTTTCTGATTTCCAGAGCTGTAAAGTTTCTGTGGCAGTAGAACAGGAACCCTCAGTGACTTTACCATCCTCCTTCGCCTAAAGCAGTTTATGGTTCCGTTTCGTCAGCACATCTCCAGGGTGAAGAGACTAGCTGATCCAGCTTCCTTTGTGCCGTACAGGGTAGCTCAGGGTTCGAGAGAGGAATGAGAGCAAGCCCTCATCCGTGTTCTCCGCCTTACTCTAGTCTGTGCTCTCGATGAATGTTTTGAAACTGGCTATGTGCACAAGTTCTTTGCCCTTTGGGAGGATATGGAGGAGGTTTAGACACCCGTTTATACTCGGGAGGCATGTTGTATGGCACACATTCTCCTGTGTGTGGTGGATGGACAGTACATGGGAGGCAGCTTTGCCTTTTGAGACCCACAGTGTAGCCCGATTCCTTGAAGGCTTGCCTAAGTGAAGGGAAGAGAAGATGATCTCATTGGTGTGTGGCCAGGCTTCAGTGAAGCAGGTTGCATTTCCCAAGTGTGCAGCCCTTGGAATTTAGAGTTCTGTGGTGGTCGTTCTTTCACTTCTAGCTAAAGAAACGGAGTCGGGATAGCTGAATCGCTTCAGGTAGAAGTGGGTACCCTTCCCTGACAACTTTTCTGGCACAGTGACATAAGCTAAAACATATTCCCTCTCTTCTTGATCCTATCACCCTGAATAGGAGGAGAGGCTCTATAATCTGAAAGGGTTATTCTGTAGGTAGCAGCAGGAGGGAATTTCAGATCTTACATTTGCTATTCGGAAGCTACCTTCTTCCCTGCTCTTAACAGCCCCATTGGAGTCAGGACCAAAGTGAGCCCAAGGCCAATTTGCCAGACAGAGTCAGGATTTGAACTCACGTCTGTCTCGTTCCAAGTCCAAACCCTTAACATAGCACCTTAGCCAACGTTCACCCTCACTGCGGCATTCAGAGGCTGTTTGTAGAAAGGGCACATATCACCTATAGATCTTAGAGCAGCGGTTCTCAACCTTCCTAATGCTGTGACTCTTTAAAGTTCCTCATGTTGAGGTGACTCCCAACCCCAACATTATTTTCATTGCTCCCTTGTGACTGTAGTTTTCCTACTTTTATGAATTGTCACCTTAGTATCTGTGTTTTCTGGTGGTCTTAAGTGACCTCTGTGTAAGCGTTGTTTGATCCCCAAAGGTCATGACCTATAGGTTGAGAACTGGAGTCGTAAAAATTGGTCTTTACACGCACTGGAATGTCAGGTGATTTAGAAACTACGTAGGAGGAAGGTGGAGAGCAGAACTCTTTCCTCCTGTGCTAGCTTCCCAAAAGAACACGATGTGAAAGGAGGGAGGCTCTGTAGACATCCTTGAGGAGGATGAGAACCAAATGCAATCAGGGCGAGCCTGTAGATTTCCCTCTGCTCCACAACACCTTTGTGTAGATTGTCTATGCTTGACACGAATCCAGCCTAAACTCGACTTCTTACGGTCAGTGCCACCTAACTGAAATAACTTGAAATCCTGAAGGCATGCTCCGTGGTCACACAAAACAGCCCCCGCTCTCTCTGAGACTTGACATGCGCTTGACTTTCTATCTTTTCAGTATGTGTCCTTCTCGCCTCTCAATTTATGAACGCTTGATTTGAGTGTGGGGAGTGGAGGAGGCCCTGAGATCGTGAAGTCCTGAGCGAAGGTGTGATGTTGACGTGAGCTGGCCATGTCAAGGACCCTGGCCTCAGGCAGAGGGATGGAAAAACTTCCCTCTGGTTCAGGTACAGATGGTGATAGTGTGTGCAGGGAATGCCTCCCCTGAAGACTGCTCCCCCACAGAGATGACTGCTGCTGAGAGTAGCTTGACCATGGTCCAGCTGTACACCGGCAACTCTGTCTACTTACCCATCTGTCTCTAACCCCACCTTCTTGTTTGTCTCTATGCAATAGCTCTACTTCTCTGTTCAACTCTATATGAGAGACACGCCGAGCTTTGGGCTGCTGATCTTTCTCCTCCTGAGGGCCCAATTCACCAAATCTAGCTTTTCTGTGTATCCGTATGTCTGTTGGTCTGTCTCGTCTTAATATCCTTGCCTCCCCAGTCTGGTCCCTCCCTGAAGCCATGCCAGACACGGCACTTGAGGCATTTGCTCAGCACTGGCATTGCCGATGGCTTACAAGCTCGCAGAAGCATTTTCTATGGATGGAGGAGTGCAAGTGCATGTGACATCAAAGACCCGTCTTGGGCGAGTGGCAAGAAACACTGAGCTTTATTTCATTGAGCAGTGGGACAGGCAGAGAGTTTCTGCACCCACACAGATGGTGTCACCCACCTGTGTTTCCCACCCAGTTCCCACTTCTATTCTTCTCTCGCTGTTGCATGGTCTGTCCGTGACAGCCTCATGACAAATGTTGAGTGTGCCGGATTTGTTTCCATTTTGTACTACACACGAATTTGACCTCCGCAGTAGGGCTGTGTTAATTTCCCAAAGCTCTTCCAATCATTGTATTCTTTAAAAAAAATATGCATACTATTATTCTTCTTGGGGCTGTGTTATGACTGGTGTTTTGAAAGCGGTTAAAGGATTTCTGGTTGCATATGGAGTCATGTGGACGCGATACACATTCCCAGATGTAAACAGCTGCTGAAGCTCATTATATAGTTTGTGTAGCTAGCTACTCCAGCCCTTCCGCCAGACTCGATTCAACGTTTCTGGCCAGCAGAGCCAGCTTTTTTTTTTTTTTTTTTTTTTTTTTTTGCCTCCCCATAAGAAAATCAGTTCTGGATGGTGTTTTCTACAAGGTAGAGCTTGCCATTTTGATATTTGTGCCTGACAGAAAGTATGTATAGAATTTTGTATGAGTTAAATTACTCTTCTGTCCCAGTTGCTTAGTAACTAGTTCCTTCAGTAACTGGTTACCTGTACTCTCCATTCATGGTTTCAGAGTTAAATATGTATGTCTTTAAGAAGATGGGTAGTTGAGATCTTTAAAGAGAAAGCTGGGCTGGAGAGGAAAGCTGAGTCAAAACCTGTAAGTGGGGCTCATCTGGAATGTTTTGGCAAGGGAGAGCTGTCATCTCTTTCCCCTCTCCCTCCCTCTCCTCTTTCTTCTCCTCCCTCCCCCTTTCTCTCCATTAATCTATCTGTAAAACAACTACTCAAAATGTTTACAAAGTATAAGACAATGTTTTTGTGCAATGAACTTCTTTCAAGATTTATTTATGTATTATATATATAATATGTGTGTGTGTGTGTGTGTGTGTGTTTTGTCTGTATGTATGCACACCAGAAGAAATTACCAGATCCCATGGAACCACCATTAGAGACTGTATAGAGCTAGCTATAGTTATGGTCTATATAGATGACTATACAGACAGTTATATACAGTTACACTTGGGTCACCATGTAGGTGGTGGGAATTGAACTGAAGACCCCTGGAAGAGCAACCAGTGTTGTTTTGTTTTTGGTTTTTGTTTTCTTGTGTGTGTATGTGTGTGTGTTTGTGTGTATAGCCCTGGCTGTCCTAGAACTCGCTTTGTAGACCAGGCTGGCCTTGAACTCACAGAAATCAGCCTACCTCTGCTTCCCAATTGCTAGGATTAAAAGCGTGCGCCACGGTGATCCTTAACTGCTGAGCCATCTCCAGAGTCCTTGTGCAATCAACTTCTAAGCAACAGGGAAACTGTAATTCTTCAAAGAGCCCACTACTTTCAGGAGCTTGAAGGTTCGGTGGAAAGAAGAGAGCAGATGTAGAGCAGCAAAGATGCCTCAGTGGCTGAGATGGTTAGTGAACCCAGGTGTGGTTCTCGGTTCTCACATGGCGGCTTTCAGCTAGCGGTGATTTCAGTTTGAGGGGACCTGATGCCCTCTGCTGGCACTCCATAGTCACAAGGCACATGCATGGTGCATTTGTATACATGTAGGCAAAATGCACATTAACAAACAAACAAACAAACAAACAAACAAACAAACATGTTTTGAATTGTTCTGATCTCCTTTTTCCATCACTTCCTTTTTCTAAATTGTTTGGAGATGAGTTTGCTGTAACTAAAAATATACAAGTAATATATGTGCCTAAAAAAAAGGTAAAAAACAAAACAAAACAAACAAAAAAAACTTCAAGACAGTTGAGTTCTCATCACCAAGAGGTGAAAGTGGACACACACAGGCCTCTATCCCTAACCACAAAGCTGTCTGCAACTGATAACTGCTGGCAAAGGAAAAATTAGTTTTCTTCAGTGGTGTCTTACTGGGTATATCAATCATACATCATGGCGGACCCTGTGTCCAGGAGTAGTTGGCTAACACAAACTGGAGTGAATGATATTTTGGTAGAATTTTTGCCTCATTTTGCTTTGTTTGGGCATTTTTGTACTATTGATCTCTTGCTTGTATATGTTGGTGTCCATCTTGTGTGTGTGAGGGTCTGTGTGTGTGTTTCTTGTTTTTTCATTTTGATTTTAGATAGAGAGAGAGCATGGAACTGGGCAGGGGTGGGGAGGTTGCAAGTATTTGGAAGAGGGAGGAAAGCATGATCAGACTATAGTGTATGAAAATTTTGTATTTATTGTATGAAAAACAATTACATGAAAATACTTAACTCTATCCTAGGCTCAAATGACCGTCACTTTTATTATTTTTTGCTATAGTTTCTTCAAGACTCACTTAAATTGTTTTTTCTTTTGATCTTTGTTATTTGTGGTAGTTTTTTGAGACTGGGTCTCGTATAGCCCAGGCTGGTCTCAAACTCACTTTATAGCCGAGGATGACTCCCAATAATCCTGCTTTTGTACCCTAAATGCCATAATCACCAGTGTAAGCCACCATACCCAACTAATTGTGACCACTTTAAATAAACTTATTTTGTATCAGGTGTATTTTTACTTTACATGCAATATTATTTTTCTTAAGACAATGTTTTGTGTTATAACTCTGAACAATCACAATCTTCGGTTCATGTAGTTGGTTACTTAGGGCATTTTGAGTCCGTTTCTTTGAAAACAAAATAAAATAAAACATTTTTGGATGAGGTGACACAGAAAATAATAGACTTTACTTATTGTTTATCATGCTGGTTGTCAGACACAGGCCTTGAGTGTCCTCAAGCAATATCCTTAACACTTAAAATAAATGTTGATGAGCCATCACAGCAGCCATATCTCACTCATCTGTTACTTTATTCACATTAGAAAAAACAAAAAAACAAAAAAACAAAACAAAACAAAAAAAACAAAGAAACTTTGCCTCTGAGAGGAATGCATATAAAACTAAATCAAGCAGTCAACACAACGGGAACCAAAGCTGGCAAAAAGCGTGAGTTTCCCCCCATAAAGTTGCCTCCAAGCTTCAATTCCCAGCCCTTTGGCTTTGAGTGCATGAAGTTTATATATCTACCCATGATGCACTGTGATTTCGTCTTGCTTGTGTTTGGCGTGTTTTCTTGCTCAGTGTTTGCAATCTGTAAATAATGCCCTCAGTCGGTGCGGGAGAGCTTGTCTACTTGGTGTTTAGGTTTTTATGGCTTATCCTTCTGTACAGATGGACGGCCGTGTCTGCGATGGAAAGTGGAAGGCGAATGGTCCTCAACCTTCTGTCTCCTCCCTGCACACAGATGCCATGGAACACACTGTTGGTTGCTGGTCGGAGTCAGATGCGTGGGTTGGGACTCTGGAAATGAACATCTTGGGTTTGTTTCCTGAACTTCCAATTTCTGTTGGCTGGCTTTTGGCTTTTCCATTTGGAAAATGGGAATAATAATTACACATTTATGTGTATGTAGAGGTGTATTAAATAAGTAAAAACCCAGTGGGGACTCAATAGTGTTAATTATTGTTATTTCTGCTGTGCTTCTAAATTTCTGAGTTTCAAGGGTTTTAAACCTTCAGAGAACATTGATGATGCTCTTTACTGTCCCTCAGTAACCTTTACATTTTCTTCTTTACATTAAAATATAATTACATCATTTTCCCTTTTCTCCCTCCAACCCCTCCCATGTGCCATCCTTGCTCTCTTAAATTCATGGCCTCTGGCCCCTTTTTCTTGAATTGTTGTTACCTATACAGATCCATACCTACTTGTACATGCATTTTCCTAAATATGCAAATATGATCTGCTCAGTCTGCCTACTGTTTCAGCAGTGACTTCTTGGCACTGGATAACCAATCAGGGGTTCTTCCTCACGGAAGAATACGTCCTCCCACTTTCAGTACGCCTACAGTTCTCTATGTAGAGTTGGGGCCCTGTGAGATTTCCCCCTTCCGTGTCAGCACATCTGTTGGTGTCATCTCATTTAGGTGGGCATACTGCTGAGCCTTTGTGGGTGTAGATTCCCTGACACATCTGGGAGATACGATCTCACAGCAAATATCCCATTTCTTCGGCTCCTAGTAATCTCTCTGTCCCCTCTTCCACAATGTCCCTGAGCCTTGGATCCAGGAGTTGTGTTGTAGATGTATCATTTGGGCCGGCTACCACACCGTCACTTGTTCTCTGCATTTTTCATCAGTTGTGGCTTTCTGTAATGGTCTCCATCTGTTGCAAAGAGAAGTTTCATTGTTGATGAGTGAGAGATACACTTATCTGCGGGTAGGAAGGATAAACATTTAGAATGTAGTTGGGACTTTTGCTGGTTGAGTAAAGTGGCAGTGCTAGGTTCTACTCCAAGACCTATGATCTCACCAGCCCTGAGTAGCTGGCTGGGTTTCCTGTACCAGGCATGATTTCCCTCTTGTGGAGTGGGTCCAATTACAGAGCTATCGGTTACTGGCAAGACATGAGCATCACTATTGTACCCTTGAAGATACTGTGCCAAGCTGGTCACTGTTGTGGCTCATAGGTGGCATAGCTGTGTAGGCCTATTTGTAGCTTCCCCCACTTGAAAGCTTGCTTGGTGCTAGTTCTCAGGAAGAGGCTTTCAGGCCAGATCCAATTGAAATCCTCTGCATCCGTGTCTGAAGGGTATGATGTCTTCAGAAGCAGGTACTTTCCTTTAACACTTGGAGGGCAATCAAGGGCAGCAGCAGTAGCCTATTTTTTGGGAATGTCCCTGACCAGAAATTTATAAGCAGACTTAACATGCTTATTGTTGGGCTTTTGTTATTCAGTGGGTCTTGGGGGAAGCATTGCCACTTAGATAGAACAATCTTACTAAAAATTATATCTGAGTATACATGGATTTATATGTATTATATGTATTATTATGTGTATTATATATATACATATATGTACATATGTATTGATTATATGTATTTATATGTATTATATGTAATCTTAGGTAAATAGATTCTATGGCTCCTTATTACTGTTATGTTACCGCCTTCTCTCTCCTCCTTCTGTGTAGATTTACCTTCCCCATTGTAATTACTTACCCCCCCCAATTTCCCCCTTCAAATTACTTTACCCTGCTATTTCTCTCTCTGTTGCCCCCTTTGATCCCATTGTCCCATCTTATTCTCTGGTTTTGGTAGCCACTCCAAATGATATACACTCACAACTGAAGATGGAGACGAAGATAAGAGATGGCTATGTTTGTTAGAGAAAGATAAGAGATGGCATGTGACACGTATTTGTCTTTCTGGGACCAGGTCTTACAATGTCACCCTAGCTGCCCTAGAAAGTCTGTAGACCAGGCTGGCCTGGAACTCAGAAAGTTCTACCTGCTTCTGCCTTCTAAATGCTGGGATTAAAGGTATGTGCTGCTGTAAGTGGTTTATGAGTGGCCTTTTGTGGGCAGTTAATTCTTCCTTGGTTGGCTTATGTTGGCAGTGATGGTTAGAGCCATCACTTTTTGCAGGAAGTTCCAGGTACTCCGTTACAAAACATGGCTTCATTTATTTATGAGTATGTGTGTTTTTTTTTTTTAATTGATCGGTTTATAATGAGGAAGTAGAAAGTTACAGAGGTTGACCAATTTGCTGAAGGTATTAAAATTACTAATTATAGAGGAAGGAGGTAAGTTCCAGGCTGACGTTTTGGCTATCACTCTGACTTGGCAATTACTTTAAGGAAATGTTTGTGTATTTAGGTCTTTTGTAGCTTTTAGCTTTTAGTTAATTTAGTATGTCTTCCGTGAAGTGGATAATTTGTTGTTTTCAAATGAATGAATGATTCTGTAAATAACAGAACTTTTCTTCTATAAGCCATCCCACAGTGCTGTTTTTTTTTTTATTTTAATTTTTATTTTTTTAACAGTTTTGAAATTGTGATCCTTGGCCCACATTCTGCTTCTGTGCTGCACATAAGAGAAGGATAGACTTGTAATCATTTCTGTGTGGGACTGGCTGAATGCCATGTGACACCCTGGACTCCAGGAAGTCTGGGCTGGCATGAGACAGGTAATGGTGAAGCAGCTTTAATTTAAACAACAGCTCCAACCAAGTCTAGAACTGTTTCTGCCTTTTTGATTGTAACTATTTCTTTAGCATATCCCTTGTGCTAACCTTTCTACTGGGCATGGAGATGCTTCTTTTGAGTGGCCTGTCCTGGGCTTAGTGATAGTCCAGCAAGCCTTAGATGTTGGGCTGATAGTTGGTATTATCCAGTCTCATGGTTTCAAACACTTCTGACGTTAATGACTCCTGCAACTGCGTCTTTTTAAAAAATTAATTTGCATCCCAATCGTAGTTCCTCCCTCCTTCCCTCCTGGTATGACCCTCCTTCCTCTTCCCCCATCCCCTAGTCCTCAGAAAAAGGACCCCCCCCAACGCCTACCCACCCACTCCAGCTCATCAAGTTGAATCAGGACTGAGCAGACAGTGATCAGGAAGCAGGTAACAGAGTCCATGTCAGAGTTAGCCCCCACTCCCCTTACTAGGGAACCCACATGAAGCCTGAGCTGCCCATCGGCTACATCTGTGGAGGCGTTCAGTCTATGCATGGTCCTTCGTTGGTGCTTCAGTCTTTGCAAGCCCCTCTGAGCCCTGGTTAGTTGGCTCTGTTGGTCTTCTTGTGGGGCTCCTGTCTTTGCTAGGTCTTTCTATCCTTCCCCTAAGTTTTCCACAAGACTCCCTACACTTTGCCCAATGTTTGACTCTTAGTCTCATATTCTGTTTCAATCAGCTGCTGGGTGGAGCCTCTCAGAAAACAGCTATGCTAGGCTCTTGTCTTCCAGCATAGCAGAATATCAGCAATAGTGTCAGGAGTTGGCTCTCTCCCTTGGGGTGGGTCTCAAGTTGGACCAGGCATTGGTTAATGCAGCTTTCTTTTAAATTTCATCATCAAGTTTCATGCTTCCTAGACTGCCTTTTCCCTGCAGCCTCTGTTCTACCTTTCATCATAGATTTCATCTCAGTGGTGCAACCCAAACCCCTCCTTCATTCAGACCAGAAAACTAGCAGCTCCTTTTGTTGGTTTTTCTCCTCTGCCTTCTACATTTTGCCAGTCTATAAGCCTGATGATTTGGTTTTGCTCCTATGGTCAAGAATGTGAAGGGTTTAAGGCTTTTTATTCACACCAAACTAGTTGGTCTCATGGGTGCTGAATGTCACGGCAGGCAGAGAGGTGCCAACGTCTTGCTTCTCCACGACTCAGTTCCTAGAGAGTTCTGGATAGAGCTGGTGCCTGCCGCTTACACACACAGCGCACTGTGTTACAGAAGAAGCCTGAGCTCCAGAAACCACATACTGTCTCCTGGACAACACAGGTGCTTTGCCGCCTTTTCACAGGAAAACCATCCTCCACAAAAACGTCTTTACAAAAAGCATCCAAACTCAAGGCAGCCAGCACTATGCTCATGAGCCGTGCAGACTGAAAATATTGTCATGTCTTGGGTCTCTTCCCTCTGCCTTTCCCTCTGCCCACTGGACCAGGCTGCACCATCCCCTGTGTACAGGACTACTCTGGCAACTTTTTAGTGAGTCCCCTTAACTCTGCTTGGATTTCCCTTCATTTCTACCCCCCAAATCCTAAAGGAGTGCATCCTAGGGACACAGATGTGAGTTGTTTCCCCTCCCATTTGAAGTCATATCTTAGGCCCTCTTCAGCAGCACATATGATAAAGTTGGAATGGTACTGAGCAAATTAGCCTGACTAACGCATCAAGACTTGTGCAATGTTGTGAAACATTGGGTTTGGTTTTGTTTTGTTTTTGTTTCTTGCACACTCCAGAGATACCTGCATAACAGTGCTTATTAAGGCACCTTCACAACAACCAAGATCCAGAACCAGCCTGTGGAGAAAGAAAATGTGATGTGATGTGGTATGGAGTGTGTGTAAATAAAGTGGAGTTTTATTCAGTCACATATTAGAGTGAAATTACGGCATCTGTAAGGAAATGGGTAGAGATGGAAAATTTCTTATTAAGCAAAACAATCCAGATTCACAAATATTCTGTTTTCTGTCAGATATTAGGTGTGTGTGTGTGTGTGTGACATGAAAGTAGAAGGGGGACTATTTGAGGTGAATAAGGGCACTAACGGGAGGGAGAGGAAGGCAATGGTGAGAGAAAAAGATAGATATTGGTTGTGTTCTCATACAGAATCTATGTATCTATGTATCTATCTATGTGTCTGTCTGTCTGTCTGTCTATCTATCTGTCTATCTATGACACAAGAAAACAGAGCTATTTGGGGAGGAGAAGGGCAAGAAGGGCGTATGAAGCAAATACACTGTTACATGTATAGGAAAATATAATGAAACCCATTGTTTTATATGCTCAATAAAAACAATGACAAAAATGCATATGGGTATGGTGGCACACATCTGTAACCGCAGCACCGACGAGGAGGGGCGGGACAAATCTGTGTTGGATCAAGTACAGTCTGGTCCATGTAGCAAGTTTCAGGCCAGCCAGAACTACAAAGCAAAATCCTGTTTGAAAACAAACAAGGAAAACACAAACCTACTAAACAAATGAACTGCCCTCTCAAAGTTTATGGACAGAGTGCAAGCCTCTTGAAATAACTACAGAGGAGATTTTAGACCAGTAGGTTCCCCGGCCTTTCTAGCCTTTGGAGGCAGCTAGGGTACAGTCACATTATTGCTCATCTCTTAAGCTGTTGGCATTAGTTTCCTCATCTGTGGTGCTGAGGTAATCGAACCCACCTCGTGAGTTGTTTGTGAGGCTCCGCTTGGCCCCCACACAGTTGGCCTTCGGTGAATGCTGGCTGTTCTCGGGACTTCCCGGTTTCGGATGCACACCACAACATCTGCCCACACATACATCTGGTTTTTGTCTCTACACAGTGATGCCTTTGTCCCTGCTGCCCACTCCTTCTGCATTGTCCCCATTGCCCGAGCTGCTCACACGAGTCCTCTCTTCCTTCCCTTGGAAGAGCTAGATGTACCAGACTTGATGACTGGGTGACATGGGGGGGCTGTGGTTATCTATTCACGAGTCAGTTTCTGCTATCAGACTGTCAACTTCCTGAGGAGGAGGGGGGTGCTGTTTATTTTATCCTTCTCTCACTGAGAAGTAAGATGTTTTGCAGAAGATGATAAATAAATGGCTGTAAGAATAAGGGGAGTTTCCCGTTTGCTCGGGTGTTTGGGCTGTGGAAGCCGTCTGTATAGGTCTGTATAGGTCTCTGTAACAGGTAAGAGAATCTGGGTTCATGTTGGGGGCAGGGATGGGAATTAAGTACACTAGCAGCCCAGTGCAGTGATCTTTTAGAGGATGGCTCAGAGGGTCTGTTCAGTTACCTTTTTAGTGAAAGACAGCGGCTCCTTCTGTGTGACCGTAGTCACTCCCCCTCTCCTGAAAGAAGCCATTGCAATCTGCCATCTTGTAAGAGTTTCAGAATACAATGAAGCCCCTGTTACCTGAGGGGGAGAGGGTCAATGGAGCTTCTTTTTTAATTAACTTGTCTCTATTGCAAAAAGCGACTTTATCCCTTTTCTGCAGTCTCCTGGTCCTCCAAGGCCTAGCTCAAATCACCGCCCTGACTTCCCTGCCTCATTGGAAGTTATAATTTCGTGTGAGCGTGTCTAATTCTCTATGAGATAGAGGCTCTTTGGGAATTTGTATTTTCTTCTGAATTGTTGATTGTTGTGCTTTTGAGTTGGGAAGGCTGTCTGTACGCACTTGCTGCCTGGCTGGATGTCTTCATATTAACCCCTCCACTTTCTGAACCACTTTTGATGTCAGAGGATGGGTGACAGCTTTCCTCCTGCTGCAGCTGCTCATTCCATTTTCGTAAGCACTGCACAGACTGAGAATGAGAGGGCTGTTTTAGGTATGTATGACCTAATGCTAGGGACTGCTGGTATTGCGAATGGGTTTCTGGAGTCTGTCTTCCTGTGTTTTGTGTTTTGTGCTTTTGCTTTTTATTTTTTTTATTTTTATTTTTTTAAATCTCATCTCTGGCAATTTGCTGCTTTCCTCTTAATGCTAATGCTTATTAAAAATGATGCTGAAGGATTTGGTGGTATGTGCCTCTGTCCCCTTTAGCCCACAGGTTTTTCTTGTTTTGTCAATCTTTGCCTTTTTTCTTCTTTTTTTTTTTGTATTTATGTATGAGATTGAAACTGGCCCTTCCTCCCTCATGCTAGGCAGGTCCTCTACCCCTGAACGCTCCAGCCCCTCTCTGCCCTTTCTTGATTTGTCTTTCTGGATTGACACCTGTGTTCTGATCTTTGACACCCAGGTTAATCTTCACACCCAGTTCTAATTTTGCCGCAGGTCCGTGGCCTACTCACTGGATGTGCTTATTTCACACACGTAAAGATCAGATGACGGGATGTTTATCACCATTCCACAGAGGAGGGATCAGGTCTAGACGTGTGATTAATGAACGATCACTGAGTTCTGGAGCTTAAGCTTAGTCATTATGGCCAACCCCTTCTGGTGTGTGAGACATTGCCATCCCGCGTCACACTGCTTCCCGGACCTCCTAAGCCCTTTCAGAATCCTGGTTTTCAGATGTGTTGCATTAGTTTTCAGTCCCATGCTGTTCTTCTGACGACCTCAAAGCCCACTCCCTGTATCAACAAATGCACGAGGAAGGGAGGGAGAGAGAGAGAGAGAGAGAGAGAGAGAGAGAAAGAACACATAAACAGAAGTTGTGATGGGCTTTGCTTTCTCCTGGTGATGAGGTGACCAGTCCCTCACATCTGTTTTCAACCCCTATTCCTCAATACCAGGCTTATTTCTACTAAGTCAGTGTACCTCCCCTCCCCCCATTTTTTTGTAGTTCATGTCAGTTTTCCTTCCAGCCACCTGCATGGTCCCTAGCACTCTCTCTGGCTTGCTCTCAAGACCGTGAGTCTGTTCCTTGTGTATTTGCTGTTCTTGAAAGCCCTTTCCAGGATTTAATGTCATTAAAGAAGCTGTTCATCAGCTTGCCTTTGTCTGAGATGTCTGTGTTGGCAGGTAGACGTAGCCAGGTGCAGGGTAGCTGGGGTCGGGGCACTCCGTTGAAGCACATTCCTACCATTACTTGGCAAAGAAAGGGCCACTGGGATTACTGGAATAATCCTTGCTTCAGACCTGGATTCATCAGCTGAATCCAGGGCCTTGCTATTGGAAAGGACCTTAAAATCAGTGGTTCTACTTTTAAACTCTAGGGGAGCAAGGAGATAGATAGAGGAAATAACTTAAGGTTTTAGAATGCTAAGAGTTGAGGCACAACACATAGCCTTGGTCTCCCGTCCACTGTGGGGAGAACTGAAGTCTAGGCACACACACTTAAGCAGCAAGTTTGTCTCCTAGTGAGTGACTCTTCACTGATGTCCTGACTACAGCCTCAGGAGGGTGACAGCAGCGACTAGGGTGGATCTGTAGATTCTCTTGGCCCCCATGAAAACGTCCTGCAGTCTTGTCCAAGCTAGCTTCCCACTGTCTCTGACCAAACCCTCTGACCAGTCTTGTCTTTGTGTGTCTTCTACTTAACCAGTAGTGACCACATCCTCTGGAGTGGCAGGAGCGAGATGGCTAGAGAGGAAAGGAAAAGCAAAGGAAAGGAGTGAGAAGGCTGGGATGAGCGATTTGGGTTTTCACTCTGACTTTATGTCTTTTGAGAGGTTTTAACTTTGCAGTGGGGACAGGACCTGGGGACTCTACCCCTGACTGTGGAGGAAAAGTCACACTTCCCTCTCTACTGTCATACAATGTATTTTACCCAGAAGCCTTTTCACATTTTTCATACCATAACCCAGCTCAGTGCTTCGGTCTGCTCAGCTGCTGTTCTCCAGAAACAAGTCCGTGTAATCAGGCAGGAGTATCAGGTATGTAAAGAGATGCCTGTGTTCTAAGTGCCCTCCTGTCAAAAGTCCTGGGATAGAGGACATGGATGGTGGTAACATGCGTGAGCCTTCAAGTACCTGACAGCGCAGGAACAACCACAACAAAACCGTTTGTCTTCCCTATAAGGGTAGACTTAGTCAATCCCACATCCATTGAAAGACACCATACTTTAACAGCTTGATGATTAAAATTCTAATATGAGAATTTTATCAGCCAAGGGATCACATTAAGTAAAATATTAAAACACAGCTGTGCTGATTCTGCTACTGCATCTCTGTGCAGACTGTCACTTTCTCATGTGCCTTTGAGGTCTTCATTCAGACCAACTCACTGTAGGTCCAAAGTCCCATGTGTGATGTGTGTGTGTATAGACAGTATGTAGACAGCATGTGTGATGTGGAGAAATAAAAGATGGTATCTTCAAATCCTACCATGGGTAAAAACACATGGAAAGGACAGCTTTGGAGTTCCTTATGACTGAAAACAATGCTGGGGAGGGGGGAGAAAAGATTGAAGGGGCTGTATGCTGAGGTGGGCACCAGCTTGGCTTGGGATCGATTGAAGTCATGGAGCAATCTGGGAAAGTGGCTGCTCCCTGCCTTCTGCAAGTAATAAAAAGGTCACACTTTATCACACAGTCCTTGAATCTGCATCTAATAGCTTCAGCAGATGGCTATGATTTCTGATGTGGTGTGGCTACCTTATTAAAAAAAAAAAAAAAAAAAGGAGACCCTGACGGGCAGGAGAAGGCATCTTCACTGTTAGCACCAGAAGCATAGCACAGGTATTTTCCACCTTGCTTCTGAGGGAGGCAGATCAGCTGTGCATGTGAGACGTCTCTCTCTGCTGAGCAGAGGCAGCTCCTTCGAACTCTTCTTTTGTAAGGCTATACAGGGACCATAGAGGCATGCTCCTTTTTTTTTTTTAATAGGTAAGGTATTTTGAAGGAAACTTCAATATTATATTTAAAAGATTATGTATTTGCTTACATATATGATGTACATGCCCCAGCGGGCATGTGATGGCCAGGGATGGCTCTGTCCTTCCACTGTGGGCTCCACAGGATTGAAGTCAGACTGTCCAGCTTCTTTAGCAAGTACTTTAACCTGCTGCCCCTCCCCTAGATTATATAAAAGGAAATAAATATTTTCATAACAAAGAAAAAAATCAACAAATACCTGTCTCGCTTAAGATAATGGAGGCTGTTGAGACTTGCTCCTCCTTTTGCATGAAAGTGTTTAACCCTGGTTGGGGAGTTGATTACTAAACTCTAATGAAGGTGTCATGCACCTCATCTTCTTCCTTCTGGTCCGTTCCACGTGAATATTTGTGAAGAACCAATAGTGGCAAAAGCTTAATTTTGCCAAGCCTTGCCACAACGAAGCACTTGGATTACAATGGCGGCTTCTTGTTAATCTCACATGGCACCCTAGCATCCACTACGTGGGTCAGTTCAGGCCTACACTCATGAAGATACGGCAGCTGAGGATTGCAGTGCATCTCCTGCAAGAGCCGGAGACCTGCTGGTACTCCTCATTGGAGGCTTGGAGGTGTGCTTCCATTGACAGCCTTTCCTAGCACTCCCCTTGGGTTCCAAGCTGACAGCTATGTCCTGAGGTCGGTTCCAGCCATGGAGAAATGGTGGCTCCTTAGCTGACAAACGGTCCCATACCTGACTCCAAAACAAATGTGCTGTGTTCTCATTCCCGTGTGGTGTGCTTGTTCCTCTGTGCATATAAACCCGCTGACAGCTGGAGGTCAGGGTTAGGAAAGCCTTGATGGGTTACTCTCTCCATCTATTTCTAATCTTCGTTTATGAGATGTTTAAGAAGCACTCCATGGACACACACACACACACACGTATTGAAAGTAGTTCTAATTTTAAATTGTTAACGGTGATTGCTTTTCACGCTTTTAAATGCACAGCTATGTGGAAGTGCCAGTTTATTGGTTCACTGCTCCTCTGCTAGCTCATCGTCATCCATCCATCCATCCATCCATTCATTATGCATTCATTCTTTATCACATAAGTGATTATTTTCAACCACCTGCCGTGCTGGAGAGAAGGATAGAGAAGTGACTGTAAGGCCACAAAATGTGTTAAAATGCCCCCAACCACACTGGACCTTTGTTTTCTAGATAGATTCATGCCTTTGCCATCATGATATATGTTCTATTTTCAAAAAAAATTAAATTATTTTAAGTATGCAGAAATAAATACAAAATGGCAGAGCCCTTTCAGATCCAAGCCTTCTGCCACATCTTCTTCTCCAAAGATAATTTCTCAACTGAATTTGCTGTCTTCTTATTCCCAAGTGTGTGCTTTTTCCTGTGCATACAAACCCACTAACATCACACATTTCTGTGCCATTACAAAGCTTTTTATAAGGGCTGGCTTACTGGACTCATCCTTCCCTATCTTGCTTTTTTTTTGTTCGGTATTATGTTTTTGATATTTAACTTTATTTAGGATCTATGTCTTAATCCTGGGAATCATTTTGCTTGTTAAGGGATAGCTTTGCCATTGGAAGACCACATCTCCATTACGGCCCTCTCACTATTTCTTCCTGTGTTTTAAAATGGTGCTGCACAAAGAGTTTTAAAAAGGCATGGGGTGACGTCTCTAGCTAGAATTAGAACAGAGAATGCTTGTCTTCAGCTAAATTGTTCTTCCTAAACTTTCCTTTGAGGGTCTTGAACCACCTTGAATGTCTTCCTGCAACCGATGAGCCCTTTCTGCCCCATCCCCTCTCTAGCTATGGTGTTGGGTGTATTTAGAAGTTTTTGTGTGTCAGATAGGTGTTAAATGATCAATTGAAAAATTGTATGTATAAAGATAGGCCAAGAAATAAAAGTGTATGTATAAAGATAGGCCGAGAAATAAAAATCGAGACTTTTTCCTCTCTTTCCCGAACTACTGGCTCTGTTATAGGGCATGTTTGAGTGTGTGGCTGAGCAGCCATCCTCATCAAATCCTAATAGTGGTCCAACTAGTCTGCTCTGCATCTGTGGTACAGAGCACATTATGCACTACTCTGAGGGAAGTCATCCAAGCTCACAGGACTCAAGAGGCAGATGGCAGGGGGATGGGCGGCAGGAGACAGTATCTCAAATTTATAGTGAATTCACTGTGTTGGCCAAAAAACAGAGGGCCCTGGGATCCGCAATAGAGCAAGACTGCTGCCTGTTTCCCTCAGGGCTTTAGGGTGCACATCTATAAAGTGAGCAGTTATATCAGACGCCCCTTCACGTTCTGATTTTCTTTCTCCCATTTCAACATCCTGTGTTTCTAAATGGCACCATCCATTGGTGCTTCAAAATGGTTTGGACTGTGAATACTCAACCTATCTTGAAGACAGAAGTCTATACAGAATCAGCCGCTCAGCAAAGAACAGTTAAATATGCTAAGAGAATCCACTTTGAAATGACAATCTGGGTTGAACGTGTGAAGAAAAAGATTAGCGTCGCTCATGCACAAAGATGATGGGGGAATAATAATGTACAAACTGTAGGTGATTATCCCATATTTCTGTTTTCCAAATATTCTTTGATAGCCATGTAGTTACATTCTTTAAATAAAATAATAAGCATATGCAAACAATTATAAGTTCATCTGGTAGGCAAAAAGGAATAAGGTTTACACAAAACATATGCTAGGGAAAGGATAACACCTGTATATGAAAATGGTTTGTAGAGATTTCTCAGATGAGCCCGTGAATCCTTCCCTTGGTGAAGGCTGGCGTGTGATGTGTATCTTTGTGTTGTTGTTGGAAGACTCAGATAGCATGGAGGACGGCCAAACTGGCTTCTTGTACAAAATCAGTGGCAAAAACACGGAACAGAACAACCCGGGTTTGTCTTTCCAGGTTTAAAGACCAAACTGGGTGGAAAGAGGAAGAAATGGAGACTTAACCATTCGGTCATGTACTTACCCCATTCCAGGGGTGTCTGATGACTCCTTCCTGTGTGTCGGGTAATATCGAGGATGGGAGGGGTCACACAACCTACATGCACTGAGCGCCGCAATGGAGGTTTTACCCTAATTCTGGACTGGCTGTAGAATGGAGGGATGACCCGGTGCAGATAGCTGAGCCACAGGGCTCTCCCTGAAGGCTATAAGGCTATTTCCTCTTCTAAACTGTCATGTATGTGTGCGTGTCCTTGAAGTCTCCCTCCCCCCAGAGCTGACTCTGCTTTCTCTGACTGAGTGTCCCTTCCAGCAGCCTGCTCCTTCTCTCCTGAGGCAGCCCATCAGAGCTCTGAAGGGAATTCTCCTGCCTCACTTCTCCCTCCGCACTTGAGATCCTGCAAATCCTTGGCAGACTTAGTTCTTTTTTTTTTTTTTTTTTTTTTGACTCATAGTGAGTTTGTCCAGATGTGCCAATATCTTTGTAGGTGATATAAACTAATTCTCCGAGAGAGAGAGAGAGAGAGAGAGAGAGAGAGAAACAAAAAACGAAAGCATAACCCTCGGTTGGGCATTGGCTCTTGAAAACTCCTTACTTTTGGTATAGAAGGAGAAAGCATGTGAAAATACATAAGGTCATTGTCACCAGGTAAGGTTAGTTGTTGATGTGAGACTTACTTTCAGGACAAATCCTCAGCACAACTCATGCTGTAATCACGGGAAACTCGGGGTGGCACGTGCAGTGGAGCCTTAACGCAGAGACTTTGCTGAGAAAGGAGAAAGCCAAACACACTTTGGCTTTTATGACCGTGTGCTGCCAGGGTTTGCGGCGCAAAGTGGTGAGGAACTCAGCAGTGTCCAGATAAAGAAGGGTGCATTTCTGCCGTTCTCCACAAAGGTTACATCTACATAAAGGTGTAGACTCTGTAGTGGGGGGAGGGGAGCGCGGAAAAGCCTTTGAAAACAGAATGCCCTAGCATTGCCAGTACACTCTCCCTACCCGCACGTGGACGTGTGTCAGAGTTCTTTTTGAGAACCGGAGTTGAAATGACGTCTAGCGTGACTGAATTATGAGATAGTGAAAGGAACTCCCCCCCATCACAGCCCCAGGGTGTGGCAGTAGCTGCTACCGAGGTTTGGAACGCCTGTGGTTGTACCTGGCGAAGTGCTCTACACTGGGGAAACCATCCAATTCTGTCTGTTGGGAAGTAGGTGCCGTCATGAGCCCTATCCTGCCATCTGCAAAGTAACAGAGCAAGGCTAGCTCCCGCCCTGCTCCATTCCTGGTCTCTCTTCTGACCCGAACAGACATACTCAATGTTAAACAGTACACTGTGGTCACAGAAAGGATCTTTGTAAAGGAACATGCATGAAAATTTCCCTATATGAAACCTTTTTTTTTTAACCAAAATTATTAAGACAGAGCTTTATCAAGGATCCATTTCCACAACCAAATGCTCCTATTATTTTTATATTCTTCACTCTAAGAGAATGATAAAGGTGTTTGATTATATGTAGAGATCAGCGGATTACCAGAGGCAGGGTAAGGCACATTTTAACTAGCCACTGTGGCTAAGCCCTCAGTGAGGGCCGCCCACTCACCTCCTCTTTCTAGATCTCAGTATTTCCATCTATAAAATGTGAGTAATAGCCCCTGAACAAGAAGATTTCTGCTAGCTTTACATAATCCATAATTCATGACTCCTAGCTTGGGGAAGAACAAGGTGTCTTTGTTCTTTAATGAAAGTCTGATGCCAGCCTCTGGCTCTTCCCTGTGGCCTTAACTGCCCCATCACTCCTCTGTTTGTGACATTCGGCTACAAACCTTTCTGGAATTATCCGAATCCCGGCCCCTTCTAGGTGTGGCTCCTTGGTGAGGCTCCTGACTTCTGCATCATGTGCCTCAGTGAACTGTGATCAAGATGCAATGGCTTGGCTTCCGACCTTCTTCCATGGCAGAGTTTCCAGTGTGGTTCTAGAAGCTCCTGTAACAGCCAGATCTGGAGGCAGGATAGGATAGAGATGGTGGCTACAGGTAACAGTTGCTCATCTCACAAATTTCCGCTTGGTGTCTTTCTTCTCCTCGGCAGAGTCGACTACCTGCCTCCCCACGGACTGCCGCATTGTGGATGATGGCTTCCTCATAAGTTCTTTCACTTCCCAAGACAATGAGGTCACATGCATTCAGGGCAGAATCACACACAGCTGGCTGGGAGGAGCAAGAGACGATGGCTGGAATCTCCAATGACTGTCCAATGACCTTCCTCTCCTCTATGAGAAAGCATCCACAGCCCATAGGGTCTGATCATGACTATCTCTTGCAAGCTGTCACAGCTATCTGATGACAATGATGGCTGCTATCTGCACAGAGTGCACCGTGATAAGATAGTATCTCATGCACAAATACAGCCCGGTACATGGCAGAAGGACAAGGCTTGTGTTCCTAAAGGTTCGCCACACATCAGTACTGAGTCTACCCCCATCCGAAACAGAAAACGGTCTCCCCGTCTGACTGCCTCACCTGACCTCCTCATCCTGAAGTAATCTTTTCTAAGCAGCCAGAAGCTCTCTGTTTAGCAGTTAATTATGTACTGCCTCATAGTGTTTTCCCAGTTTTGATAAATATTTCTTATCTTCCCTTATTATAAATCGTTTCTCCATTGAGGTTGTAAATTCTCTGAGGCCAGGGGCAAACACGAATACAAGCATTTACTGTTTGATTCTCTTTTCTTTGAGGCACTCACATTGCAAGTTAAAATTATTCTTTAACTCAGGGAAACTCTGCTTATTTCCATTTGATTTTTTTTTTTTAATTTTCAAACTCATTCATCCTTACTTTCAGCAACATCTTGTCTGCATGTTGGTTCCTTCCACTGTGTTGTCCTTTTGCACATATTGCATATTTCCCTTGTCTGATTTAGGTCTTTATAACAGTCCTCAACGTCTTTAATTAAAGTTTGAAAATGTGGTCTAGAGTTACATTTCTTCCTGCTAATTCCAATACTTCTGTGTGTCACTCTGGCTCCATTTTGGTTGTTTGGCTTTTTCCTCCTCACTGGCAGGTCCTGTTTCCCAGGTTTTTTATGTCTGGCAACTGTTGATTGCATGCCAGGCACCGTGAGCTTTATCTCGCTGGGTGCTGGATAGTTCCTGTCCTTGTCAGTTGTCAGTGATGAGCTCTGCTTTGGGAGCAGTGAGCTTGCTGAACGGTAGTTTGATCCTTATGAGTTTTGTGTTGTAAATTTTTGTTGCCCTGATTTCCCTGGACTGTCAGCAATGTGGACGCAACTCAGGAGGTTTTCTGGGCTCTGTTTCCTGTCCTCTCCCTTCCTCCTATTTCCTATACACTTTGACACTCTCTTAAGGGACTCAGTTCATATTTTTCCTTTCTCACAGATCATGGTCCTTCATTGATAGCTACTTTGGTCTTGACAATCACCTGTCTCCCTAGCCAGAGGTGAAAGGCATTTATTTTATTCTACCTACTTGGAATTGGCTTTCATGTCCAATGTGTCGGTGCTCTGACTTTCTGGCCTCCATGAGACTGGATAAGGGGCCTTTTCTCTGGACTTCCTATCATGCGTGCTTATTATAACCCGGTGTTTATTCTTTTTCTCTTAAGGTCTGTTTCCTCTAGAACAGGGAATGGCTGGGTTTCTTAACACGAAGGAGTTTCTTACTATTTGTTGAATTAATGAATCAATGAATACTTAAAATTCAATTTTTAAAGTGGCAGCTTATGAATGAGTTCTAGTTGTAGTTCATTTAAAGAGAAATGAGGTTACATTATAATTTGTGCAATTGAAGTGGCTCAACTTTCTAGATAACTAATTGTTTCGATGGCTCAGACACTTTTGTAACTTTTGTGTTTTTGTCTTATTTGTTTAAAATAATGTTTTGTTTTTAATTTTCCAGCTTCTCGCTGGCAGGTTTTTTTGTTTGTTTTGTTTTTGTTTTTTTTTTTCATCACTTAGATGCTGTTTGAAACGACATGTGGAAGTAAAACAAAAAAAACCTAAGAACTGAATAGCACATTGTATGCACAGTTGACATTGTCTGACTTTATGGTAGATCACTAGCTATGGGCTATTTAAGTCTGAGAATTACTGAGGTGATCGCTCTTATCTCAAGTGCCTTTTCCATTGTTGGATATACTTAGGTTAACTGGTCTGCAAATAGCTGTGAGCCAGTGCATTCTTATCAACTGGAGATAATTTGACAGTGGGTATGTATGTACTGCTGGGGCCATAGCCAAGGACAAGTTCATGTAGTGGAGCCTTAAAGTACCCGTAGCCTGGGCTGTATTTGGTGAGCCTCTCAAGACTATGCTGTTCCATCTACTCAGCTGCTGTCGGTACCTACCATAGGCGACTAACAATGGGCACGATGGAGGGGACTTTGAGTTGGTTGCATAGAGACTCATTTTTATTCGGGAAGTAGAAATACAACGTCTAATCTGCTGTTTCTTCTGGGAGGAAACAAAGTAATACATAATAGTTTCCGGTTACAGTTCTAAGTGAACCTAGGATCCCTCCCTGTCCTTGATAGCATATTCAAAAGGCAAACATCTGCCTCTGAAGTTGAATTGTACTGAGGGAATACAGCATTAGAGGCACATGGCTTCACTGTACCTGTGTTTCCTAGTTATTCTCTCCTCTTAATGGTTTTCAGTGTATTCATTGCTTTTAAATAAAAATGTTCATTCCCTCCCCTCCTCCCCAGGAATAGTTTCCTTGTCCTGGAGCAACACCTTTCCATTGCTTGGTGATGAAATTATTAAAGTACAGCTATGTCCATCCTTCCCCATATTTTCTTCTTGGAATCCAGGGCCAGATCCTGGGTGGCTTCCATGAACAGAAATACTCCACATTAGCCAAGCAATTCTGTTTCGTAGATATGGACAGAACCTCTCTGCGTCCTGCAAACAAAGGCGGGATGCCTTTTGCATATTTTCCTAGAACTACAGTGATTCTGTGGCTAAACCAAGATTAGACCCTGTTACTTTAAAGAATCTGACTCACTGCTTCAAGAGTAAACTGTGTTGCCTTCTAAACTACTAGTTGGGTTTCACTTTGAAGTGTGCTTTGTATTTAAATCTGATGACAGTGTAGCTTTTTCCCCTGTCTTGTTTGGATGCAAACCTTTTCCTCACTGGTCAGGTACATCTTCCTTGATCCCTGGCATCCCAATGACCCTGGTGTGGAGTCTCAGTGCTAACCAAGATGGTCTATTCTCCTTTGCTCTATTGTTTGATGCCTGTAATCTTGCCTCATACATAACAGGCTTTTTATCTTCCACTCTCTCAAGTACCCATCCTGGTGGCTTGAGGCCTAACTTTTACTAACCTTCCTCTGCCATCTAATTGCATTTCTCTCTGCTGCTTCGCAGACAACTCAAGATTGAGAGCTACTGCTCTCCTCTTACTTTTCCTCCCTCCCTAGATCTTGGCTGTTGCCCACATGGTTCTTTTTCAGAAGGCTCCCCAGTTCCTCCACAAGTTCCCGGGACCCTTCCTGTTCTTTGAAGCTCACCTTTAGGTAAAGAGTGGCACAGAAATAGGCTCCCCATCATTCTGCAAAAGATTTCATTTTTAGGTTAAATAATAAATTGACATACACATTGTTTACTTCGAGACAGCATAGTATGAGGCCAGAACCATAGACTATATACACCTGTAGCCATTACTTTAAATCCTGTTAGCTGTCCATTCAACCCTTCTGCATCCTCTCTGCTGGGCTGATCCTCCTCCAGACCCAGGGAAGCAGAAAGGAGCTTGTAGACAGAGGCTTGGTTGGCCACCTGCCACTTCACTACAGATGGTCTTGGCAGGAGACTAGCCCGACCCTGCCAGACCCTCCTGTATACTTTCCCTCATGTTCCTGCTCTGAGTGAGTGTAGACTTGACTCCTAGCCTGGTCCTTCGTCCATCAGTTCCCAGCTTCAGTCAGTTATAAAGCTTGGCCCTGGCCTTCACGTTTGTGGTTTCGTAGAAGCTGTAAAATAGCGCCAGGGACATATTGTATTGATAATTCATATTTTTTTTTCCAGGTGAAGAAACTGGGCAAAGGAAGGCCAGGAAGCTGGCCCAGGTGAGCTTCAGAAAACAAGTAGAGTCCTTGAAATTTGTGGAGGTATTGGAGGGCATTCTGAAAAGTAGGAGAAACCATGTGGGCAATACCCAAGATGTGGGAGTTGGGCGAAGGTGAATGGACAATGGACAGCAGTAACATTGAGCCAAACCCAGGCCCACTATGTAGCCCAAGCCACACTGTCTGTGGTACCCTGTCCGGCTCTGTCATGGTAACCAACACGCTAAGATTCCAGGCCTGCAGGGTCAGAGTGAATGGTAGCTGCTATTATTATCCTAAAATTCAGGCCTGTGTCCAGCACTTTTAAGTACATTGTTAGTTGAAACTTCATTGGACTGTGGATATAAGAGGCTGAGTGACTCTGTTGTTTCTTCAGGGGAAGGCTTGGAGGCTACCTTAAAAATGAAAGAAATGATGACAACGTCAAATAGAACTCAAAGAAGCAAACTATTAAAAAAGATTCTGTATTGAAAAATTAGGGGGGAGATGGAAACATTTTGCGTAGCTCATAGTGTTTTTCATCAAAAGCAATGGGGTTAGTGGGTTGCTCAGTCCCACAGACATAGACAGTTACGGTGAATGCATGTGAAAAGGTGCATGTTTAGCCTTTAGAAGCCAGTTTGCTCATCTAACACCCTCCTTCCACTTTAATAGGAAGCTGTCAGTGGTTTGGTGGAGAGTGTTCTGATTGAGTTAAGCTTGCTTGCCTTGAACATGGCCGGACCAGAAAACTAGAATTTCTCTGTTTAGAAAGAACTTCACTCCAGGACGACCCTAGCAATTCAGGAGGAATCTGGAACTGTTGAGCACAGCAACCCCCATTCTTCCGCACCCTCTCCCCATTTCAGTAGCAGCAGCAGCCGCAGCAGCAGCAGCAGCAGCAGCAGCAGCAGCAGGCTGTTACTGGGAACATGTGATAAAACAAAGCTGTTCCCTGGGATGTGGCTGCCAGAGCTTTTATCTTTGCGGTCCTCTTGAATTTGGGGTGGCGAATAATTATAGCAAATGTAGATGGAAAGTAACAGCTTCCATTTTGCTAATACTGCTTTGATATTTTCTTTCCTGTGGTTTTCTTTATTTCTGTCCCCTTTGGTGTGTGCTGCACAATACGTGTGACAGAGTACTGTGTCTCGATAAGGGCCAGGAAGTCACTTTTGGATGCTGCATAGCCAAGAATATTCTGTAGTCCCACCTAATTACCCTGCAAGCCAGGTCCAGAGACAAGTCCAGCATGTTGAAATGCCTGTGCTCAGGGAGAAGCCAGAACCCCACCCCCACCCCCTTCCCATCACCCCCACCCGCTTCCCATCACCCTCCTCCAGCAGCCTGCTGGGCGATCTGTTCTCCTGCACCTGTGACTGCCCACTCTCACACCCGGGAAGTAGAGGGTTTGGAGGAACCCTTCTTGGAGATCACAGCACCCGTCAATAAAGTGGGGAGCCGGTAGGGTATAGCGAAAGTGCGCAAAACATTTTAGGAAAATTTGAAAGTTTTTGTTCTAGTCAGCTAGGAGGACATCAGTCTCCGCGTTCTCTCTGTGATGCAAGACGTTCAGCGTTGATCTTCTCTATTTTTTTAAGGTTTATTAAAATGAAGAAATTGAAATATTTAGCATAATCTATAAAGAATATTAATGAGATTTTGATCTGACACAAACAATAAATTCCACGTTGTGTCCTTTCAACTTACTGTGCTCTCTCTTCCCCCTTACTTGGGATTTTTTTTTTTTTTTCCTGTGCCATTTCAACAAAATTCTTAGAAGTTTGCTTTCCAGCAGGCAGGATGCATGAAGAGGCTTTCTTCCTCGTCTGATCTGTCTGCCAAATCTCTTGACTGCGTAGCTCTTATAACCTAGCTGATCTCCCTGTGGCTGTGGGGGAGGCCTATCTTTGAAAGTAGACTTCTGAGTAAAGAAATCTGGAGCTTAGGGAGGGATGGCCAGGCTCCACGGCTCCTGGTCGTTTCAGTGTGCCGCTGAATGCTGTCTCTTCTGAGGCCCTTGATGAGCCACTGAGCGTCTCACCTCTCCGTGTGGGTGGCTTTGTTTTTTAACTCGCATGAGCATGTGGCCTCTGTGGGCCTTGGTGTTATCCATTTGCATCATGAGGCTATCAGGTATTTCCTGAACTACTTAGGGGTTACTGTGAGGGGTAACCGACCCTATACATAGGAAAGTCTTTTAAGAATGATTAAGTATAAAACAAACACACAGCGACATAAAAATCATCAGAGTCTTTACTTGTGAATTCTATTTTTGTGACCCCATAAAATTTGATTCCTTCCAGCTCTGGCAACGATATGGTCTTGCCTGCTTGTCTTCATTTAGAAAAGCTGAGTGCTTGCCAGTGGCCTGCAGAAGTTAGGGGACCATCAAGATGCAAGCCCAGGCTTCCCCCACTCACCCCGGCAAACCTCTCAGGTGATTTCTGCCCCGCATTCCTGTTTGGGAATTAGGTTAAAATGGTCCCTCAGTAAAAGCCAAAACAATGCAGGCCTTTGTTGTTGTTGTTGTTGTTTTCAGTCCTATTTGCCAGAGCTGCCTCACTGGCTATGCCAGGACAGAGTAAAGACAAGTGGGACCAGGCTCTGAGTGGGTTAATAGTGGAGGATAAGGAGCAGGAGGAGAAAGCAGAGATTCTTGCCTCGACTGTGTGACAAACACGGTGCCTCTCAGTAAGCCATGCTCACCTGGGGGCTAAACAGTCCAGGCAGGAGGAAAGGACCTCAACGCCGTGGCCCCCTGTAACTTGCCTATTTGTTTGTCTGTGATAACCCGAATCTCTGTGCCTGGCAGCTGTCAGAAATGGAATGAGGAAAAGTTAGGGATCTGACAGGCATCACATTTAAAATTTGACTTCTTGTGTGCAACTGTATACGTGGACATGGACACACTGCTTCATATATGTCCAGGTCCCCGTGAAGGCCAGTGGAGGCCATCAAATTCCTTACGGTGAAGTCGCATAAAGGCGGTTATGAGCAACCTGATGTGGAAGCAAACTCCAGGCTCCTGTCAGAAGAGCGAGTATTCTCGGCTATGGAGGCAGCTACGCAGCTCCTGAGAGAGAAATCTCAGTGTTAGCTTGCCTACAGCAGTACCATTGCCTTGCTTTGCCTCGTATTGCAATTGTGGACCAAAGATGGTGAGGCTTACTCAGTTAACCTATAGCTGGCCTTGTTAACAACAACAACAGAAAGGCAGAAGAAACCATCTAAGGGTGATTGTGTTGCTTGCTGTTACCACTGCTGTCTGCAGTGGAGCAGGACTTTAATGACAGAGACCTTTATAATCGGCTCACCTTTTTTAAAACCCTAAATAGAACTATGCCTATATGCCAGGTTCCAAGCACTCACCTCTTTTCTCCCTCTCTCTGTCTATCTCTCTCTCAAATACACACACACACACACACACACACACACACACACACACACACGCATATAACTAATGTGTGTGATATTTTAAAGCATTTGTTATACTTTGAGATAAGGCATGGAGATACAAGAAGTCAAAGTAAGACTTGTTCAAGATAGTATAGGCATTCAGAGGTGAAGGAGAGATTTGAACTCGGGCAGCTACACTCGTAGTGGTCCAACCATTTCTTAAATGAGACAGCTCATACTTGGCTCATGTTTGAGAAACCAGCTCTTGTTGTGATGCCATAGCCTAAAAAAGCCAGAGGAACCCCCTTATGCCCCGAACATTAGCCTTATCCTGAAGCACACAAAGGTCATCATTTGAACTCCATGTTCAGAGGACTCACAGACCCAGGCAATTGCATGCGTATTGAATTCATGTGCCCAGCTGTGTAATTTGGTGCCAGTGTGGGAAGAGCAGGTACCCGATAGTTTTCATCAAATCATTAGAACTGCTCTGCTCTGTCCCTAGCAGGAACCTCTGTGGTCAGCCCTACACCTGGATGAATATTCTGGGATGCTAGTTAGGACAATAGGAGGCCAGATGAGCCCATAAGAAGCAGACATTCCCCAGGTAGGTCCCCTGCCTCGTTTAGCTTGATTGGACAATGCCCTCTTTATCCTTTAAAGCTTCCTGACTTTCCCAGTTTTTTTTTTTTTTAACTTTGGAGCCACAAGCTTTTTCTTGTATTTTAGTACATCCTTCCTGACTTAGACAACTTTTGGTCAGCCTCCCTATGGGTTCAAGTCCCTATTTAATGCTGAGGAATAAATTGTCTAGTTAGGATAACTTTTCAAATATTTTACCATATATAATAGAGTGTTAAAACTAGAACGCACACACGCACACACACATAAACACACACTTGGCTACAGAACTCAGAAACTGAGTGCACAGACAAGGGGAAATTTTGAAAAAGTTCTAGTTATCAGAAAGATGACAAATTTTACTACAAACAGTTTTGCTATGGTCTTCACCTAAATGAATACGCAGCATGTGTCTTGTTGTAGTCTGAAAAATTTTACCATCTAAGGCTTATGTGTTACAATGAGGTGGCGTGTGTGCATGTGCCCGTGTGGTGTGTGTGTGTGTGTGCACGTACGCATGCTCGAGCACATGAGTGGGTAAGTATTTGCAGCGCAGGGGATTGAAACCAGGTCCTTGTCTGTGTTAGGCAAGTATTCTGCTGATCTACAGCCTAACCCCCCCTAATAAGCTTGTAAGAATGTTTCACACGAGCTCTCATACCGTGGCTACCCACTGCCAATGAGGTCAGGCGTGGGTTCACGTCACAGCTGTGTTACTGACAAGCTCTGTGACTTGGGCGAGCTCATTTCATCTCTTAGAGTCCCCTTTCCCTCTCAGAGGAGAAAGCAATAATTATATATTACTCAGAGAGCTTCGGGGAGTGAAACCAGGCGTGTTTATATTCGCAACACTGGTCTCTCACGGAGTAAGCACTTGAGAAGTGATGCCCTTGTTAACTGATTTTTATCATCGTTAAATTAGCATCTGTAATGTGGGAGACCCCGCACTTGCCACACAGTAGGCTCCTCTCAGACTGGGTTCGATGGTGCATTTTCCTCTTCTCCTGGGTCAGGTTGCCAACGGTAGCCTTTTCCTTGATGCCACGAATGGGGAGGGAGTGGAGGAAATGGAGGCTCTGCCTTGAAGGCAGCTGTCTTCAAGGTGAGCCTTCTCACAAGCACACCGTAGTGGGCAGAGCGAGGAAAACAACCTCTAGCTGAGCTAAAGATCAGCCTCCCCCTCCCCCCCCCCGCCTCTGCTTTTCCAACTGAAACTTTACTTTGCTCTCTTGAAGGAGAATGAGAACGAGGAGAGGAGAGGGGCAGAGAGGTTACTTTACTTTCGAGAACTGCCACAGGTCACCAGCTTGCCCCGGCACTGATGATGTTTGGCCGTCCTCTTTTTGCCCAGGAGAAGCCAAAAAGTGTTAAATTGGTGCAGCTTACACGATCTGACAGAGAAATTCTTCACGTCTGGCCTGGATGTCTAAGTAAATTTGGTATACTCCTTGTGGTCTGGGGCAAGCAAGCGCTGGAAGCTATTAGAAATCCGAACAAAACCCTCCATTCAAAAGACTGCTTGTTTCCTGCTGGGGTAATCCAAGGATCAAACATCAAGAAATATGGGCGAGGAGAATGCGGCTGCCCAGCACAGAACCCACCAAGGTGTCTGCGGAGTCGCGCCCCAGATGACTTTGAATGTTACTTCCACTTGATCATCTTGAATAAGTGGTTTCATTTGAAAATGAGAGCTGTGCTTTCCCTCCACGAAGGGCAGGGCAGGAGGAGGGGAGGGAGGGAGGGAGGGAAGGAGGGAAGGAAGGAAGGGGGAATTGCCTGAATCTTGTCAGTCAAGTTTGGGAGCCTGCAGCCTTCTGCTTCCCTTGAAGTTCCAGAGCTCTGAGTTTGGGGTTTTGCTTTCATTCGTTATGGTCTAGGCAGGGTCTGCTGCCTTAGACTGGGCAGCTCAGTGGCTGGAAAAAAAAATCTTTATTAAGAAGGCTTTGTGGAGGAGCCTTGGCTTATCTTGGGAAATATCGGCTTGTCATAAACTGCTTCCTTTTTGTGTAGAAATTTATTTTCTGTGAAATCCAGGTGTTCTTTTATATGGACTTGAAAGGAATAAATTTGATAGGTTGGATTCCCACCTCCCCCCGACTAAAAAGAATATTTTTTTTCCTTGTGGATTAATTGAGGTTGAAATCAGATAATCTAAGTGAGACCACCGGGTGCCTACCGACTGTGCTGTTACTTTAATTAATTTTAGCTCTGCTGGCTGCATTGGGAAGCTGTTCAGCTCCTGCACTTCTGTACTTTCACTGCTTGGGGACTTTTTTTTTTTCTCTTTCCTTAGGACAGTCTCCCTCCCGCCAGACTATGCTTCTGGAGAAAGAGACAAAGCCTTATTCATTGTAGTGTGCACAGTACCTCATCGGACACACAGCCAACGCTTTTTCAAAGTGAACGCATGAAAGGGGCATTTTTATAACACTTGAGTGATAGACCAGGTGGCCTCACACAGCAAAAGAGCTGAGCAGGCTCTTCGTGGGCTTCCTCTGCCCTGTGGGCCTCTCCCTTGCCTTCAGCTCTGCCTCTCTTTTCTGGAAGACGGTGGGCTCAGGAATCCCTCTCTCCTCAAGAAGGAACTCAGCTGCCATCTTAAAAACAGGCTCAGCCCGTTCTTTCCCGAATGTTAGCTGTGTGAGATGTGAAGCACATGAAAAGATAGTATGAGACAGGGAAAACCAACCCGTTCCGGTGACATTTGAGGAGCCACTGCCATGCACAATAGCAGCAGGCCACTTGTTAGAAGGTGGCAGGTCTGGGTTATATCAGGAGTACTGTGGTGGTTCTCAGTCAGTCCCCCCCCCCAAGTTGTGCTGACCTCTCGAGAGAAAATATTCCCCATCTAATAAAAGTCAGAGCAGATTTATGGACTTGCTCCTGGCCACTTGTCCTTTATGCTTTAACAGAAAAATAAATCTAGAGGAAGATTCATGAGCGGCCCTGCCCCCATCTATGTTGTCCAAGGGTAAGTGTTCCAGCCCTCTCCCGGGGTTAGCTAGGTCCCCAGTTCCAGCTGTGGGGGATATTGAGACTTGCGGCCTGCCCCCAGTGTCAGAAAGGGTCATTCTCTGCCTACAGGGCCTCACTCTGGCACCCAGGTGGGGCCGAGCCTCCTTGACAAATCACATTGATCTTAGTGGAGAGGACTCTCTGTAACTAATAACTGAAGGGTCAGAAGAATATTTTTTTGTTTCGTGGCCACTACCTTGGCGATTGCCTTTCTGCCAGTTCCCATAAGTTTCCTGCCGCCATATCCTTTATGTGACAAAGGCATATTAATTATTAACTCTCTGCGTGACTGGCCTTGTGCTTCAGCAGTGACTTGAAACAGCTCTTAGTGGAGAGTGTAGACACAGGCCTCAGGCTGCTCCTCAAGGCTCTCGTCACTTTATAAGAGAGAGAAATGTGGCTGGCCCTTAGGATATAATGGGATGCTTTGAGCTTGATAGTCTTGGGTTCAAATTCAGCCTCTACAATTTCTTAGCTCTTTTGGCTCTGGCCAAGTTCCTTAATCTTTTGAAGTCTTTGAAGAGTAAATAATACACACCTTCCCTAGAAGGCCACTTGTGGATTTGAAGTAAGCCATATGAAGAGCCCAGGCAAGAGCAGATGCCAAAGCACTCATAGGGCCTGCACAGGTCCAAGCCAGATGGCATCTCTGTGTTTGTTTCCCTGGGACCTGAGGGAGGGGGAAGTGGACATTCATAACCAGGATGCTATCTCTAATGGACAACTGCTGGCAAAGGCAAAATTGGTTTTCTCGAAGGGAGTCTCACTGGGTCTACAAATCACGCTTAATGGCAAAGGGCAGGCCCCGTGCCCAGCAGTAGAGAGCCAACATAAAACAAGCCCAGTGGTATTTTTGAAGTGTTGTTTTTTTTTTTTTTAAACGTTTGTGGTCTTTTGCTTGTCTATTATGGCTTCCAATTTTGTGTTTTTATGTTTTTGTTTATTTGTTAGGTGTATGTTTCTCATGCTTTTTGTTTGTTTTGTTTTGTTCTGGCTTGCTTGTTTTTAAACAAATCTGTTTAATACTTTCTAAACAGACAAAGAAGGTGTGGAATTAGAAGGGAGAGGAAGTGGGGAAGAGCTTAGAGGAGATACAGGAATTATTTGGAAAGACTGAAAATTATTTTCAATTTAAAAAAGGGTGGATGCTAAGAAGTAGCAAGTCCTATTGTTTTCATAGGTGAGGCAGACATGCCCCTGTGCAGGGTCTGAAGAGGTGTGCCCCATTCCCCCGGGCTATCAGGATGGCGAGAGGCTGCCAAGGGTTTCTTGGGGGATATGTGCATGAACTGAGTATAGGAAGACAGTGGGGTTTGGAGACTGATGCGGGAGAAAAAGCACAGCATTGCATCTGAAACACGTACTTCATGCCTTCTTGTTTGTTGTCAGCACACAAATACTCATTCTGCTGCGATTAGCATTTTTTTTTTAAATCAAACCATGGGGTGAGTGGAGACTCAGCACGAACCCCAACACCAGCATTTCCACATTTCCTGTGTCGTCTTCTGCCGTCTTCCATAACCCTCTCAATCGGAATGTATGAGGTGAGAGTGGGGAGGAGGGGTTTGTGTGCGGATATTCTGGCAATTCTTAAGATGGATGACAAGAGGTGTTTCAGAGGCTGTGCCAAATCTGGTGATCTTGCCTGTGCCATAGAGTGCCCGTGTGCATGACAAGCTCTTAACAATGTTGATGGCTGGGGCGACCATTAATTGTCTGTAACTTCTTGTGTTTTTACAAAACCTTTAATTTGTGGAAAGCGCCCCATTGCTTGGTGAACTGAAAACACTATCCTCAAGCCGTGATGTTATACCCTGGCCTTCGGCACTCTGAACTTAACTAGCTTTGGCTTCTGGCCCTTCCATATGCCTGACTCCTGTGCCGGCCTGACATGCTCTTAGTGTAATGTGCACCTTACTACCTCCTGTGAGGCTCGCTAAAAAGGAACGGGTGTCCAGCAGAGCAGAACAGGTACCCGTAAGAGGCCAGTTCTGCAAATCGGATTAACACTGCTCTCTCTGTGTAAGTGTGTGTTTTCTGAACTATAATGTGTTTACTTTGCCCATAGAACTTAGCTTTGTGGTGTTGGAGTTTTAAGAATCTCACCTTGTGTTCGTGGTAGTAACTTTCTGTGTTTTGTTTGTTTGTTTGTTTGTTTGGTTTTTTTTTCAGTTTGGCATTGTCTGTGAGAGACATAGTTCCATTACTCTAGATCTCTTGTTAGGCTCCTGGTAGAGGAGCACACGCTACAAAGTGAACAATTGGTTCCTTTTCAGAGGGAGAGGGAACTGATTCCAGCTAGGCATCCTCACTCATACTTTCTGAGTGGCTAATGCTTGGCTGACATGTTATAAAAGCTAATTTGTTTATAGTTGTGTCACATAATTATATACTCTGTATACAGTATGCTTTGAAATCATTATTTATTGCATAAATATTACCACAGAAACTGAACTCAAATCGCAAGGAGGAATGTGTGTGGGTTTGCACCCTTAGCAAATGTCTAGCAAATCTAGGAAGCCCTTAATGTGTCACCATTTGCACAAGTGTCCTTTGGGCTCATTAATGGGGCCTGTGCACTTTATACACAGAAGTTCTTCTGTATGCACCCTTGGTTTTCTGTTCTCCTCAGACTCTCACAGAACACAGCATGTTAGTCACATGGGCTGCTAACATCAATTACACAGATACATAGAGAATCCACAGTTCAAAACTTGACCATGAAGAAGAGGCTCCCACCTCTGCCATTATTCAGCTCTGTTCTTTGCTCTTTGGAGTGGAAGTGGGAATTAAAGACGGGAGTGAGAAAACTCACAGTTCATCATTTCAGGCCCATAGACGCTTTGATTAGAAAGGTAGCAGCATTGTTATTTACATTCAAAGATGGAAGACTGGACGGCAACATTTGGAGGCTCGGAGATGTGCAGGAAGGAGTTCTCTACATTAGGAATTTCAGTAGAGAATGCTGGGTGTGTGCAAACAAAAAACACTGAACTCATTCTGGGATGTTTTTGCTTGGGTTGAACACATCTGGTGCTGTAGGTTTTGTCTTAATCAGTGTCTATCTCATCTTTGAGGATGGATACGTCTCAGGGTGACAGGTGCGTCTGTGTGTAGGATGGTTCTGGGAGAGTAAGGTGATAACTTGATAATTTTCAAAAATTTTCAGAGTGGGCAAGGGGCATGCCACAGTCTCTGAAACTTGAAAGGAGCTGGAAAAGCAACTGGAAGTGAGAAGCAGTCTTTGGAGTTAGACAGCGGGGTTCAAGTCTTAGCTCTGGCACTAGTTTGGTAGCCTTGGGGCAAATTGCTTAATGTTTCTCAATCTATGAGGAGAAGATAATTATAGCACCTACCTCACATAGTTGTGGTGAGGATTAAACTGGATGATATAAATAAAACACATAGCACAATGCTTGGCACAAACAGTAGGTACCCTATAAATGTACTGCGTTATTGTTATTCCCTGCTTCATATTGTAATTTTATAGCTTTCCAAACTGGATGTATACTTAGAATAAGCCAGTATCGGGTCCACATACTATTTTTAGTAGTTCAAAACCCATAAGAAAGAAACAGTTCTGGTCATTGTAATAAGCATGCAGTAGATACTGTGATGGAAACATGGTGCCCACAGGGGAAGGCTACAAAAGGGGTCTTTGGTTTTTAAAACCTGTGAGACTTCAGCTGAGGAAGTCAGCCTGTTCTTTAGTGAAGGTTTGCGGGCTTCAGGTAAAAAAAAAAAAAAAAAAAAAGGCAATCCGTTGGGGTGTGTTCTGAAGAGAGGCTTGATAGCTTGCTACAAGCGATTCTTTCCCCCAGAGATCCACAAGTCTATACTCTGGAGCCCTGTTCACTCAGTTGTGTTTACTGGATTGTGCAGCATCTTCTCCCTGCCAAGTGCCTTGGAAGCCGTGAGAAAGATGGGGAACCTCGAAGCGGTGAGAAGACTTCTAGGCAAATGGAAACCGGTTTCTCTGCCCAACTTTGGTAGAGCATTCGCTCTAGGCAGTCGACTAGGCAGGCTCCAGTGCCAGAAACATCGTCTTTGTGCTGCTTCCCCTCCCCGCGTTTGACCATAATTTAAACTGACATATCTCAATTTTTGACATTCTATTGAGGTCTCTGTAGATTTGACATTAGGTCTACTTTTCCCATGCTCATCCTCCCTGGAGATTGACAGGTTTACACCCAGCGTGGAAGCTGGTTGGAATGGAAATCATCCAGAAAACGATTAGGAAGGAAGCCTGCAGCTTTCTGAAGTTGGGTGCAAGGGTGGATGAAGTCATTATTGTTTTAATAAAACTTGTTTTAGCTAGGGGTCCCTTCACCATTTGTTTTCTTGTTTTAATACTGAGTCACCGACTCACACTAATGAGATGCTGTCAAGATGCCACAGTACTCTTATTCTAGGTTAGCCAACATATAAGATCAAACTTGAACTGTGGCCCTACCAGTGCCATGTATCAAGCTTGGTAAGAAAATAGAAACAAACGTAGCATCTAGTTTCAACAGAAACTCTTAACATGCACATCTGTAAAGAAATTCTGGCAAGGCTGTTTCATGCTATATACAAGGGTGGTCTATAGTAGGTCCTGTAAGTAAATAGTTAGGCATCACCCTTCCTGGTAAACTTGCAAGCTTCTATTTCTGGTGTGCAATCTGTATACATCATTTTTGATAGTCGTCTGGGGGATCATCCACTGTGAGAATTCTCTCTTCAATCTGTGAAGCAAGCAAGGCATAGTGAGAAAAGATGAGTGTGGGGGCCACACAGATCTAGGTCCAAATCTTAGGCCAGCAACTTTTTTTTTCTTTGGTTCTCTATAGCAAAAGGTGATGGTGTTTATAGGCATTTGGTACCCAGAGGGTTAGTAGAGATGGCATAAGCATCTAATAGCATATAGTTGGCATTCATCAAAGGGAGACTTGAAGATGTGCATACAACCCAACTCAATTCCTCCTAGATTTATTCAAGGCCACCCAGCCTTTCTTGGCCTTCTCATCCATTATCAGTTATGTGTGTGTTCTGGAAGGCAATCTGATTTTATCATTGGCTCAGAAAGAAGACAAGCCTGCTGCCAAAGGATGCTTCCGATTTCCTGTAGGATACAGCAAGGTGCAGATGCTTGCAGATACAGCAAGGTCACCCAGTACTGATCTTCATAGTGCTCTTGGTGTCTGTTAATTGTGATCACTTATTCTTTTGGTGTTTTTTTAAAATCAAACAATCGCAAGCCTATTGTTGTGCTTTTACTATCTTTGTTGTTTCCTCAAACTGAGACAAAAGAAGTGTGTGTGATCATAGGACCGATGGAGGTATATTTTTTAAAGTCAGGACATTTCCCCCTTTTACTTGTAGCCTCCTCTTTTACTTCTCCAACTCACTGTGTGTACATCTGTTCATCTCTCTACCCCCCCACCTCTCTCTCTGTGTGCATGTGTGTGGCTATCTGTGCATGTATGTGTGTGGGTATGTGTGCATGTTAGAGGTCAATCTTGGTGGCATTCTCAGGAGCCTTCCCTCTTGTTTCCTAGACAAGTCTCTCTTTTTTCACTTGGGCTATTTAGACAAGGCTGGGTCACCAGCAAGTTCCAGGAGGAGATTCAGTTACCCCAGCCTCCCTAGAGCTGGGATTCAAGTATGTACCACCAGGCCTGGATCCTTGCGTAGATTCTGGGGCCAAGCTTAGGCGCTCATGGTGGTGTAGTATGGACTGTCCTGACTGGCCTGGCCACTGCTCCAGTCCTTCCAGCCTATTTTATTCTTAAAAACAAAACAAAATGGGCAGACCGACATCTGTATTGCAGCGATAACACCCAGAAAGGGTTAAGAAGCATTGCCTGGAGCCTAGCTCTGACAGGGCAACCTCCTTTGGGTGGACAGATTCCATTCTAAGACTGACCCATGCAAACAACCCAGCCCTGCTGGTGGAGCCAAAGACAAAGTCCGGACGAAAACTCCAAGAACTGCCTCAAGAAAATAACTCTCACTGCAGAAGACTTTTATTCCGTCTTTCTCTAAGTCACATGTTGTCCAAGAAAAAAAATAATTAACTAGAAAAAGTCTTAAAACAACAAAAATACCACACATGTGCTTAAAGCAACACTGAAGCTTTGTATATTTTGATTTTTAATGAAGACTGCTGTGTTTGGGGCTGGAGAGATGGTTCAGTGGTGAAGAGTGCATACTCTTCTTGAAAGGTCCCAGCACTGTTAGGTGGCTCACAGTGCCCCAGGGGATTCAATACCCTCTTCCGTCTACACGCACGTGTGCATTCTCAACACATCGGCACACACATAAACATAAATAAATAATAAATGTGTATATTTTAAAAAAATACTGTGCTCCTGGGGAGCACTGTCAGACGCAAAAGTATTGAGATAGTTTGGATGGGTCTTCCCACTTGGAAGTGCTCTTACTCTGGAATGTGTTTATAGATCTTGACCTTGGATGCTTCCTTCTCCTGACTCAGAAATTGGAAAGCATTTTGCTCGAGGAGCCAGGACCGAGTGTAGCCTGCTGCCTTGGTCTGGACCAGCACCGGCATGTGAGGAATGGTCCCATCCCTTGCTGAAGGCATAGCTTCTTTGTTTGTGCTGAAGTATAAACAATGGGCAGGGCCCTCTCCAAGAGCAAGAAGATTGTTCACTAGTAGATGTCTTCACTAATTCAGGAATGAAGGAGGAACCAGAGGAGGAGGAGGAGGAAATGGAGGTGAGAACCTGCATTTTTCCTATATAATTACCTCTCCTTGAAGAACTCTCTTGTTTTGTCCCATTTTACAACATAATTTGTTTCAGTATTGTTCAAACTTGTTAAATTCTTGACACTAAAACTCCAGTTGAAAACTTTTCTCTTCCTTCTTGTTAGCGGGCCGATTATTTTGGGCTCCCAGTGATGATGCAGAGCTGGAAATGAAAGGACTGATGGCCTGTAGGGCAGTGCAGGGCAGGAAGAGGGACCTCAGAGCCCCACCATTCTACCAGGGGCAGGAGCGGTCTCTGTGAATGAATGAGCATAACTCTCCTGCTTTTGGCACCCAAGAGATTCCAAGCCTGGGGGCTTTCCCTGATTGTGCTGCATGCTGGCCTCTCAGTAGTAATATGATTAGCAAGCAGATGATACCCCAGGTTTCTCTGTCTTAGTGGGCTTAGGACCCTCTTGACGTGTTTTGGAAACATGACAGATACTCTTCCAACAAATGGCTGAGGGAGGGGTATGGATACTGTTTGGCCACTTTCTCCTCATTCTCTGCTGAATGAGTTCCGGTGTGTCACAAAGCTGTAGAAGCATTTGAACAAATGGGGCTTTAGACATTGTCTGATGAGCCTGCAAGCAGGAGCCATTTTTGTCTCATGGCCCAGCACGGTTACTGTCCATTTCTTGGATTTCTGGCAGGTCACCATGCTTCAACAGGTGAACAGTAGAGTGACAAGCAAGGAGAACAGCCTGAGGCCAGTCACCTCTGTTTGAATGCAGTTGCCACTTAACTAAAGGCCTAGCCCTATGTGGGCTTTATAACCTTGTCGTGCCTCAGTACTTTCATCTGGAAAACTGAGGACAATGAAAATATGTCCTAAGAGTTTTCATGAGCCATAAATGGATTAGTCCCTGCTAAGTGCCGATGAAGTTGCCTGGAATGAAGTAAGCATGTCATGTTAACTTGTCCTGGCCTCACTACTAAAAACACTTATCTAGAGCACAGTTGATTTTTCTGTGGAGGCTTTGCAGTTTGATAGGACTCCATTTGAATCCTCACTCTGAGAGTGTCTGATTCTATGTGGTTCTCTCCCCTCCCACTCTCACCCAAGCACCTGTTTGTTACCTGATCTGCAGATCGTGTGTAAAGGCCAACATGGCAATGCTGGTCCCTCCCCATGTGAGATTCCTGAGGACAGTGAATGTGCTTTAGACTTCTTGTGTCTGTAATGGATGTTACTCATAATTGCTCTTGCATTTTTATGTGGATATTTGCTGCTAAATTATGGGAGTAAATATTGAAATTGAGCCTTCCCTTTGGGTTTTGGCCTGTAGTGGAAGAATGATGCTTTTCCATGTTACTCCAAACTGTGTGCTTACAAGTAAGTGATGGCAGCATTCTGCCTAGTTTGGAAAGAGGTAGTCTTTGTACTGTGCAGTTTATTTGAGCCTTAGGACAAACCAGCCTGCACAATCCCTTCCCTTCTTAGTAACTGCTGTCAAAAATCCCTGGGGAGTGTTCAGGCTGGTGTCCACTAGTGTTTCAAATGGTTTGTGAGCTGAGCATGTAGTCAGGGAAGTGGCAAAGGTCACAGCCAATATTCCTGGGACTCTGGGGTTCATTTTTCTTGTGTCCATAAAGCTTTGAGCCAAAGATTTTAGACTCTTTTTAAAAAATGGTTTCTAGTTATTAATGTTTTCAAATCCTGGTTGGATTTTAAAGGTAGGTTAAACTGCTAAAGCGAATATAAATTAAAACCAGTTAGGCAGAGGAGTCCCTACTCCATTCTGTCTTTGGTGTGCCTAGAATTCCATACATTTTATGGATTTCAAAACCCTTGCCTTGTTTTGAGTGTTTCTAATAAGAAGGAGTGAAGTGGCTTACACCTCATGAGACATGCAACTGTTACAGAGGAATGCCTCTTGGCACCCGAATAAAGAAAACACTAGTCTGTTGATTCATAAAAAAAAAAAAGTGGCTGATTTTCCTGGGACATGTGCATTATTTTCACAGAAAATTTTCATTTTTCACTCCCTCCTCTCCTATCCATTACTTGCACACGTTTACAATTCATCAACTCTGATTTCCAACATTTCTTATCTCTCCAGCTACCTATGGAGAAAAAGATCACGTGGGGAGGAGGGGAATTTCCTTTTCTTTCCTTTCCCTTTCTTTTTGTCCCTTCCTTCCTTCCTTCCTTCCTTCCTTCCTTCCTTCCTTCCTTCCTTCCTCCCTCCCTCCCTCCCTCCCTCCCTCCCTTCCTTTCTTCCCTTCCTTCCTTTTATCTTTTGTTTGTTTTTTTGAGAAAAGGTCTCACTATGTAGCTCTTGTTGTCCTGGAACTCACTCTATAGACCAGGCTGGCCTCAAACTCACAAAGATGTGCGTGCCTCTGCCTCCCAAGTGCTGGGACTAAAGGTGTGCACCACCACCACCCAGCTTGGGGAATTTTCTTAAATTGTTGTATGTAAAGGGCAGAATGAATGTGTGAAGTGCTCTCGGTGTATTTGCTGATGATTCATGGCTTGGGAAACAATTGGAAACATTTCTGTGAAAGTGTGTCTTGTTCATAGGGTATATGCTTATGTGTGTGTGTGTTCGTGCTCGTTTCCTCCACCCCTTTCCTTATGCTTTCTGGCGTGTTGAAGCTATGATTTAGGTTGGCTATACCAAAATGAGGTCATGCTGACAGCCTCCCTCCCTAAGCCCAGAGCTCACTAAGTGAAGATTGAGAAGCTCATCCAGTAAGAATGTTGGTTGCCTGTCATTGTCGGTAAGGCTGCCAGAAAAAGGGGCCGGCTTAGAGAGCATGACTTTCCTGCAAAGAAAACAGAGTATTATTTATTTATTTTTTTACTTCTGAAAGATTTTCTTAAAAAATCTGGGCTGGCAAGGGATTGGCGCTCGCCTCTCTGTCTCAGATGCCCAGTTCTCAGTGCTGAGATGAGGTAGGTGATTACCCTTCAGGTGCCTGATGTAGTGCGAAGAGAAGCAAGTTCCAGTTCTATTCTCACTCAGCCCACCAACTCTTTGCCCTGACTTGGAAGAAAAATTATCCAGGCTTTGCAGTGAGAGTCTTCTGGGTAGAAGGCCACCATGATTAAAAATGTCCTCTGTGGCATGACAGCCACATAGACTGAGATACGGCTTGATGAGGCAGATTGCTTACTTGAGTTCCCTCATCTGTATGATGGGGCAATGCACTGATATGCAGGTACCTGTGTGGAATTCGGCACAAGGTGCCATAAAATATGTTTTAACCTGTGATACGTGTTCCTCTGTGTATGAAGCCATGCTGGAAGGACTGGCCCTAGAGAGCCTGTTATAGGACAGTCCAGGGCTTCTGGGGCATGACTCAACAGACCTCTTTGATTCCCTTGCTCTATTTCATTCCACCCCTTTCTCCTGTATACCTGCTTGCCAACCTTGCTTTGACACACAACCTCAAGCCACCATCTGGGCAGCTCCTGTGGCATCAGAAACTCCACAATACCACTCCCTCCCCTCTCTGACAGCATAGAAAGTGGTATCAGCATCTGCCCATGGAGACCCAGAGACAAGGTCTGACAGAACACCTTCAAATGATTATGACCGCTTCAGCTTTTATGTCCCTTCATTTTCTCCCTCGCTTTGGAGACACTGCCATCCTTTGACAACGAGGAGCTGATTAGAAACAAACCCCAACCACTTCTTGCTCAACTGTGGTGCCCTCCGTAGCAGCCTCAAGACTATCTCGCCTCTGATCTAGTCACCACAGTACAGCTGAGATTCTATTCAAACACAGAAATCTGCTCCCCAGTCCTCTCAGTCACCAAAGTTCTGATAATGTGGCTTGTTTTACAGGACCCTGGATCTGACCACCGCTTTATTCCTGGCCCTTTCCCTTTGTTCCATGGCCCTTTCCCTTCTATTCCCTGGTCCTTCTGCAACAGCTGAAGGTAGAGCCCTTTCTACTCCCATTCTCTGCCCTGCTTCTCACAAACCTCATCCCCTCCATAAGCACACTTGAGCATTCTGTACAGTAAGTAGAGTCACGTGTCTGTTTCTTGCATGACTCCAGGAAGGCGAAGGCCATGGTTGGTTAAGTCACTCTTTGTATGTGAAGTTAGTCGCTTTGCAGAGTCTGAATGTCACCTGCTAAATAACTTCACTCATTTGTTCATTCTTCTCTAATAGTTTTAACAACTGAATGGGTTAAAAAAAATAAAAAGAGATGAGAGAGAAATGGTGCCTCAGGATACTGCAACAAGTTGGGTCTTACAGTGGAGCAGGCTGTTGTTGGTTTTCTTTTGCTTTTCGAGACAAGATTTCTCTGGGTAGCCTTGGCTATCCTGGATTCGCTTTGTAGATCAGACTGGCCTGGAACTCACAGAGATGCTCCTGAGTGAGGCATCATTTATCTTCTGTTTCTTTAAAACAGATACATATGTTATTACTTTTCAGTAATAAGAAAAGGGAAAAAAGCAAACGCAAACAAATTATTTATTTAATTAATACTGCAGTATATCTGTGGCTGGCCCGGAGCTTGCTCTCTATAAAACATTGCCTCAGGTGTGAAATCATCCCGTTTTAGACTTTGGAGCAGTAGAATTATAGAAATTTGCCACCATGATCACTTCGGATTACTTCTGGATTGATTATTATTTCCTGACTCCAGAGGTGCCTGGAAAAGTATGAGATTATCTCTTTTAAAATAAAAATCGACATCTCTTGGGGAGAGGAAATCTCTGAGGAGATGACTCAGCGAGTGGAGAGTTTGCTGCACAGACACGAGGGCCTGCATTTGAATTCCCCAGCACTCACAGAGAAGAAGTGGTGCATGCCTGTAACCTCTGAACCAGGAAGCAGAGACAGGTAGATCCTGGGGCTTTGCTGGCCAGTCATTTTAGTTGAGTTGCTGAGCTCTGTGCTCCATGAGAGACCCTGTCAAAAAAAAAAATGTATAGATCAATTGAGGAAGACGTCTCAGTGTCAACCTCCCAACCTCCATTCTCCACATGTACCTGCACACAGGTATAACCTGCACCTGCAAATACACACACCCATCTCATTCCCGCTAAGACTTTTCTGGTACCACGTGGAAGACACCCGATAGCTTCTAGGGTGGTTTGGTCAGAGGGCGTTTGTGAGAGAAAGTCAGTGGGCTAGGGTAGAAACGAAGGCCTGTGTGTGGTTTGTGGAAAACTTCAGATACTTGGAGAGTGAGCCTGAGATGTGGGATGGGTGCTAAGGTCACGGCTCTGGTGCTCCTCATTTTTTTGGCAATGTTTCCCCATGGGACTTTAAGATATTTTGTGGGGAAAGGATTCTCTGGACAGGTAAGCTCCCATATGACATTCGAGCTTGCTCTCAGAGATGGTGGCTGCGTGTCCACAGACCCAGAGAAGTCTGGCTGATGGGGCAGAGGGATTGTTCAGCTCTGACAACTCCTCATTCTACTTTACGGCAAAGCTTTGGTTTTTGTCTTGTTTTGACTTTTGCAGTGCTGGAGGTTAAACTCAGCGTCTTGTGCATGTAAGTGTTCTGCACCCCTGTCTAGAAAAATGTCATTTCAGGACTTCCCTTAACATAAATCCAGAGAAATGCTAATGTTCTCTCAAAGAGGAAAAAAAAAAACTGGTAGAGATCAAAGTAGTGAAAGTCATCTGTTTTGGTGAGAATAAAGTTGAAATATGTTTTTTTGTTTTTTTGTGAGATAATATATACAGATGCTTTTATTATATACATCTCATATATATATCACAGATACACACATGTGCACATGTATCATATAATTCTTTATAACTATACTTTCTCATTCTTTTCTTTCTTTCTTCCTTTTTTGTTTTTTAATTTTTTTTCTTTTTATTATTAGTTACATTTTGTTAACTCTGTATCCCACTCCCTCATTCCCTCCCAATCCCACCCTTCCTCCCTCATCTGGGCACAGGGTCTTTTCTGAGACTGACATTCAACCAAGGACCGTGTATGGATATAACCAAGAATCTCTGCTCATATGTAGCCTGTGGTAGCTCAGTAACCAATTGGTTTCCCATAGTGAGGGGAACAAGGACTATTTCTGACAGGAACTCAATGGCAGGCTCTTTGACCTCCCCACCCCCCAAGGGAGGAGCAGTCCTGTTAGGCCACAGAGGAGGACTTTGCAGCCAGTCCTGAAGATACCTGATAAAACAGGGTCAGATGAAAGGGGAGGAGGTCCTCCCCAATCAGTGGACTTGACATATGGTTTTTAAGCTCACAGTAACAGGTGGGGTGTTCAATAAAAGGAAGCATGTAAGACTGAGAGTCTTCTCTGGAGGAGGCTGGTGAGAGTCTCACGTGTTTAATGGATGGTCTTGGGCATGATGAGGCTGTGTTGCCAGGCTGGCTGTGTCTCACTGAGATGACAGTAGAGGCTTCCTAATATCTATGCCCCCCCTAACCTCTATGGGCCAGCTGCGGGATACGGCTCATGATAGCGGTGATGATGAGGGGTCTCCTCAGGGTTAAATGTGATGATTCCACGCAAGGCTGAGAACCAGCCCTGCTTCAAAGAAACAGCGGGATATATGTTGGCTATGATTATTAGTACTGCTGATTAAGCGATGCCAAAGAATTAATAAGCATGGAAAGATCAGAGCCTTTTACTTAGAACAAAATCCAGAAATGTCTAATGGCCAAAGTATTCTTCTCGTGGAGCCCTTCCAGCCTGAGGCTGGTTTATGTTTAGAAGCTGAAGGGGTAATGGATTTCGAGCTGGGGAAAATGTGTGGGTTTCCGATGAGAAGAGGGACCACACTGCGTACTCAGTACTGCTGTGCAAGTCATGCTGGGCACGCACACTATAATCAATGATCGTCATCAGCCTCTGGCTGAACCTGACATCTTCTTTAAATTGTTCCTTGAAAAGATACTGTGCCTAAGCCTGGTGGTACATGCCTGTCATTTTAGCTCTTGGGAGGTTGAGGCAGGGGGAATCCAGAGTTCAAGATCATCCTTACCTACATAGTCAATTTGAGGCCACCCCAGGCTATGCGTGACTGTCTCAAAAAAACAACTAAGATTACATGTGCCTATGAAGGATTTCAAGCAAGTTTACTAATAAAATTAATCTGAGCTTTATTGGAGATCCTGGGTCTCTTTATTGAGATTCTGATCCTGCTAAGTTCTTTTTGATTTGCAGGCAATTAGATAAACAGCAGGTCCAGTATTGTTACTTCATGATCAAAGTGCATATACATCTGTTAATGCTTTTCTCATCACAGCGACAGACGGCCTGACAGAACAACTTGAGTGAGAAAAAGTTTATTTTGGCTCATAGTTTCAGAACTTTCAGTTCATTTTGGTAGGAAGGGTCTGCCTGTGGTGGTGGGATCACGAAGCAATGGCTTACTCACAAAGCAGCAAATAAGAAACACAGAAAACAGACCGAAACCCACGAAGGCCCATTCCTCGTGAGGTGCTTTTACCAGGCAGCTATAAGACCTGCCACCTGTTGGAGGTAGTTCCGGTTCCAGCACAGCACCCTTCCTTCTTCTCTTCTCCCTTCCCTTCTGCAATCGTCTTCAGCTTGCAAAGCATCCACACAAAGTCCCAGGATGTGGCTTGAGTACAACACTAGAAATCCCCCAGTTGTTGGGAAGTTACTTATGGAAATGGAGGAGATCTTTCTGCCTCAACCCTCCCATCCTCATCATTGGGAAATTCTGTTTTGTGGGTACCATGAACATGTAGCAGGAGCGCTGGAGATGGGGTGGAAGACCTCAAGCACCCTTTCCACAAAGAGAGATGCCTGATCTAAAGAAGCGGTGGCTGCCAGGGCTGCTGCCGTCTCTGCCTTGCTGTGTGCAGAGCTGCTCTTGTCCTCATCCCAGGGGCTGTGTCTTAGCAGCACTACAGTGTGATAATAAAATGACTCTCTTTATGGCTTTTGCTTTTTGGTTTAAACACCTGTCTGTGGACTGTTCCACAGGGAAGCAATCATCATGAAACAAGTTTCTCAGGCATAAACTTTGGCAGACCCATTTCTAACCCCGTCCTTTAGACTTCCTGAAATTCCCATTAACTAGTAGGTCTTTAGGGTATATACAATTGAGAAGGCACTCCAGCAGCTTTTAGACATATATGAGTGATGAGATGAGAGCCTTGCACAGGCCTAGGGCATGTGTGTGAATCAAATGAGAGCTGTGGAGAGTGAAACAACCTTACAAGTCTTTGCAGGCTGCAGGCATCTTTTATTCATTTTTTTTTTTTCGGAATCAGGTGGAAAAAAGTTGTGAGCATAGCGGTCAGTTGGCATTCTCAAATGTGAATTCAACTTAGAGCAAATGGCCACCTCTTGTCATGACCAGAATTATTTTTTGTGTGTGTGTGTGGTGATCTCATGTATACATAAGAAAATTCACATTGCTAAGCTGGGCCTCCATTAAATAAAGTCACTTATTCAGCATCTGTTTACCGGGTTAATTTTACATGTGTACATATTCTAGGCCTAGCAGAATGATTTGTACCCTTCAGGGAAGATGGCATAGTGTAAGGTTTTACCTTGAGGGTCAGGTCCAGTGAACTGATGAGCCACAGCTGCCTGGGGGGTTGCGTGGGGACTGATTATGAGGCAGAGTGTGACCATCACTGTCTTTTGAGAGACTAAAAGGGAATGGCAGACATTTTCTTTTCTGTTCCTGATCTACTAGGAGCTGGGTAAGCTATTGCAGTTGAGGACGTCAGGTGGCATAGGAAAAGACCATGCAAAGTGCTGTGGGAACAGCTAATTTTGTGTGATGAGCACAGAATGGGGAGCTCTTTTGAGTTGGGGCACAGGGCCTTTGTCGTAGCCTGTCTGGGGAACTAGCTGAAGAGGTGGACAAAGAAGGCACAGACAAAAAGGGGCCAAGAGCTACAGGAAAGACGACAGTGGTCCTGTGTATTAGGAGGAAATACAGACTTCACTAACTGCAGGGCAGGCTGGGTGTTACTCAGGCAAGATTCCAGGGATGATTTGGGTGTCATTCAGGCCAGGCTGCAGGGCAGGCTTGGGTGTTGAAGCCCAGAAGGATTTTGACACAGCATCATCTTGAAAACTCTTTTTTTTTTTTCCTCTAGAAGGATGTCCTCAATGGTCCCCTTCCAGCTTTGACCTCCAGGCTCTTATGTTCATTGAGTTGATTAGACCAAGATGTTGTATCCAGATGAGCTGAACACACAAGTCTGGAAGGTGTCTGAACTCACAGAGAACTGCTTCTAAAGGCGGGTGGCCAAACAGCTTGAATGATTCCAGCCTGAGTAGGGAAGAATGAAATTTTGCTTTGCTTGAAGTAGGCGGTGGTATGGAGGAGCTCTTGGCCAGGCAGTAATGTACATGAAAAGGGGACAGATTTTGCTGCGAATCTATCAGGGAAACGTGATGTGGCCATTCAGAAATTGCAGGGATGAACAGAGAGTGGAATAGACAGAGGCACAGCAGTCTTCTGCTTCCAGCATGGTTGTGTCATGGAGGGAACATTCATTCTTGTGAAGATAAAAAGTAACTGGCAAGTGTCCAGAGGAGAATTAAGATCCAGAGATATTTTAGGGTCACTGAAGCTAGAAAGAAAAAAATACATCTTATCCTCAGATATTCCCAAGGTAATCTAAAGGTCAGGTGTATGTTGGCTGCGCTGTCTCTCTCTGTCTTTCTCTCTCTCTCTCTCTCTCTCTCTCTCTCTCACACACACACACACGTGGGGGTGGGGGTCAGATTGGGGGTAGGGGTGTCAGTAGACAATTGCAGAAAGCAAGATTTTTGATGTTATAGAAAGGATTTACAGATTGCAAAGGGTTGGGCCCCAAAGGACCTTCCAGTTCAGAGAAATTTTCCTCCATCCTGGTGAAACCAACATCTCAACACTGTACTGTTTGTTAAAACCTGAAAGTGAACATTTGAGTCCTATCTTGAAGGTGTCTCTTGGCTGAGAGGCCTTCCTTTTGAGTCAGCTTTCTCGCCTTACTGTGATGACAATGGGACCTTTCTGTCTCCCATCTGGACCTTCCTGTTCTACTCATGGTGTCTCCACCCTCTCTCAAACAAAGACCTCCTCCTCCTTCCCCTGGTTCCTGGGTCAGTCACCCTAAGATACTGCCTCAGTAATGAAGGCACTTTCCAGTAAGAATAGCCATAACTTTCAGGAGGTGACACACAAGCTTCTCATGCCTTCTGTAAGCTTTGGCTACCCTTGTTATGACTGGGTGAAATGAGCTGATCTCGGAAGAGACGTCCTGAGAACACGAGCCATCCCGCTGCTGAATGGCAGTCTCTGCTGTTCTGGAATCAGCAGCCCGTGTTGTCTCTGGCCAGTCAGCCCCTGTCAGATGTTTTGGCAGCTTCGGTGCTGACTCTGATTTCTCACGCCAGGTTGTTTTGTTGCTGCGTGAATGGCGTTCCCGTCACCATGACACCCTCCCCCTCCCCCCGCCACTCCAGTCCAGGAGGAATCCACTCAGAAACAGAAGGCTTTGGGAAGGGGTGGGTAGCTGATATACACCATGGTGACTGGTAAAGGTGGGGTAGCCAGAGCTGCTTCTACTCTGTCGGTTGACCGTCTGTAAGGGGCAGAAGAACACACACAGGCCAAGTGAGGATCCAGAGCTTGCTCACAGTTTCTTTCAAAACCTGCCTGCTAATCACCTGTTTCCATTGCCAGAAATGCTTGACTGGCTAATGACAACTAGATAAAAGCGGGGAAGGAGACACATCCCAGGTTCTGCCCCAACAGTAATCCCTTCCTGCCACGCAGGCCCTTCGGTGGTTTGGGTGCAGACGGAGTGGCTGGTCTTTTTCTTCTCTCCCTGCTGGCTGGCTAGCGGCCCTCAGTGTGGAGTTGGACTCTGTACTGCTTCCGTGGCCTCTCTCCAGGGCTCCCCACAGCCTTGTGTTTTCTGTACTCATTCCTCTTAGCCTTCCAGCCTGCTGTCCCTGGGGACTCTGTAAGGTCAGACGGCTGGAATCTGCACCTCTGGATGTCACTTGGGGGTGTAGGTCATTTTGCTTCCAGCATCATCTCCCATGGGCCCGCCCCAGTGCCATGGACTTAGGATGGACCAGCCAACGGTCACTGGGCTTAACTCCTTCACTTTTGGCAGTAAAGACTCTGAAACCAGAGGCACAGGGTTACTTGCTCAAGATTATACAGGTAGCTGGTGACAAGACCTAAGACCCGGGCCTCTTCAGTCATATTCCAGGGGCCTTTATGGTCTCTCACATTGAAGCGTTGCCAGGACAAGGAAGAATAAAATGTAGACAGCTGTAGACAGCTCGAGGGAGGAGACAGCCTTTATATAGAGCCCTTTGACTCAGTGTGGAAAATTCCAGCAAACAGGTAAGAACAAAATGCCCCATGAAGACAGGGAACTTGCTTACTGGTTTATCGAGGGTCTGGGTAGAAGGTACTGTGGTAATCTGCAGGGGTGGAGCAGTTTAGTGGCTGGGGTGACTGAGTTCAAGCTTCCATTGCTGGCTTGCTGAGCTACCTTGGGTGCCTGGTTTACTACCTGTGTGCCCCTAGAGGTGGTGCTTGCGTCTTGGACAGGGAAATTGGGAGAGAACAGCTCATCCAAGCAATGTCATCTGATATGAGGCCTTTGTCTTGGGCTCTTTATGCCCCTCATCTTTTTGTTTGCTGTCTGGAATTGAAGTCCTGTGTGGGTCATATTGAGCCTTCTGGATGTGACACACACACACACACACACACACACACACACACAGGTGTTAAGGACTCTTTCCTTACGGGGATACATTTTCTCTTGGAAAATGGGGTGTTTGTGGGGGGTCACATAGCAGGGCCCTTTCTGCTCTACCATTCTTGTTTTCAGGGTAACGCTGTTTGGCTTCTGCCCATTTTTCCCACATCAATGTTTGCACGGGAACTGGGATGCAGTTCTTCATAAGCCTTCTGCAGCAAGGCTGGCTAGGCAGTAGGTGTTCCCTGCCCTGTGTTCTGCAGGCTTCTGGGGCTTTCCTTTGACCGTGTGAAACACTGCCTACTACACCATGTCCCCTGCACCTAGATAGAGAAAGGGAAAATGTGTTTCTCCTAGGGCTGACGTTTCTTTCCTATCCAAAAGAGATGACTTTTTAAAAGTTAAGAACTCCTAAACCACACAAAGACCCAACAAAAAAAGAGAACTTCAGACCTATCTCTCTTATGAACATTGATGTAAAAATACTCAATAAAATACTTGCAAACCGAATCCAAGAACACATAAAAGATATCATTCACCATGACCAAGTAGGCTTCATGCCAGGCATGCAAGGATGGTTCAATATATGGAAATCCATCAATGTAATCCACCATATAAACAAACTGAAGGAGAAAAACCACATGATCATCACCCTAGATGCTGAAAAAGCATTTGATAAAGTCCAACACCCATTCATGTTTAAAGTCTTAGAGAGATCAGTCTTAGAGAGAGATAAACATAGTAAAGGCAATATACAGCAAGCCAACATCAAACTCATTGGAGAGAAACTTAAATCAATCCCACTGAAATCAGGGACAAGGCAAGGCTACCCACTCTCTCCATATCTCTTCAACATAGTACTTGAAGTCCTAGCTAGAGCAATAAGACAAGTAAAGGAGATCAAGGGGATACAAATCAGAAAGGAAGAGGTCAAAGTTTCACTCTTCACAGATGATATGATAGAATACATGAGTGACCAAAAATTCAACCAGAGAACTCCTTCAGCTGATAAACACCTTCAGTAAAGTGGCTGGATACAAAATTAACTCAAAAAAAAAAAAAAAATCAGAAGCCCTCCTGTATACCCAAGACAAAATGGCTGAGAAAGAAATCATAGAAACAACACCCTTGACAATAGCTACTAATAACATAAAATACTTTGGGGTGACTTTAACCAAGCAGGTGAAAGACCTGTTTGAAAAAAACTTCAAGTCTCTGAGGAAAGAAATTGAAGATATCAGAAGATGGAAAGATCTCATGTGCTCATGGATCGTTAGGATTAACATAGTAAAAGCAATCTACAGATTCAATGCAATTCCCATCAAAATACCAATACAATTCTTTACAGACCTTGAAAGAAAAATTCTCAACTTCATATGGAGAAACAAAAATCCCAGAATTTCTAAAACGATCCTGTACAACAACAGATCATCAGGAGGTATCTCCATCCCTGATCTCAAGCTGTACTACAGAGCAATAGCAGTAAAAATGGCATGGTATTGGCATAGAAGCAGAAAGGTGGATCAATAGAACTGAATAGAAGGCCCAGAAATAAACCCAAACACCTATGAATACTTGGTTTTCGACAAAAAAAGCCAAAACCATTCAATAGAAAAAAGAAAGCATCTTCAACAAATGGTGCTGGTCCAACTGGATGTCTACATGCAGAAAAATGAATATAGATCCATATTTATCACCCTGCACAAAACTAAAATCCAGGTGGATCAAAGACCTCAATGTAAAACCAGACACACTAAATCAGTCAGAAGAAAAAGTGGGGAAGAGCCTAGAACTCATTGGCACAGGAGACAACTTCCTGAATAGAACACCAACAGCACAGGCTCTAAGAGCAACAATCGATAAATGGGATCTCATGAAACTAAAAGCTTCTGTAAAGCAAAAGACACTGTTGTCAGAACAAAATGCCAGCCTACAGACTGGGAAAGGATCCTCACCAACCCTATATATGACAGAGGGCCAATATCCAGCATATATAAAGAACTAAAGAAATTAAAAAGCAATAAATCAAGCAATCCAATTAAAAATGGGATATGGAGCTAAACAGAGAATTGTCAATAGAGGAATATAGAATGACAGAGAAACACCTAAAGAGATGCTCAACGTCCTTAGGCATCAGAGAGATGCAAATCAAAATGACTCAAGATTTCACCTTACATCCATCAGAATGGCAAAGGTTAAAAACTCAAATGACAACACATGCTGGAGAGGTTGTGGAGAAAGGGGAATCCTCCATTGCTGGTGGGAATGTAAACTTGTACAACCACTTTGGAAATCAACCTGGTGCTTTCTCAGACAATTAGGAATAGCACTTCCTCAAGATCCTGCTATACCACTCCTAGGCATATATCCAAAAGAGGTTCAAGTACACAACAAGGACATTTGCTCATCCATGTTTGTAGCAGCTTTATTTGTAATAGCCAGAACCTGGAAACAACCCACATGTCCATCAAGGGAGGAATGGATACAGAAATTGTGGTACATTTACACATTGGAATACTACTCAGCAATTAAAAACAAAGAAATTATGAAATTTGCAGGCAAATGGTGTGATCTAGAAAAGATCATCCTGAGTGAGGTATCCCAGGAGCAGAAAGACACACATGGCATATACTCACTTATATAAACCTGTAAGATAGGATAAACATACTAAAATATGTGCACCTAAAGAAGATAAACAAGAAAGAGGACACTGGGTAAGATGACCCTCATCTAGAAAGACAAATGGGATGGACATTGGATGTAGGAGAAAACAAGTAACAGGACAGAAGCCTACCGCAGAGGGCCTCTGAAAGACTCTACCTAGCAGTGTATTAAAGCAGATACTGAGACTCATAACCAAACCTTTGGCAGAATGCAGAGAATCATATGAAAGAAGGGGGAGTAAGTATGAACTAGAGAGGACAGGAGCTCCACAAGGACAAAATATATCAGGGCACGGGGCCCCTCTATGAGACTGCTTCTCCAACCAAGGACCATGTATGGATATAACCTACAACCTCTGCTCAGATGTAGCCCACGGTAGCTCAGTAACCAAGTGGGTTACCCTAGTAAGGGGAACAGGGACTATTTCTGACATAAACTCAACGACTGGCTCCTCTACATCCCTCCATCCCTCTCTCTTCCCCTCCCCCCCCGTCCAAGGTACGAACAGTCTTGCTAGGCCACAGAGGAGGACTTGGCAGCCAGTCCTGGAGATACCAGATAAGCTAGGGTGAACCAGATAAGCTAGCAGTGAACTTGGAAAGGGCAAGGAGGAGATGAGGGAGGGAGGGTGGGATTGGGAGGGAATGAGGGAGGGGGCTATAGCTGGGATACAAAGTAAACAACCTATGATTAATATAAAAATAAAATTAAAATAAAAAAAACACAACAGAAAAAAAAAAGTTAAGAACTAACTCACCCCCAACCAGATTTAGCCCTGATGGAGAATCTCGGAGCCCACTATTAGGCAGGTAGGACAGAATAGGAATTAAAGAGAGAAGGAACTTTGAATGATTATAGTTAATCCAGACAGGTGATGTTTTCTTGCCCCCTTTAAAGATGGCTGCAAGGATTTTTGACCCTTTCACAATTCCTCCCTTTCGTAGATGAGTTTCTTGTTTGTTGAAGGTACTAGACTGACAGTGAAGGAGATGGAGTCATTCTGCCTCACTGGACAGATGGGCAATGGCTCGCTCGTGAGGGTGGCTGTGAGCATGAGTCTGGCAGACGGGTCCAGGCCATCTCTGAGGGAGAGAAGAGAGATGTGTCGGGGCTCACTCTACTTTGCCCTGTCATTTCCTATATAGTTTGAAAGCTTGAGGAAATTGGGGTTCGCAGAAGACTGCTTGCTTGCCCATGGCACTATGTCCATGGCAGAGGAGGAGGGTATGGGCTTGACATCCCAACAGAGGTCAAAGCAAAGCTATTTGGGGGGTTCCTAGGGTAGTTTTTGGACTGTTAACATTTACACTTTTAATTAACATGGACGCATTATAAATTTCCATTTGTGAACTGTGAAATCACTTCCTACAGCAGGTCAGAGACATTCCTGTCATTCCAAAGAGTTCCATTATGTGTCTTTCCAATCCTTTCTACCTGGTTGGTTCCCTAATCACAGACCTCCACCCATTCACTGCCAGACTTCTATCACATTGATTACACACAGGGGATGTTTGTTTGTTTATTTAAAAAAACCACAACTGTTCATTGTTACTTGTGTCAATGCTAAATGGTGTAGTTCGTTCTGGACTGTGCTTTAATCGAACAAATGAATGCCCAGTTGGAACAGTCTTTGAAAACAATGAGGTTTGACTCTGAAAAAAGTCTAATAATACTTTCTACCACATGGCAGGAAATGTGAATAATCTTCACCCAGGTTTTCTGGCCACTTTTCTAAATACTTCTAAATATTTCTTTGTGACACTCCAGGATAAGTCCAATTTCTCCTATCTATGGAGTGGAGCTGAAGTTTAAAGGGATAAAGGGCACTTGCTGGGGCCATAGGCCCTTCAGTTCTGGTTTAATATCAGGAGACTCTGTGTCTACAGTGTCACCCAGGCAGGTCTGAGAGCAATAGACCCTTCACGGATGAGCAGCTAGCTACAAGAGCTAGTATCATCCAGTAGAGAATATATTCATTTTCTCATTATCTTTTAATTATTTATGTTTTGAAAACCTATAGTTGCTATGCTTAGCATCAGTGGGGCTCTATAAATTAGACCTCATGGTGCTGATGGTAAACCTTGTTACCCATAGCAGGAAGCCTGAAGAATATGTGACATTAAACTGATAACGCTTCTAGTAGTGTTTTGTCTCAAACAAACAAACAAACAAAAAAGCAATGAGATTAACCTAAAATAAAGGATTTACTATAATTTAAAGTCTGCAGTAACATAATTATTGAGACTCTAGTAGTTACTAATACTCTGGCCTTCACTTTCATAGCTTCCATTTGAGTGTCTTATAGGACCCACATATATTCAGCATTTGGTATAGATCACTGTACTTCTGATACTTAACCTCCTGTACAATATGCAATTGGATTAGTTTTTTTGTTGCTTTATAACAATTTCTAAATCTAACAGGTTGAAATAATTGTGTCTTCTGAAACTTTCAAAGATCAGGAATTAGTAAGCTATGTAACCCATATGTCATGTATGCTGTGAGTTACATATGCTATGTGACTCATGAGACTGAAGCCCCAACTCGATGTGCTGGTTCTACCATGTCTGAAAGTTGACCCGGGGTTGGAAGTTCTGGGCTCACTTGGTGACTGCTGTGAGGTGTGAGTTCTTCGACTCAGGAGCATCTTCAAAGCACTACTCATGACATGCCTTCTCCAGAACCAGAACCAGAGTGCGTGATGAGAAAGCACAAGATGAAAGCCAGAGTTCTTTGTGACTTAATTTCAGAAGAGCCACTCGTTTGCTCTTAGGGGTGGAGCTTGAACGTTAAAGGTAGGAAGGGACCACAGAAGGAGATGAAGCAGGAACATCAGGACCACTGGGACAGATGGTTACTTGAGGCATTGTCAACTATTCTCTACTGATGGCAAAATGGCTCTTCAGAGAGATTCAAAAGCCCCCAAATCATACATCCAAGAACTGAACCGGCTGGGATTTGAACACAGATCTAACGACCTACGTCGCCTATACTTTCTAAATGATGAAGACTGGGAAGCCTCAAGGAGGAACAATGCATGTTCCAAAGAGTGCCCTGAATTACTGTTTGCTCACACATACTCAGTCTTTTATAGTTCATGTATTATCAAAGGCGTGAGTATAAATGAAAAAGCGGACACCCCCCTTAGTTAAAACACACAGAGATTCGATATTCGAGGCCTTTTGCTTACCTCTTTCTATATCGCTCTGTTGGTAACTCAACATTGGTTCTGCCTAGGTCTCATTATGTTGAATACACTAACACCATACAGAGCTTCTCAACCTGCGGGACCGATCCCTTTGTGGGGGGAGTGTGGAAAAACCTTTCACAGGTGTTGCCCGTCAGATGTGCTGCACATCAGATATTTCTGTTACAATTTGTAACAGTAGCAAAATGACAGTTACGAAGTAGCAATAAAATAGTTTTACGGCTGGGGGTCCCCACAACATAAACAACTGTATTAAAGGGTCAAAGCGTTAGGAAGGTTGAGAACCGCTGCACCAATACGTATTCTGATTGTAGGAGAGTGAAAGAACCCTGTGGGGAAGACCCTACTTTTCTCTTCTGGGATAAGTGTAGAATGAAGTATCATTTTCAGATATTTCCAGGACACTGGTAAACGATGAGGGCGTAGCCAGAGTGTTTTAGTCTCGGGGCGGTCAGTGGGGAGGTGGTGTTTTCCCTGACCATAGAAGCCGCCCTGGCTTACCACATTTAGGAGAGAGCATTTGTATAGCTGCCTGGGCTGAAAGAGGACCTGACCACTGACATCAATCGTTCTGTCACGACATTCTTAAGGGAACTTCATCTTGGGGAAAATATTTGGGGGCTTGGGGGGCCTTATATGGTCTCAGCTGGGCCATTAAAAATGTAAACATTTATCTATTTTAAGAGTTACACGTGTTGTTAAAGCATGTCCTCTTTGGAAACCTTGGGGTATCTTACAGAAACTTGAAGATGTCACCGTCTTACTGTCATTCTTGAATTCTTTCTTAACTTTTAAGGCTTTTCCTGCCTAGTTTGAGGGGGTTCATCATTCACTCTGCACATTGCCTCCTTGAACACTCATTTTTATGATATTTCTGTGCTAGAAGTTATTCATATAAAATTCCATAATGTGTAGGAGGAAACAGGTAAAAAAGACAAACTTCTTGACTTCAAATTGCTCACAGTCCCCTGGAGGCTCAACGTAACTACGGCAAAAGCCACGCCAAGTTTTGCCTTAGCCGCAATCGCGAAGGAAGGAGTAATTTGCCTGGGGCGGGGGCGCTGGTGTGTTGATGTTCCCAGGTCTGGTGAAAGCAGAACTAAGACTACAGGTGTTGAGGGTAAGTTCTGGAGGAAAGCAGCAGCAACCAGGGGATGAAGATGTGGGAGAGTGGTGGGAATGGGGTGAGGCGATTTTGGCAGAAAGAATCATTTGTAAATCCCACAGTTGAGATTTACTTGGGAACAGCAACTTGTCAGTGCCCTGGCTGGCGATTTCCTTTCTATTTTCTATGATTTCAGCAACTGCAATGTCACATTCTCAGAAGGTTGCATCATTGATTCCAGAAGACATCCCGTGGCAAGGATAATAATATATTTTACTTCTATGTGATGGCTAATAACGCTTTAAAAGCACATTTTCTGCTCCATGATCATAATGACCCCTGGGAACAGGACTATGAGGCCTCACATGGCTCTTGAGGAGACAAGTGTGGGAGTGTCTCCTATCAAACTCCGTTTTTAAGGCAAACCTACCATATGCTAATCCCTACGGTGCTCTTGAGGTTTACAGCTGTCGAAGGTTCCAGGTTGCTGAGAAAAAGCTCCCTGTGAAATTGATTATGTAATGGTTTCCATCTGACCTGGAGGTTGAATGGGTCTCTAAGCAAATGAAAACAACCGAGTGGGCTTTCTGAAATAGGGTTTCTACGGAGAGCAGGGCTATTACTTGTCTGTGTGCTCTTACACGTTACACCTGCAGGACAGTCAACTGCTGGGGTGATGTTTACTGTTTAATAGATGAGAGCCTGTGAAGGCACAGTTAGTTTACACGCTATTTCCTCAAAGTCCTTAGCCAGTGAATAGGAAGCTGAGGGTAAGGGAAAAGGGATGAGCGGAGCGTCTGGGTGTTTAAAGCCACAGAGACTGACTGTGCAGCCCACTGTCTGTTTCCTGAGGCCCCCTGCAAGCGCTCGTGCTACGTTCATCCGATACCTGCGCCACGGATCGAGTGGTGGAGGATGCTCAGAGCATCCTCTTTGTAGATGGGCCCGTTTGTTTCCCCTGGCGCCAGCCGCGCTGGGTGTGGTTTTCATGACTGTAGAGAGGGATGTTTTACGGTGAGGAGAATGTTTCTGGGAGGAGCAATGGACTATGTGCTTAGGCGGTAAACATCTCTGGGTGCAGCGTGGCTGTGAGGACTTTGTGTTAAGAGGGTAGTGAGGTGTGAAACGTCAGACTTGTGTGGTACTTTCTGCTGCCAAAGTGACGTCAGAGGTTGGCCGCTCGGAGGGCACAACTTTGCTGCCTGAATCTCCAGCTCTGCTTAGAGGAGGGCAAAGAACCAGTAAGCATGAAGTAAGCATCAGTGGTCCATCTCCTGGAAAGGCACACAGACACTGGCCTGTTGGAGCATGGGAAGGATGTGTTAACTTGGCCAGTAATGCTTATAAGTGAATAGAAAACAGGCCCATTCTTAACTTTTATTTCAAGTGTATTTTCTATAATATCACATAACAAGACCTTTTAAAATGTGTGTATGTGTTTTAAAAATTTTCCCTTTTATTCTTTGTGGTTCTTTCTTTTGGTCTTTGGAAGAGTTGCAGGCATCAAGATTTCTGGGGAAAAGGAAGCAGCATGCTTTCTTTTCATCTCTGGGTGGTACTCTCCAAAGTGGACCAGGGGACAGGAATGCTTCTGTAAGTTTGTAAATAAAAGCTGTTTAATGATGATAGTAACCACACGTTCATTCACTCCCATCCTCTCCTGTCTCCTTTGTGTATCACATGTATTTGTGCAGTGGGTGTTCCTTCCTGGTCCTGATGTTTATGGAGGGGTCTAATGTGGAAATGTGGAGGTTGGAGAGGAAGGAGAAGCATAAGAATGGAGAGAGCAGAAAAGGCTTGATCCTTTATTCACAGAAACATTTGCTTACCAAAGCGGGGGAAAATGGAAATGGTGGTTACAAATATAATCCATACACTGGATTGGCTGATAGGTTAGAACTGACACATCCACACAGTTCAAACCTCTTCTCTGCAAAGCACAGCACACTCTCTCCATTTAGCCAAATTGTGGCACTTCAGACCCTTGAGGGAAATGTGGAGGTCCTGCAGTACTTGTTTTCCCTCAGCCCCCCAAAGCTCTTGGACGTCAACTATAAGAAAGTCTGTGCAAGCACAGGATGCCTTGGTGAAATATATTTGGAGCATACGTAGCACTGGCAAGGTTTATGGCACGTCTGTATTTCATGTGCTAGCCACGGAAATGTTTTGAGGTTCCCCAGATAAATTCTCCTAACCTCTCAATATAGAGATGATATACAGCAGCACGAGAGCCGGCCAACATAGATGCCTGGACATTTTTCCTAGAGTGCTAGATTCTTGTAATGTGTTCATCTCCTCCGACACAGCGTTACTCCTCAGATGTGGAACTATAAATAAATTACCCACATTTTTGCCCACTGTCTCTGTCAAGCAAGCTAACAGAACTTTGGGTTTAGAGTAGCTCATCTCAGATGTGAAACCTTAGATCCGGGCTGACACCCACTTAAGAAAACGCACTGTGTAGCCTGGCCTCATTAAGATAATGGTTAAACCTTAACAAGAGAACGACACACCTGTTGACCACATTGGAATTGGGACTTGAGGAAGGGTAGAGCTGGGGTGAGATTTGGTCATGCTGAGTGAGGGGGAAGAAAAAGACGAAGACCAGGCATGGCTAGCCACAGGAATCTGTATGTACCTAGCATCTTCCTTGAAATTATAGGATCAGGAACTTTTTAAGCTGATGCAATTTTGAGGCGCCCTTGGGTTTCTTCATTCCTTTTCCTGTGAAGGGTCTAAGGCTCAGAGACCTGAAAGCATTAGCGCTGAATGTTTTACTCACTTGACAGAGCTCTTTCTGTTTGGAAAGTTATTGAGCTTTAGCTCCATACCATTCTCATCTGGTTTCTAGATATAAAGTGGGTCTCCCTCAATTTTGTTTTATCATCTTAGTTTTATATGGTGCTGGGTGGGGTGGGGGGTGGGGGGTGGAGGTGGTGCATGTGTGCCTTTACCTTGGGCCCCCCAGTTCTGGACATGCTCTGTTTTTTGGTAAACTCCTCACAGACCATGGGGTGGACTTAGAATTCCTAATGTTCACCCCCTTCCATAATGAGTGCACGGGGTCCTAGCAGGGTGGCCAGCACGTGCAGGCTTCCATTCCCAGTGTGAGTTCTCTTTACCCAAAAAAGCCTATCCCACTATTGTTTTCGATTTTTGTTCTTTTTTGTTTTGTTTTGAGACAGGGTTTCTCTGTGTAGCTGTGGCTGTCCTGGACTCACTTTGCAGACCAGGCTGGCCTCTAACTCACAGAGACGCACCTGCCTCCGCCTCCCTGAGTGCTGGGATTAAAGGTGCGTACGACCACACCTGGCTACCTTCTACCGTATTCTTAACAGAAGAATACAAATAAATAACAAACACATATCATTTCCGAGATTGCTTTTGATGGCAGGGCATTTGGGCGTCTACTTCCCTGGGGCTTTGCTCAGACTGCAGTGATATTGCTGGAAAGGTGATCGATGATAAGCCTTTGGATGACGGGGTTTCTTCTCTGTGGAAAGCTTACTCCTGGGAATTTGCGAGGTGCTCCTTTCCTCAGAATGATGTCTTTAATTGGCAGGCACTAAAGATCGCTTCCACCAGCTGCTGCTTCTGCTTTGACTTGTCAAACTTAAAGTCCTCCTTCCACATCTAAGCCAGGAGCTGGGTTCTGTTTCCAAATCATGTGATCAGCATAGGAGGGTGCTGCTGTCGAGGCAGGAGGACTGACTGACAGGATGCCGGGGGAAACTGACTAGTCTATGGTTTCCTATGAGCCATCCTGAAATCTCTTATAGACAATGTGTGTGTGTGTGGGGGGGGGAGCGTGGCCACTGGAAATGTGAGGTTTGCTCTCTTGGTTTGCTCTCTGCTCCAGGATGGCTTCTGCTCCCAGCAAGGTTCCTTTTGTGTGTCTCATGCCTCACCTTATTCCAGCTGCACAGTGAAAGGACCAGAGTTACAAGTTCTGACTCCATTAATTATTCACTGTTAAGTTTAGGTAAATCTTCCAGTCTCTTTGAGTTTGATAATAATGAGCCCCTAGAGCCACTAAATGTGTCAAACGAAGGGAAAGGTGTGGGGATGCGTTGTAAGCCCTACAAGGTCATAAATGGGGAGTTGTTCCTAAATGCAGCAGTGTTTTCCTGCTGCATTTTCCTACAGCCACTTCCGCTGTTAGAACTTTTCCTGACTCAACACTCACGGCTGCCTCTACCCTCTGGTCCTTTCACAAACTCGCCTTTGATGTGGTTAACTCTTCTCCTCGGTAGACCTAGTCACAATAGTAATACCGTAGTGTAAATACTTTAAAATTAATTTTTCACTGTCAAAAAAAAAAAAACATAAAAAGGATATACATGGCACATGCTAATTTTAAACCGTAAAACTGTCTTTCATTCAACACTTAACCGAGTGTCTGTGAAATTCATGACACCATGAGGGTCCTGGAGATACCCAGACAAATGTCAGCTTGTGGGACAACTCCTGGTCTGGTTTATTGTAGAAGGCAGAATTGAATAAACAGACAAAGGTACAGGCTTTTTTTTTTTTCTTTTTTTTTCTTTTTTTCTTTCTGATTGGGTCTATATTCTGAATGTGTTCTGGTTCTTGAATAAGTCTATATTTGCTGAATTTACACTTACTGAATTTACTTGGATGTTTTTGCTTCTCCTTTCTCTCCCTGCTTCTCAAATGTAGGTTCTATGAGCCTTCAGGCTGTATCCTAAGTAGGTGTTTATTCTAATACCTACTCTGATGCCAGGTTTCCAGTGGAACAGCAGCTCCGGGAGGTCAGAGGTTTCAGTGTCAAGATCTTGTCCATCAACATATCCCCAGAACAGTATGTGATTCATACAGGGTTTTAATGTTTGTCAAATAAAATGTCATATTAGATGCAAATAGCTAGTCATAACTGAGACTCCTTGGAAACACCATGGGCAAAGACAATAAAAGCACTTTCCTTGTTCAGAGGAAAGCTTGTTTGTAGTGGGTTGGGGGATGCTGCTCCCCATAGAAACGAAGATAGGAAGTAGGAAGCAAGACAGAAAAGAAAGAGAAAGGAGAGAAGAAAGCAGGAGTAATGGGAAGCAAAGAGCAACCAGATGAAGTGACTGATGAGACACAGAATCGGAGACAGACAAGGAAACAAAGAGAAGGGTAGAGAGGCAGGAAGGAAAGGGAGTGAGCCCAAGGGGTGACTCAGAGGTCCAGGAAGGCATCTGAAAGAGAGCTTGCTGTTTGATTTTCTCCCTCCCAGGACCCTTGACCCTAACTTAGGGCTTTATGATTTGCCCACCCTAAGAGAGGACACAAACTTCTCCATGTTCTAGACGGGGCAAATGGAGTGAATGAATCTGGAAAATGTATGCTGCTCTATGGTACCTGAAGCACCTTTGCCATCCGATGAGAGGCGGTCACAGTGACTCAGCCCATGTGTCTTAGGTCAGGCTGCCTTTACACAGCTAGGCAGTTTTTTAGACTTGGGGAGGTGGCCTCAGAACACACCCAACTAGTGCCCCCTAACTCAGTCTTAATATAAAAAATTAATATAAATTAATATAAAATTTAATATAAAAACTCACCCAATTTCTCTACAAAATCCACACTTAGAAGTTTGGGGGTTATGAGTCTTAATATCTGCTTTGATACACTGATAGATAGAGTCTTTCAGAGGCCCTCTCTGGTAGGCTCCTCTCCTGTTACTTGTTTTCTCCTACATCCAATGTCCATCCCATTTGTCTTTCTAAGTGAAGATTGATCGTCTTACCCCAGGTCCTCTTTCTTGTTCGTCTTCTTTAGGTGTATAGATTTCAGTATACTTACTCTATCTTATAGGTCTATATAAGTGAGTATATACCATGTGTGTCTCATAACCAAACCTTTGGCAGAGTGCAGGGAATCATATGAAAGAAGGGGGAGTTAGTAAGACCTGGAGAGGACAGGAGCTCCACAAGGACCAAATATATGAGGGCACAAGAGTCTTTTATGAGACTGTTTCTCCAACCAAGGACCATGTATGGATATAACCTAGAACCCCTGCTCGGATATAGCCCATGGTAGCTCAGTATCCAAGTGGGTTCTCTAGTAAGGGGAACAGGGACTATTTCTGACATGAACTCAATGGCTGGCTCTTCAACCCCCCCCCCTTCCCTGAGGGAGGAACAGCCTTGCTAGGCCACAGAAGAGAACATTGCAGCCAGTTCTGAAGTGACCTGATAAGCTAGGGTCACATGGAAGGGGAGGAGGTCCTCCCCTACCAGTGGACTTGGAAAGGGGCAGGGAGGAGATAAGGGAGGATGGTGGGATTGGGAGGGAATAGGGGGGGGCTATGGCTGGGATACAAAGTAAATAACTTCTGATTAATATAAAAATAAAAAATTATTATAAAAAAAGAAGTTTGGGGGTGATCTGATTGGCTGCCACTGTATGCTCATCCCTGGATATATCAGCTCTGATGCACAGTGCACCCCACCTGCAAATTCCAAAAGAATCTTCCAGCATAGGATTGCTTTTGTACCCTTGACACTTCCCCTCTTTTGTCTCAAAGTGCTGTTCCGCAGATTCTACAGAGGAGGTAAGGCTAAGAAGGGGCTGCTCATGAGGCCTGGCTTGATGTTTGAAGCCAAGCGCCAAGGTTCTTTTCAGTGATTCTTTAGCTTGGCTTCCAGTGTATAGCTGGGCAATATGGGCTGGTCAAAGCCGCTTTAGTATTGCTGATGCCAGAAGCCCATACTCTTGGTTGTAAACATCAGTCCGGGTGAAGGGTGGGAGGAGGAACCATTTCATGATTAAGAGCACTCAAGCACTGGAAGAGACACCACACATCAGGGCTTATATTTCTCTTTCAAAGGATTGTGGTATTTCTTCCCCCTAGAGATAGAACAGTAAGGGCCTGTCAGCAGCTCATCTGGGTCTGGGGGAGGTGTGGAGGGATGGACTCGGTAGCTCATTGAGGCTGAAGTACCCTTTGCTAGGCAAGTTTGCTTGTTCTTGTACCATTTCCATACTCAGCACCGTCTGAACTGGCTGAAAGAAAGGCGTTTCTAAGAGGCCATTTTTTTTTTTTTTTTTTTACCATACGGAAAGAAAATATTGGCTTCAATGAATGTCTTAATTTTCTTCGACTGGGTATCTGGTAACTGTCAGAGTCACATATGCCCATGAAATCTCAGGGATCAGTCAGTTCTGTCCTCATTCTATAGATTTAAAAAACCGAGGCTCGTCTTGTTTCTATTGTACCCCTTTGCTGTTTTTTTTTTTATATATAAAACTTATAAGAAAACTATAGGGAAAATATAGACATCACACATAATCCCACATTTAAGTGGAAACCACTGTTTCTATTTTCCCACCTATGTTTTCTCTCTGTCTCTCCCTCTGTACACACACACACACACACACACACACACGCACGTCTATCTATTGTCCTGTTGCTGTTTTTCTGAGGTAGAAACTGCCTTTGCAGGAGCTGGCCACATACTCACCATCCACCAGCCTTCACCTCTTAAGTTACTCATTCTTCTTGCAATCACTGAAACGGGCATGGTTACTCCTTAGATTCCTACTCAATATCGAGTTTTCCCTTTCACCTTTCTTAAAAGAACTCTGGTTGTTGTGGTCAACAATACATGCTGATGAAAAGCTTTTCCCAGATTCCCTTGCAGCTCAAACATCGCACTACATTGTGTAATAAATGAGACAAAGTAGGAGGCACCGAGGTAACCCCGGCCCTTTCTCCATTATGTTTTCACAGAACGATGTGAATTCCTGCTTTGTAAGTTGAAGTTGGGGTGGGCTCCAGGTTAGTTTTCCTCTCCTACCCCCTCCTTGGTTCGCTCATCCCACATGCCATTTGCTTCATCAGTACTATCTACTAGTTGTATTTCACCCCAGCCCGCTGGTTTTATTTATGGATACTTTCGGGCCTGCTTACATGTAAAATTGTTACATGGTTTTCTGAGCCGGAACTGCACGTTCCTCCTTGTTATCCCTGTACTCACTAGTATCCTCCCATCATTGTACCTCATCCCTTCTCACCGTGTCCAACTCCATTCAGTTTCGTGTTCATTTAAGGCCTGGACTCCTGTCTTAGATACATTTCTATTGCTGTGAGAAAACACCGTGAGCCATGCAGCTCATGGAAGGGAGGGTTTAGCGTGGGCTTTCGGTTGTAGTTAAGAGTCCATTGTCTTCATGGCAGGGAAGTGGAATGCATGCCAGCAGGCAGGCATGGTGACAGGGGCAGCTAAGAGATGACATCTTGAACCACAAACAGGTATCAGAGAGAGCAAACTGAGAATGGCTAGTGGCCTGCCCCCAGTGACATACACGCTCCAGCAAATGCACCTCCTAAACCTTTTGACACAGTCACATCAGCCATGAACCAAGTCTATGTATGTGTATATGTATATATGGAAACACCTATATATATATACATATGTACACTTTTTTATATAATAACTATAGAAACTTTCATACTTGGAGGTTTAGTGTAGATCATTCTGGTGAATGAAATCTTATTGAGAACAGGAGAAGGGCAGATACAGCGAGAGGTCAAACCCAACAGTACTTTGGGAAAGTGCACTTCTACTTAGAAATGGCTTTCTGATGTCAGCTGCCTTTGAGCCGTGTCTAAAGATGGCTGACGTAACAGGCATGGGGAGGTTTCTCCCTCGACATATATAGAAAAGAGAAGAAGAGCCAGAAGGCAGTTAAATATCAGCATAGAGGGGCCATGCCAGAGGCTCCCCACAGTGGAGGCCATGACTATCCAGCTGAAGAATGTGATCCTATGGGGATAGTATGGCAAGAAGGTGGTTATTGACCAGAAGGCAGAGCCTACAGTTAGAGTGTTGTGTACATTTCCAGGTTTATAAGGCTCATGAAGATTTTGAGGGCTTTCTAGTGATTTGTCTTACATTAGCACCACATGCCTGTGCTAGAAGAAATCAGGCCCTGATAAACAAGAGAACTTTCTCACAGTCGGGGAGTGGAAGAGTCCGATATAGCAGCATGCTTGACTTACATTCTCATGACCTTTCCTGCAGGACTTTGGAGCTAAAGCTCAAAAGGGTGGGAAGTGGCCCTGTGTTTCTCAGACATGGTAGTTGTCAAATTTTACCAGCTTCTTTGGACTATTCGATTTACTTAATACCCAAATACTCATTCATCTAGAATGATAGGAATTTTCAAATGACCTGTTATGGGTTGAATCCTGTTCCTCTGTCTGCCCTACCCAAGGATAGGACTTTTTGGAGGCAGGGCCTTTGCAGAAGAGATTAGTTAAGATGAGGGCATTAGGGACTGATATCCCTAGGAGGAGGGGACAGGCCCTGTGAAGATGCTTCCCAGATCCATAAGCCTAGGAGGGAGACTTAGGGGTGGAAACCATCCCTGCAGGCCACTTTGCTTTCAAACTTAGAGCCTCCAGAACTGTACGAAAATAAATTTTTATTGTCTAAGCCACAAGTTGGTGGTGCTTGGTTATCATATCCCTTGCAAACCAACCCATGACTTAACCTCCTCCTCAGGGATTCTGGTGCCCTTACCGTGTTGTGGCTTTCCAGCACTCCTGTTCCTAAAAGTCCTTGCAGCACCCCATCGCATGTCCCCACCGAAGCCAATGGAAGGGAGTCCATCCTAGAGCTGAGGAAAACAGTAAGGGCAGGTCAAGTCTCTAAGGCGGCCATTCCCTGCGAGGTGACTCTCTTACCCCTCTGAGCACAATGCAGGAGTTGAACTTGCAATATCTTTGGGCATCTCCAGCTATGGTCATCGTCTGCTCCTCAGCTCTATACACTGTAGAAAGAGCAGCATCCTGGTTTTAAATGTATACCAGAGGGGTTAAAGGTATATATGTATGCATATATGTATATATGTACATATATGTATATACACACATATATACATGTATAGACATATGTGTACATATTTGTACATATATATGTGTTAAAGATAGATCTTTTTATATGTATTAATATGCATAGGGGTTAACAATATCTTTGTATATGGTATATACACACACACACCTATTTATCTTTTAAAAATTTCTAAAATGTTATGTCTCGTTAAAGACCTCAATGTATCATGCTATTAACAGGATCTAAAACTAAGGCAGCTAGGCCTCGTTGTCCCTTCTTTGAGTTTGCATTACATGTGGCAGGAGCTAATAATTTAGCCAATGCAAGTAGGGGGCACCAGAAAACATAGCTACTCAGGTTACCGACAGAGTGTGCGTGAGTGGGTGTGGGCTTAAAGCATGTGGGAAAGTTGAGGACAAGAATCAACTTATGTTATGTGGGTCTCGGCAGAGCTTATGCCTTAACAAGAGTCAAACCATCCTAGAACCAGCCACCTGTCCCTCTGTCTTGTCTACCCTTGCAAGTCAAGGGGTGAAGACCTAAGAGGGTGCTGGGGCCAGCGCAAAGAAGGCAGACTCAGAATGGCAGAGGTGGCCAAATAGTCTCAGAAGAAAAGGAACAAGTTCAAGATGGTACAGAGCTTCCTTCTTCCTGTGACCAGGATAGCAAATTACATAACTTACTAATACTTAAGACAAAACAATGTACTTGAAGTTCCTGGGGTGAACTAGCTTAGTGAGCATCATAATCGCTGTCAACTTTCAGCTAAGCATGCCCAAAACTTGCCATTTATAGTGTCTTTCCATTGTCTGGATTCCTGTGGCCATTTCCTGTCCATGGTTTGCAAGGACAGGTGAAACCCAACCCCCATATAGCACAGAAGAACTGAGCTTGGCAATGGCCTTGCTCCGGGGCCCCTTTCGAGGACTTGGTGAAAAGCAGCCCACCCCTGTGAGCCCTGCAGCAGGGACTGCTTGCTCTTACCCGCCCACGTGCATAGATTGGGGTTCTGATACCCCAAAGCTTCAGCTTGGGGCTGATGACAGGGGCCAACACTCCCATGTCCTCTTGGGTGGATGGCAAGAATCCCTTCGGAAGCATCTGGTTCCACCTCCGTACCACATGTGTTCTGTCTCCTTTCCTTTCTCCTTCTCTCCCTCCCTCCCCCTCTCTCTGGGTGTGCATGCGGGCCTGTTTGTAAAAGACATGTTATGTAATCCTCAGGGTGACCTTTCCACGGAGTCTCACGCAGCTTGCGGCTGTTGGGGCTTTCCCCTGACTTTCTCGTAACTGCATATCCAGCTGTGTGCATTCGCTTAAGCTCCCTGTCCCTGCTCAAGGTCAGTCTTGCAGTCAGCTCTTTAAGTGTCCAGAGGGTAATTACCTAGAGGTACCTGGGTGGGGTTTAACCCATTGCATCCCACCCTCTCCCCCCACCCCCCCAAAGTCACGGGGGAGAATCCTGTGCGAGAGAGGCACAGTTAGCGAAATCACACCCCTCCCCGGAGGTCGTTTGATCTTGTCAAACAGGCTTTTTACAGAACATATGTGCTTTAGTTTTAGTTTAGGGTCCTGGAACAACAGTGGACTCCATTTTTCCATTTTTGTTTACCTCTGACACATGTACAAAACAGGAAACTCTCTTTTTTGGTTGCGCATAAAACTTTTTTGGTTTGGTGTTTGGTGAGAAAACACAAAAACAGAAACGCCTCAAATCAAAATGAAAATGGCTATTGGATTGCTCCTTCATTGAGAACCACAGACAGGAGAGAAAGGATGTGGAAATTCAATTCAAGGAAGACTATGGGGAAGGCGGAATGACTGGCCTGGACCAGCGGGTGCTGTGGGTGCCTGGCGGCCGACCTTTAGAAGTGAGCTGTACGCTTGCTTAGCTTGTCCAGCTCTCTCTGTGAGTCTTCACTGAGGTACTCTGGGCCTCTTTAAATGAGTTTGAAGTAGGATCCCGTGGGCAGGGCTACTCCAGCTCTTGAGTGGCTAGCAGCACTGTACAGCAGCACCCTGCATGGGGACCGGGCCGTGTCCTTGGAAGTGGAGAGACATGCATTCCAGCCGTAGACTATTGACTCCTGTGCAGCCTCCGGCGGGTGGCCAGCGACTTCGAGAGGGCCACCGATAGTCACCTTGGACAAAACAAAGTCAACTATGTTTAGTCTTTCTTTGGTGAATCCTTAATTACAAGGTATTCCATGGCCACTGCTGTTTTATGACAAACTTTGTCACAGCCTAAGCATGTGAGTAGAGATCTGCCGTTCTGTGTAAGTGGCTGGACTTTCGTTCTCATGGGAGAACAGGAAACTTTGTGCTACAGTCCCTTTATAAGTTTGAATTTTTCCAGTCCCCCTTTTTGCTAGGATAGAGCTTCTCAACTTGTGGGTCGCGACCCCCCCAACTGTATTGCATATGAGATACTTGCATCACAATTCAAAACAGTAGCATAAATTACAGTTACGAAGGAGCAAAGAAATAATTTTTTTTGGTTGGGGGTTCCCACAACAGAGGAACTGTATTAAAGGGTCTCGGCCCTGGGAAGGTGGAGAACCAGTGCTGTAGGAGAAAATGCTCAGGTTTAACAGTCTGCCTTGTTACTAACGTTCAGATTAGATTCTTGTCAAGATGTGTGAAGACTTGAAACTCTTCTCATTCATGGATTTTAACAAGGACCTGGGCAGGTTACAGACAGTGTGAGTGGCAGACAAATAATTCTCATGGTTCTCATATCAAGGCCAGAGAAAGAAAACGGCTATGTTGTCTCCAGCATTCTTTCTGAATTGAATACCCCCACACCAGAATTTGTTCCGCCGAGTAGCTAACCCTCCTGTTGTCCCTTTTTTTCTTTATAGTAATATTCTGTAAGGCATGGAAGCACCTGGGCTTTCAGGTGCTTGATACACATTTTCATATTAACGCTGAACCTCTATGGAGCAGATTAAGAGAAGAAACCCTGGGCTGGATTTGTTAGGGCTGTGCTGTCGAAAGTTCCCAGGTATGGAAGCCATTTTGGGGTCTTCTGCCATAAAAATTATTAAATCTCTCCCCTAAACAAGCTTTCTATGAAGGGCTGGAGCACTTTGTTTATAAATGGGGAAAGAGAAAGCGAAGATGAGGGAGGTCAGAGCTGGAAACAAGACACTGTCTCATTTATGACCACGAGTTCAGGCCTGTGATTACCATCTTTTTATAGAATGATATCGTTTTCTTGTGTTAACAGCAGATTATCGTTGGATTATATAAGTTAAACTCAAGTGCACAAATGAGAATGCACCAAAATGTTTCACAATATATTGATAACGAGGGTTAATATTTTGCTGCTATAACGTTCCATATTTTGCACTTCACATTTATTCTGTACGAATGTGCATCCATGAAAATGCCCCTAATTTCACATACTATTTAGTAACCTATCTTTAGTAGCAAAGCACGTTACGTTACCAGTTGTGTACACGCTATAGCATGGGGCTCACATTGAACACCTACCCAGGCCTGCTTTCACCTGCTTTCTCTCTGTGCTCCTGGCTGCTGGCTGGGGAAAGCCAGCCCTTGCTCCTGACACCTCATGCATTTCATTCTCAGGAAAGGCTGCACATTGACCTGCATAGCTCCAGATGTGGTGGGGCTCTGCGATTCTGCTTTCAGGGGAACCCATATTCTGCCCTCAAAGCCTTGTTGTTTTCTTTCTTTTTCTTTTTTTTTTTTTTTTCCAGTGGGCCAGGTCTCAGATGAAGACTGCACTGCAAGGAACTGACTTCTCCTTAGGGGCTAGCTAATACAAGCCAGATGTGCAGAGAATTCAGGCCATGAGTGAAGGGTCAAGGTGAGGGAGAGGGGGAAGCTCTCTGAACCATGGTAGGGTAGGGCCTGTATCAATTGTTCTATCCTGCCTGTGTCCCTTTCCCACCTGCTTTCTACCAGGGGCTTCTCTGTAAAGCTCCCTCTTTTCCATCCTTCCTCTACCCCCCTCCTTCCCTTCCTCTTTCTCTCCTTCTCCCCTTCCCTCCCTCCCTCCATCACTTCCCCTTTCTTCTTCCCCAAAATGAACTGAGTGATACCCACCACATATGAAGATGAAATTCACTCATTTTTAGTTAGCGTGGATTTTTATCAGTTATGCCTGTATGTAACTGCACTAGATATGGCGTGTTGACGTTGTCTTCAGTGACCCTTTGGTGGAGGACCCATACCTCTCCTTATTCCCCCCCCAACAAGAAGATCTATAATAAAACACAAGCAAGTCATGGTAGCTGTCTTACCCTCTGTGTGACCTCTGGGCTGCAAGAGAGAGAGAGAGAGAGAGAGAGAGAGAGAGAGAGAGAGAGACTCAGACAGAACCCAATCCATCCAGCCTCATCCCCCTGCTGCCTTTCAAGTGTGAGAGGTTTGAAATCTACACACATTACACATTTTCCCAGGGCGAGGCGCTGTACACATCTGGGTCAGCTTTGTTCCCGTTTTTCTTTTTTTCAAGTTAATCAGCGTGAGTAACGGCTGCGTGAAACCAAGGGAAAAATGGAATAAATATGTTGGAAGTGCTTGAAATTGATCGGCACTTGTTGATTCTCCTCAGTCTCACTTCCTGGCCTTGTTTTAAAACATCCAAAGAGTCTGAACAATCCTTAAGAGTTGTTTGGCATGCTGAAAAAAAGAAAGAAGTCTTTTCTGTAATGTGTAAGAACTTTGATCTGTGCTCTTTCTGGTCTGAGGCTGTAGGAGAGGGAGGACAGGACTGGTGTTGGGGTCCAGGGCCCCCAGAACTGAGCAGTTTTCCAAAGGTTTTCTTTCCCCTTTACTTTTTCTTTGAGGAGGATAGAATGTTGCCTTATGACCCAGGCTGGTTGGCTCACAAGATCGGCTGCCTCAGCTTTGAAATGCGTGGTACTGAAGGTATGCGTCTCCACACCCTGGCATCCACCTTGTAAGACTCTTGTTCTATTGCATATTCCAGCCATTCTGAGTCTAGTCTGCAGTACCCTCGGCTCATCTAGGTTCCTCCAGGCCCGAAGCACTGCCCTAGAGGTCTGTGGTCTCCACAGTGCTGTGCCAGCCAGATGCCTCTGAGCTCTGATGACAGGTGGGCAGAGGATCCCGTAAGCTGGACGAGGACTCAGTTGAGGACTTCCCCAGATACCCACATAGGAAGAATGAGGGGCCCAGGGTACGGCTCAGTGATGGGTGTTGGCCTGACAGTAAGGTCTCAGGTTTTATCACGAAACAAAACAAACCCAATGAGCAAACACTAACTAAAGAATCAGGAAGAGGTAGATGTGCTACATTGCTCTGCTGTTGGGCAGAGCTCACTGTTCACTTGCCAGAAAGGGGGCTCCTTGGCTGACTGAGAGAAGGCAGAAATGGTCCAGGAGGCCCATGCTCAAGGTCTCCTGGCGTGGTAGTGGCAGGGAGGGCTGAGACTAGAGCTTTCTTCTTTTTCCTTTATTCTTCTCTTATATATTACATCTCTACCACAGTTTCCCCTCCTTCCCTCAGAGCTCCTCCTCCTCTTCTCCCCTTCAGAAAAGGGCAGGCCTGCCAGAGATATGAGCCAAACATGGCATATCAAGTTGCAAGAAGACTAGGCACAGACCCTACCGTTAAAGGCTGGATGAAGCCGTCCAGTAGGAGGAAAGGGGTCCCAAAAGCAAGCAAAAGTGTCACATATAGTCCTCCCTCTCTGCCACAAGAACACCACGTTACACAACTATAACATGGATACAGAGGGCCTACGTTAGGCCCAGGCAGGTTCTCTGCTTGCCGGTTCAGTCTTCGTGAGTCCCTACGGGGCCAGGTTAGTTAGTTTTGTGGGGCCATGTTCTTGTGGTATCTTTGATTCCCCTGGCTCCAGTAACCCTTCCTCCATCTCTTCTGCAGGATCCCCAAGCTCTGCTTAAGTGTTTCCCTGTGCGTCTCTGTATCTGCTCCTATCAGTTGCTGGATGGGGTTACTGTGGTGACAATTATGCAATTATGCTGAGTGCCAGCCTATGAGTATAGCGGAGTGTCTTTAGGAATCATTTCATTGATTATTATTATCTTTTTCTTTTTTTTTTTTTTTTTGCCATTTGTGTTTTGTTCTATCCTAGGTCTCTGGGCTTCTGGGCTGTTCAGCCTCTGGTTCTTGGCCCTCCAGGCAGTGCCAGGGGTGGGCTTCCTGGGATTGGGACACCAACTCAGTCACAAATACTTTGACCTACAATTTGTGCTTCCTGCAAGATGTGCTGGAGTAAAGGTAACCAAACCAGGACTATACTTTTGGTCTTAGAATTCTGAGTTCATTCTTGAAATGTGGTCTTGAAGGCTCATCCCTTCAAGGCTTCCTCTGACCTATGGACCATGTCATTCAGCTGTGTGAACACTAGTCCCACACTGGGACTGTCCCCCGGCCCTGCTTCCCACTGGTGGCTTGTGTTTGGGTTTCTACCTTCCTCTGGGTGGCTAAAAGGGGACAGTGACTCTCAGGGTGCCTGGCACATTGTAGCCTCTGGAGGACCTTCAAGAACAGACTTCAAGCAGACTTGCTGGCTTGTTCTTCACAATGCAGGGACCTTCATCCATGTGCTCTGTGCTCCACCACATCCCTTTTGCTCAAGTCTGGACTATATGTGTCTAGATTTTTATGTAAGAGGGAATTAAGACTCTCAGGAACCCAAGGGATGGTTTGCTCCCTATGTGGACCGGTTCCTTCAGGTGATCTTCAGGGATGGAGGTCACAGGAAAGCACTTTGACTACTCCCCCCCCCCACACACACTTTATCATGATGCTGCCAAGCTTGTGGACTTCATTTTGAGCCTGGGAAGCCCGTAGCATAAACTCTGGATTGAGAAGGCCGGTGTTTGAACTTGCCTTGCATCCACAGGCCTCACTCTTCTACCTTTGAAACAGACAGGACAGCCGCTGCCTCTGCGTGTAGTTTTTGTGAGCTCAGGGCATAGAGTGATACTGTGCCTACTATAAAATCACTGAGTGAACTGAAAGTTTAAGTATAGAAGGGCTGTACTGAGAGAAATGAGGCCATGAGGATGGGTTTCCTTGTGTTCATTCATCAAACATTTCTAAAAATGAAAAAACAAAACAAAAACTAATTTTATATGTATGTGTGTGCCTGAATGCATGTATGTATGTGTAGCCCATGGGTGTAAGAGCCCAGAGGTCAAAAGAAGCACCAGATTCCCTGGAATTAGAGTTACTGATGGTTGTAAGCTGCCATGTGGGTGCTTGGAACTGAACTCAGGTCCACTATAAGAGAGGTAAGCAGTGGTGCACACTTGTAATCCCAGCACTGGAGGTAGAGGCAGGCAGATCTGTGAGTTTGAGGCCAGCCTGGTCTACAAAGTGAGTCCAGGATAGCCAAGGCTACACAAGAGAAACCCTGTCTTGAAAAACAAAAAAAGAGAGAGAAAGGTAAACATTCTTTTTTTTTGCTTGGATTTTTTATTGATTTATTATTTATTATAATTGATTCATTTTGTATTGTCTGTAGCCCCCTCCTTTATCTCCTCCCATTCCCACCCTCCCTCCCTCCCTCTTCTCCTCCTTCTCCCTCTATGCCCCTCCTCTAGTCCATTGATAGGGGAGGACCTCCTCCCTTACTCCCTGACCCTAGCTTATCAGTTCTCATCAGGACTGGCTGCATTGTCTCCCTCTGTAGACTGGTAAGGCTGCCCTCCACACCAAGGGGAGGTGATCAAAGAGACAGTCACTGAGTTCATATCAGAGACAGCCCCTGTTCCCCTTATTAGGAAACCCACATAAAGGCTGAGCACCCTATGATCTACATTTGAGCAAAGGGTCTAGGTCCTATCCATGCTTGGCCCTTGGTTGGTGCATTGGTCTCTGCAGGCCCACTGGGCCCCTAATTTTGGCTCTCCTTGTGGAGCTGTTGGTCTTCTTGTGGAGCTTCTGTCCCCTCCAGGTCTTTCTATCCCCACTTTCTTCCATAAGATTCCTTGCACTCTGCCCAAGGTTTGGCTAAGAGTCTCAGCATCTGCTTTGACACCCTGCTGGGTAGATTCTTTCAGAGGCCCTCTGTGGTAGGTTCCTGTCCTGTTCCCTGCTGAGGCATCTCTTCAGCCCAGCAAACAGTTCTTGAGAACCTAATGTATGTGATGTGTATTGGCGCTACAAGAGTAATAAGGACCAATAATGCATAATCTTGACATCAACCCCAGAAATTCTTGGTCCTGTAGTGATAAAGTTCATCTTAATTCAAAGAGAAGATGAATCTGAAAGGCAGGATTAACAGAGGACCTTGGGGCTGAGAGATCTATTGGGAATATTGGAGAAAGGCAGCCCTGTTCTAACCTAGATTAGGATGAGGAGGAATTCACTGAGAGGAATTAGCAATTTAGAAAGGATGGAAGATAAGTGGAAAGCAAAGGGATACAAAGGCAATGGCCTGGAGCTGGCCAAGCTAGGGATTAAGCTGGCCTGGAGAAGCTGCAGCTGGATCTTAGACAGCTGAAATGAGCTGGTGGACAGGCTCTTTTCAGTTGTGGAGAGGCTGAGAACTCTTTAAGGGTTAATGAGGTGGCAGCTCTCCTCTCATACCCTTCAACCTGCCCTTCTGTTGCTCTGCTGTCGGTTCTGGGAGGCAGGATATCCTCCATCATGATTGGGATTAACCAAACAAAGTAACCCTAGGGTAAGGGGAAGCACTTTGGATAAGACATGGGCAGATTCCTCTGGGTCCCATAGTGACAGTCAGCTTTGCTGGCTCTAATTAGCTGGGTCGTTTAATTCTTCCACGCTGCTCTAAGAACTGTTGTATTTCTTAAAAAAACAAAACAAAACAACAACAGCAAAAACCCTGCATCTTCAGGAATCCAGCACAGTTTTACGTCAGGGAAAAAGTAAAGTTGGACTTCTCAAGTTTTCTGTCTCTTGACAAGGGGCAGAGGATATGTGTGTAATTGCAAAACTATCTCAAAAACTGATCTTCAAGGAAAGCTTCCTGTGTATATGATACAAAGTGCCTGCTGCACTCCAAACTTTTCTTGTATTGTTTTTTTTTAACATGCTTCTCCAAGGAGGCAGTAAATCTCCAATGCTTTAAGCCAAGGTTCCAAGTGTAAGTCCCGTTGCCTCAACTTTAGCAACAAAGAGGTTCTGAAAGGAGGGGTGTGACTTGGGGATAGATGTGCATTTGGCAGTGAATGGCCTGCCTCTTGCCACTGCCTTTCCCCTTGGTGGTGACAATTCTTGTTTATTCAATGTGTTTATGAAGCAACTACTTATCCAGCAGCCACTTCCTCCTCCATGATGGCTTATCTTAGACTGTAAGTCTGTCCCTGGCCTAGCCTGCTCCCTCCTCCAATTTTTTTTCTTCACAGGGCTCAGGATGGTTATAAAACTCAGCCATTCTGTTATCACCACTCTTACTGTGAGGCTGGTCTGTAGCCTTCCATAAGCAATCCGTCCTGTCCCAGCTGTTTGGATAGGAGCAAGGGAAGATAGGCAAACAAACTCAGGAGGACAGCGGCCCTGCTGGTTCCTGCTGATGTTTTTGAATGTCTTTTCATTTGCCCTCTAGGGATCTGGCCCTCTACTGCCCACGAGTGCCAGCTTTTGCCTGGAGCCTCTGCTAGTCATCCAGCCACAGGCACAGGGCTTCCGAAGGCTTGCCATTCTTCTGAGAATAAATACTGTACCAGTGTTGGGAGCTGTAGATCAAGAGACAAAAGCTCTGGCTATGTCCCGAAATGCTGTTAGTGTTTTCGAACAAGTGTTCTCAGACTGGGCATGAAATCCCAGGATGGGGTATGTGGAGAAAGGAATGCCAAGAGTTCAAGGCCAGCCTAAGCCAGATAGCCAGACTCCACCTAAGACAATTAGAAGTGTTTGTTGGCCTATAATGTATTTATGTGCTCGCATAAACAGATGCAAATAAGTAAAGCAGTGTTTCTCAACCTGGGGTAGAATAAATATCCCGCATATCACATATTTACATTATGACTCTTAACAGTAGCAAAATTACAGTTATGAAGTAGCAACAAAATAATTTTATGGCTTGTCTGGTCACCACAACATGAGCAACGGTATTAAAGGTTTGCGGCCTTAGGGAGGTGGAGAACCACTAAAGTAAAGACTAAAAATATGGGGGGAAATGAAGGTAATAAAAAGTGATAAGGAAGGGCATGTCCCATGTGCTCATGCCAGCAAGAAAAAAAGACTTGGGAGAGGCTGCCAGGATAGATCAATGTGGCCGAAGAATGAGGACATGAGCAGGAAAGAGACGCTAAAAGATTGTTTTGTTTCAAACTTTCTACTATCTAATTCATTATATGTTAATTAAGCTTTTGAAATAAAATTATACAAAATGTATTTTGATCTGGTTCAAATGATCAGACTTCAGTAGCGCTTGCTTTCTTTTTCCATATGGTTGAGTAACCAGAACCCCGAAATAAATGTGAGGGTTCAGGATGTATTATTAACACAGGCTTTCACGGGAGACAGATGACAAGTGAAGTTTTAGGTCCAGCCACACAGGGAGTGATGACTCCAACTCCGAGCATTGCGATGGCCTGGTTGTGTGTTGTGTGGCTTGAGCTCCCTGGAAGAGATGCTGTTGAGAGGAGAGAGAAAGCACTATGCCCGTGTTCCAGGGCTGAGTTCAAACGGATCACTCCAAAGTCAAACGCAGCAAGGGGCAGAGGGAGGAAGGGAGGGAGGGTAGAGGAAGAAGGAGGAGGGAGAGGAAGGAAGGGAGAGGGAGGTGGAGGAGTGGGAGAGGGAAGGGGAGAAAAAGGGAAGCTGAGAACGACGAAAGTTGAAATCTCTTTGTAGATAGTTCGAATCCCTTTGCAAGACCCTCAAGGCTTTCAAAAGTGCAGTCAACTTTTTTTTTCCATATTGTTCTATCTCCCTGGCCAAGTACCAAATGTTTTGTTCATACATGACCCCCAAAGCCCTCTTCTCTGTTTGGTAAGGGAAATGCCCCTCAACAGTCAGTTTAGAAGTGACAGTAGATACAGTCAACTTTTAGAAGAAAAGTTGGCTGACCTCTGTCTCCAGTCCTTCACTCTTGCTCCCCATCTACTCTAGGTGGAACTAATCTCTTTCCAGGGACGCTTTCGTGCAACATGGCTGATGGGCACTGGCTGGGATGAGGGGACACAGCTTGGGAGAGCAGGTGTCTCTAAGTGAGACTCAGGAGGTTGCTAAGCACCGTGTGTGTTGCGGGGGTGGGGTGGGGGGGGGCGGAGAAGGGGACTGTGTGCTTAGAGTGAGTCGTTTCCAGTGGGGCACTGGACCAGAATGGCCTCGCCAAGGAGTGCTCCAGGAGTGTGGCTATCTCATCCGGTCCCCAAATAAACAATCTTCTTTTACAAAGATGAGGAACTAAGGGTTGAGTGCCCAAGTCCACATTAAATTGACCCATGGCAAAATCGGCATTTAAATCCTGCTCTGATTCTGACACCACATTTCTGAGCCACAGACAATACTGGAGTGCTAGTGTAGCCGCTGTCACACAGCTTCCAGTCTGGGGCAGAAGCCAGACCATCACTGCTAGTTGGTGTCCAGTGTAGAGTGGATGGCAGAGGTGTGATATGTGTCCAGAGCATTTTCAACTGGCACCTGACACTTACAGAACTGAAGGGACTGAAGACCTTGTAATGGCTAGTGAGTGGGTCAGTCATACCCAGGGAAGGATTATGCCTTAACAGTATTGCGTGGTGAGAGACAGTGTGGGACACCCTTCTATGAGGACACGTGTCCTCCTGGGAAGCCGATTCTGTTCTGGGCACTGGTTCTCGGGGGAGGGTGGGAGGGGCAGCGATGACTCTAGAATGTTGGAGTTGTTTTTATGCCCAGTCCATTCCTAACCTCTAGAACCTGCACTTTATTGTGCTCCCAAGGCTTAAAACTCAGGAAAAAAAACTGACCCCTGCCCCGATTTCCCTTCCCCTCATGTGCTGAGGTGTTCAAGGGAGAGGCTCTCGGAACTTCCCTTTTGGGAGGAACAGTAACTTCAACATGATCCCTGTGATCTGGCCACCATCGAGTGGAAAGGGGAGAGGAAGAGCTTTGTGGGGCCCCGGTAGGTCTGTGGGTGAAGAAGTAACTAGTAGATACTTGCAAGAGGGGTTAAAAAGCATTAAGGGGGTGGGAGCTTGTAGGGATTGGGGGAAAGTATATTAGCATACTAATTGGAGATAGTAGATGGCAAACCCCCAGCAAAGCCAGGAAGAAAAGACTGCTCTTCACAGACACAGGATGGAAGGGGTTTCGTGTTTAATGTAAATACACCTGTCATTTGTTCTCCAAAGCACCGGTTCCAGGTTCTGAGATAAAATAGCATTTTGAACATTGTGCCAGTGGAATTTGCCTCTTCTGTGCCCAGGCACTGCTGTTTGCTTTGTTCCTAGCAGAACCTGGAGAAAGGAGAGTGCCCTGACTGCTTTCAAGGTCCCACCCCAGCCAGCTCCGCATCTTCCTTGTCTCGGCATGGATTTACTTGACTTAGCCCAGCAGACAGTCACTCTCAAGGCCACTCCCTTGATCGTTTCTTGCTCCTGCTTCTACACTCACCACTGTGTTAGAGACAGAGGCAGCAATAACTCTTACAAAAGTCCCTGCTGCTTTTTGCATTAAGTTCACCAAGGCATCGGCTGCTTGGCTCCAGCTGCTAGGTCTGATTTTAGCCCTGGACTGTCAGTGCACCGGCAGCTCCAGAGCCTGTGCCGGTCCCCTGCCTGCAAAGCTGTCTCCTCCTTTCCTTTCAGCTTCAATTGAGTCCATAACCTGTGTTCTACAGTATTTCTTTAGGGTGCGATCCCTGGGTCTAACCTATCAGCAAGAGGTATTGACCCTCTCTTACTGCTCCATGTCCTCCCTTTGTGGCTCTTGTCCCTGTTTATAACTAAGAATTTGTAGAATTACCTGATCTCTCTCTGTTCCACTAGAGCAGCGGGTCTCAGCCTTCCTTTCGCTGCTAGCCACGTGTTGTGGTGACCGCCCCGACCATAACGTTATTTTCATTGCTACTCCACAACTGTGTTTTGGCTACTGTTATGGATTGTAATGTAAGTGATTATGGAGATAGACATTCGCCAAAGGATGGAGTGTTTCTTTCCTCACTCTCCATGGAAGAGGGAGTGTTCAGCCACCTGATTACACAAATCCAGCCTTTAGCAGACAGCACAAAACAGTGACTCCGGGATGGGAATTCCCGTAGTACCTTCTGTTGAGTGACCCTGAGTGACCTGGGTATGCCTCGCCTTACCACAAAGGTAAGGAAGGAGGGTTAAGAGCGGTGACCACAAGGGGGCACTCAACCAGAGCCAGAGACGCAGAAGGGGCAAGTCCTGATCTTTGTCACTGTTTTCACGTTGGCTGTTGAAGAAAGGACCCTTCTAGTCTCCAGATGACGGCAGGCCGATTGTATTTCAGCCAGCACACACTGCATGCTTGCTCTGAGTGGGACACCCTATGCTGCAGAATCATGGAGCAATGAGGCCATTACCACTTTCATCCCTGATTTATACACTAGGTCCTTAAGACTCCAGGAGAGTGGAAAACAGAATTTGCACGCAGGTCTGTGTGAGCCCCCAACCCTGTGCTCTCTTAACTGCCACTGATGAGGAATCTCGGTAGGTCCTTAAGAACGGGCACGCTCCTCTCCAGAGCGTTTGTGACCCAACAGCATGAACAGAAACAAGGCGAGCTCTGTGTTCCCATTTGGGGAAAGTTAATATTTCACTGCTCTTGAGAATTTAGGAGCTTGGTAAAAAAAAAAAAAAAAAAAAAAAAAAAAAAAAAAGCTCACTATTAAACAGGGATTTTCTTTAATTCCTTTTGTTTAAAGATTTTCTTGTGAAACACTCTATGTACTGTGCCTCCCTCTGAGACGTCAGTGGTGCCAGACCGTTAGGGAGTTTGTGTAAATAGAGAGACGGCCAAATGCTGCCCACACAAGTCGTGAGGCATGAGGCCGAGTGTGTGGAACAGCTTTACAGGCAACCAGGGGCTCAGGGAGCGTCCTGGGACCTCACCTGCTTCCCAGGATGTGTGGACAGGGCTGTGCAGGTCTAAAGATAAAGATCCAAAATGTCTCTCACTTCACACGGAAAAGAGAAGATGATAAGGAAATGCAATCATTTAATCTTGAAAGGTCAATATTAATTAATGCTCATGTGTATCTGGAGCCCCCCCCCCCCCCTTTTTTTAACTGACAATTCTTACAAAAACCAGGAGTATCTAGAGAGTAAATAATGGGACAAGAATGCTTTGAAACATCTTTGAAATGGTGGTTCAGTGCCTGGGGTCAAAGTGTGGAGCTGGTTTTCTTCACGCATTTTTTAAAAAAAATATCTATTTTTAAATTTAACATTGTTTTGGGAAGGACTGTATTATATTGACACATTGAGAAAAAAAATTGCTTTTTGTTTTTCTACAACTAATAGGAGCTTAGCATTGTGAGGAAGGAGCAAAGAGAGCCGGTGCAGATGAATGCCCTCTTTCTTTAGCTGCAAAATTTAATAGCTGCCGCTGAGAGCGTTTTCTTTTAATCAGCAAAAAAAATTTATTTTGTCCTTGACATTTATGCCAAAAACCAGCCTAGAAAGTATGTTTTATAGCCAGTGCTGAATTGCCCTAGAGGTAGTATTTTTCTATGTATAGCGTTCACTGAATAGATTTGATTGCATTAGATAACCAATCTATTAGGTAATCTTTTCTGTGGGTCCCCAAAGATGAAGATGCTTAGAGACAGGGGAGGATCACAGGGACACACTTACATGCTTCCTGACTCCGTGACCTCGAGTGGCCAGTACTGAGTCTGTTTCTTGATAGAACAGGAGCTCTTACATGCCAGCGTGACCTGCTGTCATGGTGATTAATGTATCTAAACATGTAACATAGCCCTTGGCAATTATTGTGTAGTCACTAAGTATCTGTGATACATAAATGATATAATAACTTAAAAGTTGCCCCAGAGAATGCTTTCTTTGTGATCTGGTGATCATAAGAATACATTTAAAAATGAGATGGTTCAATCATCTACAACAACTACTGAATGTAAGTCTAGCAGAGGCAAAAATGAGATCTATCTAGCTTAAGAAACTGCAAACTGAGATTGTTACAGAGATGCAGCAGCTTTATGAAATGTGGTAGGAAGACTATAATCTCTTATCTTTCTTTTATTCATTTGTAAAAATCAGTGCATGCTACATATTGTTAGGCATTATGGGAGATTTCAAAGAAATACATGATATAGACCTGGACCTGGTAGAACTTTTCAGTACATTTGCAAAATTAAACAGACAAACGTTTAAATATCAAAATAACAGCTAGCTACCAAATGAAGAAAGTGGGAGGGAGAAGCCAGCAGATCCCAGATTGCAGCAGTTGGCCGTGGGAAGGGAATTCAGGTCCTATAACAGAGCAATGGATGCTTCGGGCTAGTCTGGGTAAAGTCACGAAAGGAAGCTGGCTTTGGTGGAAAAGAGCAAGTCAAAGAGATGGAGAAGTAGTTAGCAAGAGAAGCTCATTAGCATCGAAGGCTTCCTTTGAACCTGAAGTGTCTGTCTGTGTGGACTGATCAAGCTTGTCCATCATGCCCCTGTCCACTGCTGTGATTCATTAACTTGCCTTTCTTATCACCGTATCAAAAGTAAGACAAGAGGCAGGCACAGATAGGAGGAAGTGCTTTGCTTCTTGCTACTATGCCAAACATAGTTAACATACCACCCCTGACGACCTGTCAGCCTTCCTCTCCTGGACACTTCATCATTTCCCTGGAATCCACTGGAGTAATTTCTCTGTGCTTTTCTCCGTCCTTCAAAGTGTCGGCTTCCTCCTTCCTTTCAACCAACTGACATTCGCATAGAGTTCCAAGGTGTCCTAGGCTACACATTGCCTCCCAAAGCTGAAATGCTCCTGCATGCATGGGGTTCCTCCACAGTGCTCAGCATAGGCTGGGGTTGGCATATGTCTGGCACTATTCTATGTTTTTTTTCCATGTGTAAATTCCGTTAGTTCTCCAGAGTTAAGAAACAGTAGGAACAAGGGGAGACCTTATGAATGTACCAACTTACTAGATAATTCATCTTCAGTTCCTCCTACAAATATTTATTGAAGACTACTGTATGCCAGGCACCAGGACTCAGTCCTGGCAGAATTCCTGAGTAGACAATCCATGGCTGAAGTAATTCAGGAATCAGAACCAAGCCACCAGTACGGATATTTTATCAGCGCCCCACATTCTGAATTGACCATTCAACATACTTTGTGTTCATGAGAGCAGTACTGTGCTCAGTTTGAACGAGCATGAGGATCTCCTGGGAATCCTGTAAAAATGCAGATTCTGAGTTGGCAGTGCTGTGGTAGAGCTCGAGAGTCTGGGTTTCTAACACGTTTTCTGAGGGTGGTGATAACGGTATTCTCACAAGAGCACTTGGAGTGCCAAGGTGCAGGAGAGCCAATCAAGGACAAAGGGAACCCAAGTACAACAGCAGGGAGAGATGGTTGCTTGCACACCACAGAGGCAGCAGGCTTCTTAGGCTTAACGTGGTGCTTACAGTCACTCTCACTGCCTTATGAACCTGCTGACTCGTTTCTCGATGCCCAGTGGCACTCCCAGCATGCCTTACAGGAATACTGCCAGCTGTCATCTCTAGAATGTGATTGATAAGGTATGGCAGAGACAACCAGTAGACCAGAGGCCAGAGCGCTTTTGTAGATGATGAGTTAGAGGCTTTCTGTGTCTGGGTTTCCCTACCAGTGAAGCGAAACTGGTGGCATCTGCTGCCTGCTCCGGGAGGAAGAGAACTCCGAGGACTCTGGCTACTCCAGGGGTAGCAGATGAGGGTGCTGAGCAGAGGCTCACAGGGAAAACCAAAGAAGAGCTATAAAGGAAGCTGCAGGGAGAGGAAGATGAGCTCTTGTGAGTTACGCTCCATGTCTTTTCAAGGATGTTTGTGTGATCACAGCTGATTCTGTGTTTGTGGGCTTTGTAGACTTTCTGGGGATGCTGGCTGTAGACCCTTCTAGAACATGCCAGCTCATCTTCAGATTCCCCCAGCCCATGTTTGATAGCTAGAAAACTATCATGGCATTTTCCTCTCTGTACTCAACCTGTTAAGAATGAGGGAAGATGGAGCTGTGGCTCAAGCTCAGTGGTAAAGCATTTGAGAGGCCCTGGGTGTGAGCATCAGCACTTCAGTAATGATAACAATAACAACTATTATTGTTGTCATTAATATTATAGAAGTCTGTTGAAGAGGGAAAGTGGAGAGCAGATAATATTTATTGAGCATTTCATGCAAGATATTTTGTCTAATCCTCATAACACTCTTAGGAAAAACACATTGTACTTTTATAAACGAGACAGGCTCATCTGCCCACGTTTTCATTCTATTTCTCTTAAAAGAGAAGGAAGGAAGAAAGGAAGGAAGGAAGGAAAGAAAGAAGAAAGGAAAAAAAGGAAAGAAAAGCTCTTTCAACTTCCTAGCTCCCAGACTGTGCTTGCTTCAGTCTTGTAGGCCTGTAAAGTCAGCAGCCTCTGGTATCTGGCTAATATTCTCATTGCATGCATGTTATTCCAGGGCCAGATTCCAGTATAGGATGAAGTCAAGAGTTTCTTGCTTCAGAAGTCATTGGTTTTAAATGTGTAGACTTTGATAAAGAGCTCTACAGCTTCCCCCCGTCACCCCGAACAGAGACGACCTGAGGCTGAAGACGGGTTTGTTCTTTTCTAGTGTTGATGAGAGTGGTAAAGGGGAGCTTTTGTTAAGTGATTTCCGTGTGTGCTTGGCAGTAAGCGAAGCCTTTGCTTCCACACACTCCTCACAGCCCTTGAGACTGTGGCTTGTTGCCTGCATTTCAGATTAGAGAAAGCTGAATGCTTAGAGAGCATAAGACCGTCCCCTGCAAATGAGCCAGATGGACTTCAGTTCTCTTCTCCCAGCCCCACAATTTATATCTGCTCCCATGGAGTTCCACAGCCAGTGGACTGACCACTTTGATGGCCATCTGGCCTCCGAAATTAGCAGCGGCTTGCAGAGGAAAAGAACTACTCAAACTAATAGCAACAATAATGAAAGTGATTGCCAACTTCCTCTGCTGTGTGTAAGGCTTCCTTGGCCAAGACCTGTCACATCTCATCATCTCACACGGCATATGAGATCACAGGGCTCAAAAAAAATCCCTGGGCAACGGATGGAATAACACAGATTACATATGACACCTGCCCTTCGGAATCCCAGCATGCCACAGCAGCCCCACTTTGCTCAGCGCACATTTAATTTATAGGTGGCGCGTTGAGATTCCCAAAAGCCTCACCGCGGTGTCTAGAAAGGGCGAGTGGCACAACACAGCCGGCTTGAATGAGTTATATGCTGGTATGGCAGTACTTCCTCTCAGGGCTGAGGGGTAACCGACGAGAGCTGCCAAATCCTCCGTCAGAGAGTTCTGGAGTAGTCAGTCCGAGCCACCCTCAGGCCTCCCTTCCTCTGTCACTTCCAGTTGACCCTCAAGTGCCTTGAAACTCAACTTGGACCCACTGCTCACTTGGTCCAAGCCAGCCTTCCCTCAAGCCTAGATGACTGTGCTGGTTTGCTGCTGGTCTTCTGCCTGACGGCATCGGTAGGAATGCGATCCTTTATCCCCGCCCATCCCCCACATTCTCCTGTGATTTTTTCCCTGCACTTAGGATCTATCTATAGCTCCCACCTTATAAGTCGTGCCTGATCTGGTCTCTGTCCTCTTCCCTGCCTTCACAGATGCCTCCTGTGCTCTGGGTCATGGAGCACCAGCCAGGATGACCTTCTTTCTGTGCCTTGATTCCCTGAAGTCCCAGGGCCATGGACCTTTCCCCTTTGCCTCTCTCACTTTCCTCAGAGTATTGCATGATTAGAAATAACTTGTCCTTCACAGAGGTCCCCATCTTCTTCGGGGAAGTCACCACATAACCTTCTAACACATTACCCTATTTTAATTCTTCACTTAAAATTCTTTTATACAGCCAGGTGTGCTGGTGCACACCTGTAATCCCAGAACTCTGGGAGGCGGAGGAAAGTGGATCACCGTGAGTTTGAGGCCACCCTCGTCTACAAAGTGAGTCCAGGACAGCCAAGGCTACACAGAGAAGCCCTGTCTCGCAGACAAACAAACCAGAAATCTTTTAGACAATGTATTTTAATCATGTTTTTTTCTTCCCCCAACCCTTTCCAGACCCTGCTCACCTCCACAGCCACTCAACACTATGTTCTTTCTCTTGCTCAGATTTTCATTTTTGTGTTTTTTTTAAATTTTTATTTAATTTTATCTTTAATTGCACTTTACTTTATATCCCCCCTCTAGTTCCCTCCCTCCTCCTCTCCCAATCCTTCCCTTCCTCCCCCTTCTCCATGCATGCTCCTCTCCAAGTCCACTGGTAGGGGAGGGTTTCTTCTGATCCTAGTCTGTTAGGTCTCATCAGGAGTGGCTGCATTGTCTTCCTCTGTGGCCTGGTAAGTCTGCTCCCCCCTCAGGGGGAGATGATCAAAGAGCAGGCCAATCAGTTCATGTCAGAAGCAGTCCCTGTTCCCATTACTATGGAGGCCACTTGGACACTGAACTGCCATGGGCTAATCTGTGCAGCGGTTCTAGGTTATCTCCATGCATGGTACTTGGTTGGAGTATGAGTCTCAGGAATGACCCCTGTGCTCAAATTTTTTGGTTCTGTTGCTCTCCTTGTGGATCTCCTATCCCCTCCAGATCTTACTATTTCCCATTTCTTTCATAAGATTCCATACACTCTGCCCAACAGTTGGCCATAAGTCTCAGCATCTGCTTTGATAGTCTGCAGGGCAGAGCCTTTCAGAGGCTCTCTGTAGCAGGCTCCTAACTTGTTTCCTGTTTTTTGTTTCTTCTTCTGAAGTCCATCCTCTTTGCCTTTCGGGATAGGGATTGAGCATTTTAGCCAGAATCCTCCCTCTAAATTAGTTTCTTTAGGTGTAAAGATTTTAGTAGGTTTATCCTACATTACATGTCTATATTTTTGTGTTTTTAAAAATTTCTTTCTGCTTTCATCAATTCCTTATTTTCATGCTTGTTTGCTTATAGCTCATCTCCTTGGCACTAGAAAATCAAGTCTATGACTCTGCTCATGGGTACCTCTCTGTGGCCTAACAAAATACCTACATGAGGACCTCAGTATATGTGGACTGAATAACTGAATGAATGCTTCCTAACCATAAGTTATTTTAAGGTTAAAAAAAAAAAAGAATAAACAAGTGTCTCAGTTGCTGTTTTATTGATTGAAGAAATATCGTGACCATGACAGCTTATAAAAGGAAGCATTTGATCAGGGCTTGCTCACAGTTTTACAGAGTTAATCCATAATTACTATATACGGAAGCACGGTGGTTCACAGGCATGGTGATGGAGCAGTAACCGAGCGGTCACATCCTGATCCGCAAGAGAGAGACGGGGCGGGGGAGGGGGGATGAGACTGGCCCTCGTGTGGGCTTTTGAAACTTTAAAGCCCACCTCCAGTGACACACCTCTCTCACTAGGCCACATCTCCTAATCCTTCCTGACCAGTCTACCAAGTGGGAACAAACCCTTTGGGGGCCATTATCATCAAACCACCACCACAAGAGAAAAGTTTGAAAATTTATCTTTTACCTAAGACTTGAGAATCTCTGTTCGTGGGTAAACCTAATGTGAAGGGGTGGGTAGAGGAACGAGCCTTTGTTCAGAGCAACAGGGTGTGGGGAGAGCCTGTCTTGTTTAGCCCACTGACCCCAAAGGCTTTGTTTGGTCAGTTATTGAATAAGAGCCTGCTCTGGGCTGTTCTATGAGCTGAACGCAGAGCCCACAGCTAACCATGAAGGGTTGCAGCCTCTACGTTGATCTTTAGTTTGACATGGAAGACTGGCATTGAGTGCAGAATTTTTAAGTAAAACAAGTACGTACCTTGAATAAGGAGGACCACGGAGAAGATCCTGGGAGTGTTAAATAGTAGCAGGGTCATTTGGAGCTTCTGTGTTTCTTCCCTAAGGGTTAGATGTAGCTTGGGTACTGGAAGCTGGTCCTCTGTACAGGGGTGCTGACAAGTTGTGGGAACTTCTAAAAGGAGGAGCTCCTGAGAAGGTAAAATTAGGGCATGGGTGGACATGTGTGTGTATATTTTTGGAAAGGATTAGTGTAGTCCACAGTCGTTGATTGTTACTCAAAACAACAACAATCAACAACAAACAACACAGAAGCAGTAAGCTGATCCCGTGAGTGTCTCTGGCTTCACGTCCCACCACGTGATCTCTGCTTCATGACCTTCCACTTTATAATGCTTTCTGCCATGAAGCCCTTCATCAGAGGCTGAATTGAAGGGGATATCTCTTCTCACCTTGAACTCGATTAGCTGTCAGTTCCCAAACTGTAGATTCAGTTGACCTCTTTTCTTTCTAGAGTATTTCACCTCAAATACCTTCTTACTATATATAAAAAAATAAATAAATAAATGAAGGAACAATACAATAAATGACGTTTAAACAAAACCCGGTGGATCCTTCACTGCTCACACTTCTTCATGGGTTTCTTACAATTAACCCCTGAGGGGGGGTACACATCTGTATAGGGTGGACCAGAAAAGGGCAGAGATTATTTCAGTATTCTGCCACCCAAAAGACACAATCTTTCCTTTTTTTCTTAAGTGCCTGTGTATGCATAGCTGAGAAAGCCATGGCTCAGTGCAGTAAAGGCTATTTTTCACATTCACTAGTAAATGAGAGGGGAGGCTCACCCCTCCATGTCTTCCCAGCCTAGGCAACTTAGGGGTCTGTGCAATCCTGAGGAAATCATGTCCTGCGGCTTCTATTGCCTCAGTCATGTGTCCTATCTTAGATTTCGAAGGGTTAAAAAAGTTGGCCGATGCCTTTTTCCAGCCCTAACAAAACGTCACTTATCTCTCTAGTTCTTTGAAATCTGGCAAGTGAAAATCTGAAATGCAGTTGGCGTCCTTCTGGCAGCCAGTCTGATGATGTGCCACACTGGAGTCGAGCGAGTGGTTTTGAACCTTGAGGCCGCTGCTAAGTACTTCCATCTCTACCCTCCTGCCATCACCACACTCTTTGTGCAATGGCCAATGCAGCCTTATAGAAGAGGTTGGGGGGAAATGCTCATGAAATTGATCTTAGAATGCTTGGCAACTGCAAGCTTTGTAAAAATCCGAGGTAGAAATAATCACCGATTTTGGAGGATGGATTTACTTAGGAAAGCTCCAACTGCAATGAGGGTGGGCCCTTTTCCTGTTGCTCCTGGCATGTGCTCTTTCAAGCAGCATTTGCAAGCAGTCTGGGTGGTTTGTCTGCCTAGAGCCATCCAGAAAAGTTGGTGGGAAAAGCCAAGAGGCCATTGGCACTTAGAGACTGGGGTTGGCACCAGTCATAGTGAGAGACATTGCTTTTATTAGCAACTTAGTCATTTTATAGCAGGCGTAGCAGAAGTGCCCTCTCTGCAGGCTCAGGATGTTAATGTGGTTCTTCGGGTGGGTGGCGTGGCTACACCTGCATTAGCAGAGGTCTCCCAGTGTAGACACAGCACACCTTTCATGAATGTGGTGCTAGGTTTATATGCTCGCTTCTAGAGAGACTTGCTGGAGGTCTCGTGGACCTGTGGTATGATGTTCGGACACTGCTTTTGCCACTTGCTTTAGATGATCTTGTGATCTTGTCACCAACATCCTTGTTCTCATCTGCCAAATCGAAATGTTGACGGCGTTGGAGAGGAGGGAAGACTGTCCTCCTTCCCCCCTCCCCCCACTAAAGGTTTATGAACAAAGTAACAGCAGATTAACTGAAGGGAAGATACAGAGAAGCACAGAACAGCACACGAAAGGAGAGTAAATGCCCCCCTCCCCCACACACAGGGAGATTTATAAGCTGATATAGTTTCTTCACAGGGAGAGGGGAAAGTGGATGGTCTGGGGGGAAAGATGAATGGGCCCTCGGAAGAAGAGATGACAGCTTGGAACAGAGTCTGTCTGGGTCTGCTGACACTCCCTAGTCTGTAGGAAGTCAGGCAAATAAGGGGAACACGGAAGAGTTGTCGCCTGCATCGATTGTCCCCTAAGTGCCCTCAGCTCAAGCGCGTTGGCATACCAAAGAGGCATATTTTGGGGTGTCATTTCCTCAACTCTTTTGGCACCTGCCTCATGGAGCATTTTAAAGAAGTACACACTTATTATGGGTGAGCCCTAGTGTTCATCTGTGACTGGGTTTTCCTGTTGCCACTGGCCTGCAGCTGGGCCTCGGCTTCTATACTTCACCTCATACTCAGAGACCTTTAAAGAATTCCTGGGAATGAACCTCATTTGATCCCCAAATCTATACCCTGCTGCGAGATGCTTCTTACTTCATTCCAACAAGGAAAAGTTATGGCGTGCTTTCAGATGGACCCCTGTCAGAGGTCAGTCTCGTAAACGTCACAGGAAGGGGTTTGGAAATTCGAGATAGCTGGGGCATCCCAGATAAAAAGCCTTGTTTTTAAAGACTGTTACAGTTTTATACTAGCAGACACATCAATAGGTAGGCAATACCTATTGTCTCAGAGTTCAGCTGAGGGGAGGGAAGACACATGGAAAGATGGACGCTTGTTTTTTCCAGACTTCCCCTTGTCCTGTTTTGTTTACTCTTTTTACTTGTTTGGGGAAATGCTTCCTGCCTTTGTCTGTCTCTAAGAAGCAACCCGTGATCATCTTATATTCTTGGCTGAGATTGGTGAGACAAAATCGCAGTTGCTGCCGTTGGGAAATAGAACAAACTGGACAATAGATGTACATGTGAGCAAATTGACTGGGGCCAGCTCCCATTCATCCTTAAAGCCCTCTTCAAACCCCGGCTCCTTTAGGAAGCCTGTCTGGACTTCCTGCATGGTGAGTTTGTGAAGTGGGTCTGATTACATGGGAGACTGTGAACTCCCGGAGGGTATAAACCATGGACTCAACCAAAGGGTACAATTCTCTTCTATCTCGGTATTTCCCGGTACTTGGCTACTTAATATATATTTGTTGATTGAACTGATGCATGAAAGAAAATGTGAAAGAAATATATCAAACACTGAGTGCCTCATGGGAAGCAGTTTTGATTGCCCTAAACCGGAGTGGTAGCTAGCTTTCTAGTGCCTTTTTGGTCTGTGTTTTTTATATTTCAGGAGCTCATCTGGTCCTCCTGTCTGGAGGAATAATAGGCTTTACATTGCCTGTGCAGGTGAGGATGTCCTGGAATCTTGGAAATTGACACTGGAGTTCTAACCTAGAGGTCTAGCCCAGGACCAGGATCATGGCAACTACCCTAACTGCAACTGCAGCCGGTCTTCAGACAATGCTATAGGGTTTTGCTAGATCTTATTCTTTGGTTCTTTAGAGGCAGAGATTCCACTGATTTTTGGCTTTGCTGTAAGCTGACCAAAATCTTTATCTGTTCACCTGTAGTTAGGTTCTTTTTGCTTGGCTCAAGAAATCAATTTTTTCACAGTGATAGCCAATGGATCGATGAGAGCCAGTAACAGGGGCAGTCTTTCCAAGTGGAAGCACTTCTTAGCCTACAGGTCTACAAGTCTTCATGAAGCCTTTTCTTGCAGTGTCTGGTAAGCCCTTTTGGCACGCATACCTTTTTTACGTGGATGCAGCACCTGGCTGAGACTACGCAATAGTTTTCCGATGTCACGGTTGGCCAGTCTGCTAGCTTCATCAGGTGACGGACACCCTGTTTAGGAAGCACAGAGCCTTAAAGAATTTTGAACACGGGTGTGACTCTAGACCCTATTCATGCCAGTATGGAGATGCCATGAAATGTTGTGCGCCAATCATCTTTTGGGTATTACTAATTTTACCTCTAGAATGTCATCTTGCTTTGCGTGTGTGTGTGTGTGTGTGTGTGTGTGTACGTGTGTACGTATATCTATGAAGAGACCGGCATCAGTTTCTTCCTCAGTTACTCTTTACCTTCGTTTTGGGGTCTCTTACTGAGCCTGGAGTTAGTTCATCAGTTTGACTAGACTGGCAATGAAGTAAGCCCCAAGGATTCCCTTCCTTCCTTCCTTCCTTCCTTCCTTCCTTCCTTCCTTCCTTCCTTCCTTCCTTCCTTTCTTTCTGGTAGTCGGGTTAGACATCCAAGCTTCTATATCCAGACTTTTATTTGGGGTGCTGGGAACCAGAACCTATGACCTCATGTTTGTGTGGCAAGTGCCTTCCCAATTAAGGAATCTCCAGATCCTCCCAAACTTCTTTCTAACTTCTATTAATTTATGCTCAGTGAGGACTCCTCTGACTGCAGACTTAGATAAGTGCATCAGACATATTTGAAGTCTCACTCTTTTCATTCTAAATAACCATCCCTCACATGTGAACTCTTAATTAGGTTACTTGAGATGTTAGTAACAACCCCTGGAATGTTTAAGCTATGCAAATGGTAACCAAATGTTAAATAAATAGCATATTCACTCTATAACCAAATGCAACTTAGAAAAAAAATTATATATATGGGCTCATCTAGCTATCAGCAGTGGAAAACTCTGAAATAAATCACAGGCAACATATGTTCAGATGGTCTATAGAGAAAGACTTCTTAAACCTTTACTACCTCATTTTTGCCTGAGATTTTCAGGGGCGCCTAGGTATGAAGACATATAAACTACACATACAAATCAAGCAATTACTGATAATAAACCATAAAGAAATGTTTTATAAAACATTTTAATTTTTAATTTTACCAGTTTTTAGGTCAAAAGCACGTTTGCATACAAATGACATGCTTGTTAAGTTTCACACAAAGGATTCAATTTTGGCTATTTGATGCCACAGTTTGTAGAGTATCCTCAACATCTCTTCAGCTGATTGGCATTTTCATTTCATAATTGTCAATGCTGAGAATGCCACTTTCCATAAGTATATAGTATGAAATGGCAGAAGTTTATTTATGGCCATCTGTGTAATTGTTGGAAATTCTGTCCTAATCCCGAGCCAAAATTCACTGACATTATTTTTTTTTAAAAGCTCAAATCAGCAACTCAAACCTCAGTGTCTTAAACATTCAAATACAATATAACCCAAATATATACTAATCAGTTGCTTACACACTGAGGAATGATAGTAGGAAAATACTAGAAGTCTGTTTTCCATAATGAAATCATCATGTTTCCGTAAGAGAAGAAAACTTCATGTGTTCTGTGGAAACACTGCGATTCATAATACGTAGTGGTCTTTGAATGGAGGTGTTTTAGGACAGTGTGTGGTGGTTCTGGGTGGTGCGATAGGACGCGCACCCTAAGCCCATATGCTGGGTGTTGCTGTGTGTTCAGGACCAAGGCTGCAATGGAGTTTAGGAGGCACCCGAGCAACCCCACCAGAAAAACTTCAGATTCAGAAAACGTTACCATTGGCAAATTTTTCACAGCCCCCACATCTGTTTAGCATGTGATGTGACCTGTCACAGGAAAGACGTGGAAGCGTGGGAAGGCAGGGTCTTAGCAGGCCTCTGGGGGCTATGCTATGCATGAATGGTGACGGGGGGGTGGTGGATTTGGCTCTTCCAATAGCCGGAATCCAAGGTGGGGCTCATGCTTGGCAGTGGGAGAAGGCAGGAGAGATGTCCCAGTCTCTTTCCCTTTGGCCTGTCTTGCAAGTTCTGCAGAAGCTGTTTTGTGATATGTGAGACACAGGGCCACATGGAAGCAAGTCATGCCAGGGCAGATTCTCTATTGTCCACACCTGGGGGACAGATAGCATCTATATTACTCGTAAAGGGGGGTGTGACCTTTCGGGTGGCACTTCCCACAAGGGATAGACTGTAGCAGGCACACATGGCCCACTCTGAGTCTCAGTAGGGTCCACCTGTCAGCATCATGCCCTGTCATTTCAGTCAGTTTGATAAAGAGAAATGGTTCCAGAGAGGGCCATGACTCCCTCAGCCCGTTTTGAACATAGATCCAGCTGACTCTGCAGCTGGGTGAAAGGGCCTGTATGTGCCATTTCCCCAATCCACCTGTGGGTATCTCTTCCTCAGTTTAACCAGCCGCTAAAAGACTGGGGCCTTAGGTGGGTAAGGCGGGTAAGGAACCTTAGAGAGCTGGTGGACAGGCTGGTGACAGCACTGACCCTCCTTGGCTCTCCTGCCCATCAGTCCTTTATCTCTGCTGGAATTGAGAGAGATCCCCTTTCCCCATCTTATTGTGAGACCCGAGTTTGAAGCCAGGGACCAGGCCGGCCTTCATTAACTTGTGCTGAAAGTTACAAGAACCGACCCTCCCTTAATTTTCCCCAAATTAGACACTGTGGATGGATGAGATGCTGGAGAGAGACCATTGGTTCTGAGAAAAACACAACCATCTGGTATGATATCTGATGGAATTTTAGGGGCAGGGCAGTGTGTGGGTGATGCCTGCTGCTTCTCACAGCCGGTGGGACCTCAGCCCAGGATATGGTCTTTGAGAGGAAGCCCTCTTCTTTTACATAGAGAGCAGGGCTCATACAGTTGGCATCAATGCTTGTGACAGTCAGTGAAATTCCCTAAGCTCAGGGCTTGATGCTAGGCAAGACTTACTGCTCCTCAGAAATAAGTCTTTTTTTTTTTCAATGCAGTTTATTCAGGAACCTTGAACAATCCTCGGACCCTGGGGAAAGCCAGCCCACAGCTTAAATAGCCTCTGGGTAGCCAACCCAGGCGTGCCACGGGGGCAATGCACATACATGGAAGCAAGCCAGATCCTCGGCCTTAGCCAAATGTGGAGTTGTTCGTGACAGAGAGCACTCACCATCGGGAAGGTGGAAGGCGGAAACCAGCTCCATCTTTAAGGCATAGCATTCCGCAGCTCTCTACAGTTCCCCCTTTTTGTTTTAGACGCATCAGGCAAGAGTAGAGGTCTGATCTCTGATATTAGAAATAAATTGGGACTTTGTACAGATGTTCATTTAGGTGTCATCCACCCAAAGAGCATCAGACCAGTCCGATACCTTTTTCTCAGAGGCGGGACCTGCGGCATCAACCCGCATGCAATCAGACATGCTCTTCTCTGGGTCCAAAGCGGCTGACCCTGAGTGCAAACTCATTCAACTATTTGATGTATAGGAAGTATTCAATAAGTTGTGAACATTATTGCCCTTTTCTCTTTGAAGCAAAAGTTTTACCTCTAATACAGATTGAAAAGCTATAAAGATCATGCCTTTCAGGGTGGGGGATGTAGCTCAGGGATAGAGCATATGACTAGTATACATGAGGCTCTGGCTTCAGCTCTCAGCACTGCTAAAGACAAATCCTGAATTTTTATGGGCAAAGATCATATAACATTTATTGAGTACCAGCTACTATAAAATACATATTTTATTTAATTATAGCTGCAAAAAAAAAAAAACCCGAACACTATTATGCTTATATGTTAAATGAAGCTATTAGGCCTCCAAGAGGTTCAGGGAGAAAACCAAGGTCATGGCCTCAGCGGTAGAGTTGGCATCTGATCTAGAGCTATGGTCAAAGCCTGTGTCACCACTCAGAAATGCCAAGTAGATGAGAGTGTTGAATGTGTCCAGGTGACACATGCTATCTGCTTGAACTGCACACATCAGAACTCAGAGAAGTTTAGCGCTTGAGTGTTTGATGTGGGCTCAGTATGGCCTGTATACAGTGCACCACAGCAGTGAGGAAGCAGTGAGAGACAGAGTGGGAGATTACTGAAGACCGAGGGCATGGGAATCAGGCCTTGCCTCTGCCTTATCCCTGTTTAGTTGCTGGCTTTGTGGGTGATAGACTCCTGGGGAGCCAGGGGGAGACAAGGAGTTTTATTGGAGAGAGCAGGTGCCCCAACAGGATCTGACAATAAGATCCATGGGTGAGGATACAATCCAGAGGATATACCAAGGGGCGCTTGGGGACTTCTGCCTTCCAGGAAGGCCCAGCTCTTAGCTAGATCCTGCAGCCCTATTGTGAGCCTTAAACTTTTAATGTCTACCTTGTTCTGTCAAATACAGGGCTGGTGACACCAACCTTGTGTGCTTTCTATGGGAAGTCAAGATGGCACCAGGCTTGTTCAGGCCTCACTCTGGCATCTGACCCCTTCAGTAAGCATGTGACAAATGGTAGGTGTTGCCACTGGCCAAGTAAGCACATTCTGCCTTGAACTTTACTCATTTCCCAAATGGGTTTAATGGGATGATTTTTGACAGATAAAGCTGTTTACCAAATTCTTACCCTGGCTTTGATTTATAAGGGCTGCTGGGAAGAATCAAAATCAACACATTTATATATTCACAGAAAGAAAATATTTGGGTTGGCTTTGGCAAGGTTTCCTTCTTATAAAAGTTTGTTTTAATCCCCTCCCCCCGGTTTTAAGATATCAGGGTCTTGAGGGACAGGCAGCCCATGCTAATGTCTGGGTCTGAAAGGATCTTTAAGAGGAAAGCCTAACCACTGAAATTGGACTTTCAGACAGAGCGGGCCATAGATCTTCTGAGGATTTGGATGATGTAAAGGGAGTTAACCCATCTCACATTGTAAATTGTCTTTTCAAAGGAAAGATGAGGGAGCCAAGGAACAGTTTGTCATGATTCTTTTACGTTTTTGACTCGGCAAGAATTTCCCAATCTGCATTTATCTACAGCTCTTTGATTGGGAGAAGTTGGGTTAGAGTGTGGAGAACTTTGATGAACACTTTAAAAAAAAAAGCAATCTGCTTGATTTCATTTTGAAATAAAATATAAAACGAGATGCCCTATGAGGAACAAAATTTAGCGCCCTGTCCCCAGATAGTAGGATTAAAATTTCAGCATTTGTTTACAGGAGCAAAATGGAGCAAAATTATGTAAAAATCCTTAGCACTGCGTGCGCTGGAGGTCAGTTTCCACTCAGTTGGGGCAAATACTAATAAAAGTCACAAGCTTGTAAAACTATTAAATAGTTTTACTCTTAGTCGGGTCTGACAAAGTAGCTGGATGGCTGGATCCTCTAACCTTGGAGGCTCTGGAGACTGAACGAATAATCAAGAATGGAAGGCAAAATTTCTGAAGGGCTAAGAACTTAATGCTGCCGCCATTGCGTAAAAATCAGTGACACTGAGGAAGGATGCCGATGCTGATGAAGGGGCAGCAGGGACCAGCCACTTTTGGTAACTTTTCCTATTTATCAGAACAGCAAACACCAGTTTGAAGTACGTACTTTCATCTGGCTCATTTAACAGACACCTAAGCAGTTCCCCTGCTTCCCAGAGGAGAAAGTCAGCCATTCTGGATTCTGATTCAGATCTCCAAAGCATTGCGCTGCAGCATCCGAGGAGGCTGAGGTGTCCCGGGAACCATGGGTAAAAGCACAAGAGAGGCTCGCCTTTTCCTGGGTTGCTGGGCTCATTCACCTAGAGGAGCATCGGCTTAACCTGCACCCTGAGACCAGTGGCACATGCTTCTCATTGAAAGGAAAAGCAATCAAGGCTTTGCCTCTGGGGGCGCGGCGGATGGGACATTATGGCTCTCAGGGGAGCCAGTGAAGTGGTCAGGGTAGGCACATATGAGGCCTGGCTGTTCTCAGGCAGAGAAAATCAAATGTCTCCAGTGGAAACACAGAAGTGGTTAAGAACAGTTTCCTTGTGTTCTTCTACCATGTGGGTTATTTTCTTTTTCTTCATCCTGTGGTTTGGTCGCTGAGAAGGCCTCTTCTCGGGGTTATATATGGCGTCTGCATGCTTGGTTGCCGAGAAAAGAAGCCAAGACTGTGTTTAATCATAGACTGTACAGCATCAGAAAGGGTCCTGACACTCTGTCTTGTCACTTGCCCAGTGGCAGTAATTTATAGCTTGAACAGCAGCTGGGGCAGGAAGGAGCCTTGAAAGCAGTCAGATTTGCTGGTTAACTTTGGTTAACCCGGAGGTCAAAGCAGTTTCTGTGTAGCACATTAGATAATGTTGGAAAGAGTTGACATCTTGCAGGTAGCCTCACAGGAACATCCACACTTGTGATAAAAGGGGTTATTTATGAGGTAGCTGTGATTTCAAATGTAAAAGAAGAAGAAGAAAAACAGCCCTGTAAGTTATGAAGGCTCTCTTAACAAGCCCCAGTCAGATATCACTGGCTTTCCAGAGATGGTGCAAGGGAGACCAGCCACGGGTGAACTGGAAAAATCAGTAAGGCAAAGATGCGAATGCCAGCGGGTGACTGCTGATTCAGAGGCTTTCTCTCAGAAAGGCTTCCACCTTCAGCCTTCTGACTGGTCGTCTTGGCTGTCACGAGTTACTCTCGACGACATAACGCACTGGCATATGGATTGCTTTCAAAACTGTTGTCACAGGGTGGAGAGGTGGCTCACAAGCAAAATGCCAAACCTCTTGCTACAAAATAGCACTAAACTCATCCTTCGCTGAATTTAGTTATCATAGCACAGACAAGAAATTGTTCCCAAAATGAAGAAGCAGGCATTGTGACATTCTACATCCTTCCCCCCAGGCTATAGACAGACCAGTCCTTCATGTAGCAGACAGCTTCTGTTGGAGTAACAGTAGCTTAAGAATGCATCTAAAAAAAAAAAAAAAAGTTGAAAGACTAGTATTCTCTCAAATACATGACCAATTTAAGAACTATTTCTTAAGGGCTGGAGAGAGATGGCTCCATGGTATGTGCTATTCTTTCAGAGGAACTGAGTTCAGTTCCCAGTACCTACATCTGATGGCTGCTTGTTCCAAGCAGTCCATGACTTTAAGCCACCAAGGGTACCAAAACACAAGCGCATCTTCCTCCCCTTACAGAAAAACATACGTGCTCAGAATTTAAAAAAAAAAAAAAACCATAGAAACCATCTTTTATTTTCCAGTACATCTCACTGACAACAGAAATGGAGAACTGAAGTAGAAAGAAGAAAATTGCCCATAACATTACTTAGATTCCTTTTCTTGCTCCTTCCTTGTCTGTCACATACCTCATGAGGATTGATCTTAACAGTAGCATTTCTAGCTAAAAGTCTTAAGTAGATGCTATAAACCTTTTTGTGCTCCCGGGATGGTAAGATCTTGCTTTAGCTCTCTATACAGCTACCATATGAAGCAAGAGACATTCGGTGTCTTCAGAGTCCTCTGAATACTTGTGAAGTCCCCCTCAGTTGCTCAGTGGTTAAGGCAGACTCCCTAGGCTAGAGGCCAAATCTTATTTAAAGTTCTCTCTGTCCCCTCTGCCAAGCACAGGAGCAGGCAGTTAGTCAACATAACTCACCTCAGTCATGGCCTAGGTTTTTTGTTTATTTGTTTGTTTGTTTGTTTGGTACATGCCCAGTGTATTTCTTGCTTGAACTTTTGGGTTGATAGTTTTTAGAGCTGGGAGCAGTGATGGGGTCCTCTCAAGTAGAAGCTGTCTGATCATTGACTAAGGAAAAAAAAATGGGTCAAAATGTTACAAGATTTTCTGCTTCTCAGGGACTGGGGCCAGGCCTGACTCATCTTTCTGTTTCTTAGTCACTGAGACTTAATGTGATGTAAACTTGGCGACAAGTAAGGACTGTTCTGGGTTGAATTACTATCAGTAACAATTATTGAATTATCATTAATTGAAATAGTCTCACTGACTACTTCAGTGACGCTGGGCCTTTCCTGCTGTGCCATCCCAGAACCGTTTTCCACAAGCTCTTCTGAACTGGACACTGAATTGTAGCAGGCTTGTCTTCACCCTTCACCCTGCCCTGTGTTAGGTGGATCCTTCTAACAATGTCCTTCCTACATTTCTAATTGCCCTCTGGACAGCCTGGCCACCCTTCTCAGTTCTATAGGTGTCCTTGGAGATAGCAAGAAAGTCATAAAAACTAAATGGCCAAGTTCCGTGCGGAAGTGTGACGACCGTACCTCATCTTTCAGGGAGAGCTACTCCTGAAGGTCACTCTGCGTTTCCTGGCTCAAAGGGGTGATTGTGGCCACACCTATACAAAGATAGCAGGCACAATGACAGCTGTAAATAGATGACTTAAAGTGCTTTCCAAAATGGAAGTTATCTGAATTACAAGTAAGGCATATGACAGAGGAGAAAGTGTTCTGGTGTGTGTGTGTGTGTGTGTGTGTGTGTGTGTGTGTGTGTAAAAGTTGGTGTTGGGTAGCCTGATTAGCCTTGCCGTGCAAAGCACACATACTTTGTGTTGAGAAGCAAGCTGCAGTAAAGTTTCACTGCACAACTTGGGTGAAGGTTTCCAAAAGCATCTTAGATTATGAATTAATGTTTTGGCATGAGACAATCAGTGACCACATGGAGTTTCAGAAGCTACATCCTGAATAACCCTGGGGCATTGAAGGAGAGAGTCAGGTTGACCCCAGGATGTCTGGTCAGTCCATAATGTACTGTCTAGTCATTGCTGGGCCCACTTTCCTTCCATTGTGCCTGTCATAGGCCTTCTGCATTAGCTTTGTATTTGAACCATCTGAAGAGTTTTTAAAATTCCTGAAGCACAGGTTACCTTCAACCCCATTAAATCAGATAGTGGGAGAGGGACGGGATGTGTGCTGTTATCAGTGCCAGCATCTTTTTTTTAAAAAGGATCTTAGCTGACTTAATGTGTAGCAACTTCTGAAATGACTAGGATTATTGGGTTGATTATCTGGGAAGATGAGGCTTCAGATACCTAGTCACTGAGGAGCTTAAACTGAACCCTTTCTCAGCCTCAACTCAGAAAAACAAAACACAAATAAATGAGTTATATTTTAATTGAAGAGAAAATGTCCAAACATTTCAGAGAAGATACTTCCCACTGCTTTGTTGAAGCCAAATTTTACATTGACATTTAATTCCCATTGTGAGGTACTTAGAATTGGTACCAGGAGGTACTAGCAAGAGGTGATTAGGTCACAAAGGCAGAGCCATTCTGATGTTTTGCTCAAGAATGAATCTGTCACGAAGGTCAATTTAGCTCCATCCTTCTTGCCCTATGTGACACCCTGAGCTGCCTCAGTACCTGGCATTGTACTAACCAGTAAGACCATCCATCACCCAAAGCTACCCCAGTTTCCCATTTCTTCAGAACTGTGAGCTGATGAAATTTTATCCTTTACAAATTAACTAGTCTGCAGTATTGTCATAGCCACTGAAAATGGACTAGAACGTTTGTAAGAAGCGCAGACCTTTAGATAAAAAGAAAGAGATGGAAGGAAAATGCCAGGGGCCTTCCAGGGTGCACATGGATTTGAACCCTGATTGCATGATTCCTCCTGGGTGAAACTTCAGCAGCGGGCATTCTACCTTTCTGAACTGCTTATTTGGAAAGAGGAGTAGAGAGTGGTCCAAAGATTAGAAGTTATGCCCTTGAGGATCTTGTATCCAGTTAGTGCTGGCTTCCATTTCCTGCCTGAATATTTTGAGGCTCCAGCTTCTTTTCGGAAATCTGTTACTTCACAGGCCTATTGGGTCCCTGAGGTTTAAAGAATTTTAATTCCCCAAGTGCTTTCCGGATTCCCACCGATGCTGTAGTAGATTTCTGCACCGACAGTGATGTAGAGTGAAAGCTTAAGAGAAAAAGGAGGAACGCGGAGATGGGCCCCAATGCCTGGCATACTGAAGTGGCTGAAGGGCATTTCTGATACACACATTTTCTAAAAGTCAAAATGATGATTTTCTGTTTCTGTGGCGATTCACAAGCCCCACAGGAAAGGCAGGTTTTCATTCATTCAGTTATTTGTTATGTGACTACATGCCATGCTAAGAATAGAAGTATCAGGTTATAACATTTTCCTCTACAAAGAACCAGAGCAAAAAGATTGATTCTGTGGCTGGGCAGGGATGGTACAAATTAAGCCCAGAACATTTTGTTGTGCCAGAAAGTATGCAAACATAATCAGTGATGTCTAAAAGATATAGGAGCCAGCTTAAAAATAGCAAATCTTGGGCAATTTGAGTGATATGTAAGAACATGATGAAAAAAAAAATAAGGATCCACAAATCCATTCTGTAATATAGATAGATAGATAGATAGATAGATAGATAGATAGATAGATAGATAGAATGATGGATCTGCATAATAGATGGTAGATAGACGATAGACCCAAAGATAAGAGGGATAGATGACAGACCCAAGGATGAAGAGGATGGATGACACTCGGTTGAATGGAGGGAGAGATAGATAGATAGATTAAATGGTGAATATGTAATATATAGATATATGGTAGATGATAAGCACAAAGATGAAGAGATGAATGATATATGGCTAGATGGATAGATAATAGATAGATGACAGATAAGTAGGAATATGATGGGTAGATGATAGTTGTGAAGATAGATGATCGATTGGCAATCGATACTAGATAGAAAGACTATAGTTAGATGAATAGACAGATAAAGAGGAATGGCTCTTCACTTACAATGTCATAGAAACTGGTATTTGTGGAAGTAGTGGGCTTGAAGAGAGATCTTCTGCAAGAATTACAATGGCTATTACATCCAGGGTGAGTAGGTTTGATAACGAACAGGATGTTTGTATGGATTTAAAGCATTCTCTGGCATTGCTTATGGGTTGTGATAGATAAAATGGTAACCAAGACAGTGGAGAAATAGGGTAAGATCATGGCCAGGTGATCAGGTCCATATCACTGTAAGGCAGACGGATGTCATGAGGTATCCAGATGTCGAGAGGCAGGAATGTGGCAAGCCAAAGAGAGTTCAGCGCCACTTGCATAGCATTCCAGCTAGAAACAAGTAACCTGCATCTAATCACAGGAAATACCAGGCCAGTGCAAGCAAGGAACATTCTGTGTAATTACTGACCTACATTCATCACAGGCAATGCCATGAAAATCAAAGGCTGGGGAACGGTTCCAAGTTAAAATAGACTAAAGCTACATGACCAATATGTGCAGTCAGTGAGCCCGGGCTGGCTGGGTTTTATGTTGGAGGAAAAACAATGAAAGACATTATTGAAACAATTGAAAATTTGGACCATGGCCATTACGGTAGGTTTATACCAATATTAATTATATGTATATACTATAAAATATGGTATATATTAATACTGAAGCATTGAGGGGTGTGATGTATGCAGCTTAACTCTTCACTAGCTTAAGAGGTAAACATCTGCACAGAACGAGGCAACAGCTGTGGTGAAACTCATAAACTTGGTTAATAAAAGCACATAGCTCCCCTTTCGATTTTTCTTGCAACTGTCCCATATGCATTTGAAATATTTCTTTGTTTCATTTTTATTGGTTTCAGGTAGTGGGGTACACTAAGTAAGCCCAATCCAGAAATCTGCCTTCGCTTAGCTCTCTTAACATTGGGTAAGTCCCTGGGCGGTTCTGGTAATTGGTTTCCTCGTCTTTCTAGTGGTGATATCCCCGGAGCTTTCTGCTCTATGGGGATGCATGTAGGACTGGCTTTCTGCAAAGAACTGTAGAGAGTTAGTGACCCCTCCCTCTCACTGGGCCCACACTTGCCACACTTTGAGCTGGTCTCCAGGCCTCAGCCCCTTCTCTGAGCAGCCAGTTAGGCTTAGAAAGGGTGAGGCCCTGCCACTATCACTGCCCACAGCCTCGGCAGTGACTGCCCAGCACGTGCTCTCCTATAGCCTTTACTGTGTGGTTTTTAAAAGTTGGATTTTTGTTTATGTGTACACACGTGTCAGGGTCACATGTGCAGGTGCCTGTGGAGACCAGAAGGGAGCATCAGGTCCGCTGGGGTTAGGGATTATGGGCAACTGTGAACCGCTCTCTCTTCAGCAAGGGTAGAAACTAAACAGCTACCCCAGCAGTTCTCAACCTGTGGGTCACGACCCCGTTGGTCGTGATATTCTGCCGTTAGAATATTTACATGATGATTCACATCAGTAGCAAAATTACGGTTATGAAGTAGTAACAAGACGGCTTTGTGGTTGAGGGTCACCCCAACATGAGGAACTGTATTAAAGGGTCACAGTATTAGGAAAGTTGCGAACCACTGAGCTCTCAAGAATAGTGAGTGCTCTTGACAACTGAGCCACCTCTCCAGCCCCTTTGGAATGGTTTCTGTTCCATGCTTTGTGCCAAGTGCTTTACATTTATATGTATATGTGGGGGTGAGTTGGGGGGGTGTATCCTTACCCAAACTCAGTCAGACGAGTTTAGTTGTCTCAGTGAAGGCGGGGGTGGGGCAGTTCTGGGTTGGTCCCAGAACTCCATGGATGCCAAAATTGTGGAGTATCATTGGGATAAAGTATTACAGTGTTTGCAGAAAGCCTATATTCCTGTTCCCGTGAACTTGAAATTATATCTAGGTGACTTATAATATCTAACACACTGCAAATGATATGATAATGATTGTTCTGTTGTGTCATTCAGGGAATAATAACAAGAAACAAGTCTATATACATTTGGTACAGACTTGGTTTTTCTCATAGGTGTCTCTGATCCTGGATTGTTTGAGTCTGTGTTGACAGAACCTATGTAAAGAGAGGGCTAACTATATAAATCCGTTTTACAGAGATGGAAGCTGAGGTAAGATGAATCAAGAGAGTATTCAGATCCAGGCCACCTAGTCCCAATTTGTTCTCTGAAACAGAAACCTTGGGAGCACCTGGAATCTGCAGCTCCTGTACCCAGTACCCCCACTGGCACAGCCTGGAACAGACAGACCTGCTCAGTGTCTATACAATGACTAATGCAAAGGAGTATTCCAGAACATGCTAGCATGTTCTTAGAAACTGGGTGGAGCTGGCTGAGCACTTACGTCAGCCCCCATTCTGTAGCTACTCTCAGCTTTTCTAAGTCCCAGGTCCATTTGACACAAATAATCTTGGCAGGGAGGAGACAGAGAGTCATGATTCTCCTTTGTTGTCATTCATTTCTGTCTGTGCTTCTGTGTAGTCCTTTGTAGATGGTGTTCACATAGCTTTTATGTGTGTTTTGTGTGCCATTAGATTTTTTAACATTCATTTATTTTTACTCTTTGTGTATGAGTGTTTGCATGTATGTATATGCATTATTTGTGTACCTGGTGCCTATAGAGGGCAGGAGAGACATCAGACTCCTTGCAATTGGAAATACAGATGAATGGTGGCTACCATATGGGAATTTGAAACCAATCCCAAGTCCTCTGTGAGGGCAGCAAAGTTCTCACTGTTGAGGACCTTCCCAGCCCTGAATGTATCATTCTAGAATTACTGCAGTTATTTGCTCCCTGCTTCCATTGAGACTGGTTCTTTGAAGGCAAAGGGCAACCTGTTTAAGATTTTTTTTTGTGTTGACTAGTGCAATCAGTGGCCTTTGGAGAAGAGCCTTGCTAACCCATGACACTGCTAACTCATTGTACTTCCATGAGATTTAGAAAAAGACACCTCTCTGGCCAGATGTGGTACTGCAGGAATGATGGCGTGCTGAGTAGATATCTTTGGGTAAAGAAAAGGCCCCTTTCTTGGGAGGACATAGTCCCCTGCTAGAGGCGTAGCACTCTGCCCCCACTATTCCTTGCCACTGGGTACTCTGGGTAGTCTATTGCCAACCCTGCCTACCAGCTACTCAGGAAATGGATAAGTGACAGGCGATACTTACATTCTGTATTTCCCTCTTGGACCCCCGTGGTACCACCACTCAACCAGGCAACCGTCCTAACGCTGCTGTTGGCTGTGGAACAGTCCCTGAGCAGAAGCTTGATGGATGCCAAAAGATGAGCCAGGGAACAGGCATCTAAACTCAGGACAAAGTAGGTGGGCTTAGCAGGCAAAAACCTAAGAGTCGACCCCTGGGCTCTCCAGCCTTCACTTTGAAAAGAGCCATAGAGGCTTAGCTTCCTTGGCATCCCTCCCCACACTGTGGTTCCTAAGCTTCTCCAGAGGCCACACTCCACTACCAGGAAGCTTAGCTGTTAGGTGCTGGCTTTAGCAACAGTAGAGATCCAGATCCGCTTCTACAGGCTGGGTTTAGAGCCATGTCCAAGCAGCTCTCAAATGAGCTAGACACACAGAGAGAAACACAGCCATGTCACTTGATCATGGGTAGCCCCATTGCTACTCTTATTTTACTTATCATTTATAATAAACATTTCCTCCTAAGGTTGCAAAACACTAAGCATTTGCTACAGAAGGGGCATTAAAGAAGATAATAACCTTTCTCAGTCATAATTATCATAGATAGTTAAGTATATAATCTTTCAGTCTTTCTCTGTGTGTGTGTGTGTTCGCGCATACACACACACACACACACACACACACACACACAGAAGCCTCACTTCCCTTTGCTCCTTGTATTTTGGAATAGGTTGGCAGGTTCAAGATTATGCCAATTTGTGGAAACGATCAAGAGATCACCAAACAGAAAGCATTACTCAAATGTTAGCGATAGAGGTGAGATTATGCCTTGGGCTCCATAGGTATCTGCTCCTAGTCTGTCATTCCTGAAATAAACTTGCTGTAGTCTGAGTCTTTCACTGATGCCAAATGTACAATACATGAAGGACCTACATCCCAAGACATTGGCTGAACCCAGCACATTGTGTTCTATCTTTATGATGAAAGACAGATTTCCCATTAAAAGGAAAATCTCTTCCTTTCAGAAGGTTGCAAAAGATGATACTTACCAAAAAGGGAGGGGGCAGAATCCAGCTGGTTAAATTTAGGGCGCTGAAAGAGGTCCAACTGGCAGATAGCTCCTGGCCGCAGGCCCACACCATTTTCATTTGATTGTGCACTGGATACATTTTCATTCATTTTAAGCCCATGCCTTTCAGGATTTTGTTCCTTGGAGACAGGCAAACGAGTATCAACAGCTCTCTTGGCCCCCATCAAATGGCTTGATTTACTTAAGTGGTCTATTTTGCTATTCCTATAAGGAGGTATGTGTATTTGCTGATGCATTTCCGAGAATTTTGGGGCAAAGGAATGCTGGGATTCTGACCATTTCTCTCCTTAGTAGCCTTTCCGACGCTGGGAGATGTTGGATGAAGCAGTAAGTTCCAAGCACCAAGAAAAAGCCACACACGGGAGACCTGGTTCCACACCCAGTTCTGACACTGACATAATGGGTACAGCTATGGCCAAGTTTCCTAACTGCCTGGGACCTTCATTTCCTCCCTTGAAAAATGGGCCAATCATTTCTCCACCACCTCTCTGCTGGAGATGTGGGATAAGTAATGACCTAATCAGTGGCCCCTAATTCCAGCTGCACAATGATATCACCTGGGGAAGTGGCGAAAACACCATGGACCAGCCGCCTCTGTGACCAATGCCACAATCCACAGGCATGGAACCTGGGCATTAATGCACACACACGAATACAGGCATGCATGTATACTCATGAGCACATGCAGCGCGCATATATACCCTATGAGATTACATTGTATAAGGAGGGCTGAAAACCATTGCACTTTACAGAGCGTTTTGGTGAGAGGCTTGAGAATTCAGTCAGGAGATAATTAAAACTGCCCGCTTTGCACGGCCCTTTCAAGTAGTTATATAGTGTCCCCTGAAGAGCAGCATGGCAATGAACTTCACATTTTCGGATGCAAACCTGTATCCTGTGTCTCCATGTACACTGTATACCTAAGAGTGCTCCCAACTGTTCGTTTCCACGGGGTAAGGTTTTTTTCCTCTCTAGGATCCATTAACTCTAATGCACCTTTTCCCCCTTTCTCTGTGCCATTATGTTTTAGACTAGTTTATCTCATTATTCTCCTTTCTGTGCTGCTGGAGAACCACAGCACTGAGAGGCCTTACATTGCTAATGAACGCTGACCTGTAGTTTGAAAAGAATTGAACTAGAGGTGGTGTATTTTTGAGATGTCGCCTCACCGGGATGCGGGTTACTTATTCCCTCCCATTTCCAGGAGTCTGCTGTCACGTACAATAGACACTGTCACATACAGAACATCTCCACTTTGTCACCCTCCTGTGCCATTATTCACTGTGACAAAAAGCCAGCAGGGGCTTTTGTGTGTGTGTTTGTGTGGGTTCTAACCCCATCTTATTTTACCTTGGGTAATTCAGCCATTATGCTCTAACTGTCCAAAATGGTCTCCATCTTATACATGGTCTCATTTTTGTAATACATACTGGTAATTTAATTAAATGTAGTTTGATAAAGAGATTCCTTAGCAAAGACACAGGAAGTTGTGATTACTATAGCAGTATAGCTGTGGTACTCCATTCCCTTGGTTTTGCAGAGACGGGAAAGCGATCTCTCTCCCTTGCTCTGATCAGGTCCCTCTTCTTCTGTGCTGTCTGGACATCCCTGGGATACTGTGCTGTGATAAGCAGGTTTTTATGAGCCATAGCTTGTCTCAGCTTCTTGTGTTGGTCCAGTATTGGCTTGCAGTTGCTTCTGCTTGCTGGATCATGGCTTTAGGCAAGTGCTCAAGGTTCCTGGTTCTCTTAGGACACAATGTGTAACAGTCGAACTGACCCATCCCCACTAATTCCCTCTACCTGGATCACTACCATGAGCCTCAGGAGGTCTGGGGAGATTTGACCAGGAAGAGAGTAACTTCCTGATGTAGCTACTAAGAGTTTCTTCCATGTTTCCCTCAATTTCTGTTGAACCATTTTAGGGTAATTTATGTTACACTCTCTTTAGCTTTGACACTGGTGCTACACCAAATATATTCATTCAGCTTTCTAAAAAAGATTTTCCTTCATTGACTAATGGAAATTGAATTTATTTGTGGTATATAGCACAATGTTTTTATATGTGAGCACACTGAATTGCTAAATCAAATCTTCTACATAATAATTTATCATACACTCAGGATTTTGTTATATTTATTTAATTTCAAAAGCAATCTTTGAAGAAAAGCATTTTCATTTCCACTATTTGGAGAGTGAAACAGAGACTTAGATTAGCAAGGGAACTTCCATGGCTATTGAATGACTGGGATTTGAACCACTGTCTTTGGAATCTGACGTAGGCCCCTCTCTTGTGCACAGACTCTGTGTATCTGTCATGTCTTGCTGATCTCTGCTTTCCCCAGACTCGGGACGTTTTGGTAAAGAGAGTGCCCTGTGCTAGGCCTGAGCCTAGCAAGGGTTAACATGGGGCAACCACCACATTCCCTCCCACCCAAGAAAGTAGTTAGGCTCTGCCAGGCCAATCAAATCTATATACCTTTGGTGTGTACGCTCGCCTAGGCTAGCATGATTGACTAATATGGCAAACCCTTGACTCTGTGGAGACAGAGCCAAGCTGGGAAAAGAATCTTGTGGAAAAAAATAGATCTACCTCTCCTGACTTATGCTCCTTGGGGAATTAAGAGCGTCCTCTCCCAGACGGCTGTCTCGGTTCCATGGCGATAGGCATCCTGAGTAAATACTCTGATAGACTAAACACACGGGTGCCCATGTTGGCCAGGGAGCAGCAGCCAGGGAGTAGGCCCAGTGTGGCCCCTGTGTGGCAGCCTAACTTGTTAATCATCGTTGTCCCAGCAGGCTGGGCTGAGCAGAGACGTCTCGCTCGGGGCTTGAGCACTAACCTCTATGCTAATGTGAGCATTCTGAGAAATACAATTTCCGCCCTGACCTCTATGGCCTGTTGTTACAGAGAACGCAGACATAAAGCAATTCTTGAAATGGCAGAAAGAAATTGCGTCTAACGGAGGGCGCCTCTGCCAAGGAAAACATGCTTTAGCTTTAAAGCGTTCCCATACAAACAGCGACGCTCGAAAGCCGCTCCTGGAGCTGCCTTGAGGCCCGAGCGCTTCTCGGTGTCCTTTACTACCCTAGAATGCACATGGCAGCCAGCTCCACGCAGACCCCCCACGGGCCATGGCAGAGGTGGGGTGGCAGATGGGAGGTGACAGCTGAGACCTGTGTGAACTGGTATCAACTTGAGACCCGTCCAGGGGCTGAGGCAGGAAGATTTACAGTGGGAGCAGATACTGTATACCATAACACCCTACCTCCATCTGTCACGCCAGAGAATGCGATCCGCAGTTGCGACTTGAACTCTTGGCCCTTCTGATAGATGATACCAGTGGCTAAGCAGCATGTCATCTACCCTTCAGAGGTGCTGGGAGTTACACAATCTGTCCTCCAAATGCTCATGAACAGATTCTACTTAGAAATAATAATACCATATCGGTAACAATTACCGTCATTATGTGTGTTTATAATATGCAACGAGTACTTTCCCTAAATTATCTCCTTCTGCCCCTCCCAGGAATACTGCAAGACAGAGAACGCAGACATTCACTGGGTTCTGTTGTCTCCACTTGACAGAGGAAGCTGAGACACAGAATATTAGATAATTCGTGCAAGGTCACATAAGCTACAATTAATTCTCTCAGCCTGAACATGGTGACCCACTGAGACAGACAAGAAAACAAAACAAGAACACATTCGTTTATAGTTATATTTATTTTAATGTAATCCATGATATATTTTTATTTATGTATATTTCATATAGTATTCCTATCATGGTACAGAACTGTATTGTGTGATTTCTAAATAAATATACATGTAATAGAAGCTTGTTGTCAAATTTTTTTAATGATAGTACAAATTTGGGGAGCCCTCAACTCAACTTTGAAGTTGAGTTGAAATGAGTAGATAATATCAATAGCATGATAGGAAATTTGACTATTTCAGTGTGTGTAAGGCCCTTGAAGGCACATAATTTTGTCTGCTTGCTCACCATCATACCCCTAACCTAGACTTTAGATGGAAGGTGATGACCATGTTTGGAACCCAGTTGAGCAGAGTCCTAGAAGAAGAATGTTTCTCTCATGTTCGTGTGTTGAAACCTTATCCCTGATCTTAGTATAACACTAATAGGACATGGTAGAGTCTGGAGGTGACAGGACTATAGAATCCTTATGTGTAGAATTAGCCCTTACAAAGAGGTCTCAAGAAGCCCCTTTTTTCATCTTTCCACGATTAAAAGTGTAGCTTCCCTAGACCCCAAATCTTATACTTCCTTGTGTCTAGATTGGGAGAAATGATGAATTTCTGTTGTCCATAAGCCATGGAGTTTGTCACAGTAGACAGTGAATAGGTTATCACCATTTTGATATTTGTGACACATCCAGTGACACAGCAGAGTGCATTTGATGGTCATCCTTCATAAACCGTGCGTGCGGTGTTCAGGATGCTGGGCAGAACAGGAGTGAATGCACGCTGCCTTCCTGGGAACCTGCATACCTCTAACTGCCCTGTAGATGGTGGGACGCAGTGAGTTCTCAGAGCAAAGAGCTGGGACTCAGGAGCATGGAAGGGAGAGAGAAATGTTAAAATAAATGATACTAGGTCTAAATGTGGTGTCACAAAGGAATTTCCCCTGATTATCTGCTCAGGGAAGGATGATCTCCTTTTTTCTACTCTACCTCTGGGGGTGTCTGGGGGTGGTTCTATCAAAGAGGCAGGTTTTGAGCTTAGCCCTGGGTAAGCTGGGAGGAGAAAAGTAATCATAGTAAGAACACTTGTACCCCAAATTCAAACTTGTTTTATTCTTCTGCTTATTTGAAAAATACAGAAACCGAGGCTTTGAGTGTTTGTCCAGCTTGCCTGAGCTCACACAGAGAGTGTTCTGACCAATGTTACTGTTCCTCCTTAGCCACACCACTTCCCTGGGGTGGACATCACTCTCAGGATGTCTGTAGGCTTGGCTGATGTTAGAATTCTCCCAGGTGCCAAGGGCCTGGAGACCCACTCTCTCAGAAGCCAGCCTGGTTCTCCCGAATTTGTACCATTTCCAAAAATGCTTAAGTTTCCCAAGGTGAATAAGTTAGAGATTTATGGACCTTTGGGTGTTGTTCTTTGTTTTGTTGTTGTTATTCTTTTTAAACTACCCAGTTTAGCCAATGCCCTATTTGTACAGATTAAGGCAAAGAAAATTAGTTTCGTGGGCTGAGCAGAACTAGAAAGTCTGGTTTCATTTTTCATTAGACACTGCAAGTAAACTTGTACTTATTTCTCAAGTTGGCCTGGATATTTTCACCTTTGTCCTGTAAAGGTCTTGAAGATCTCTTCCCAATGTTTGAGTTTCTCAGAATCTGCTAAAGTGTTTGTTCAGACACTAAATGCCCTTGCCAGTCTTTGCATACTCAGATGAGCCTGACCCCAAATCCCACCTTCAACAATCTCTGCATATGACCATGAGAGAAGCCAGATTTTGGAACCAATGGGCTAGACCCTTTTGAAGGAGGAAGGGGTCTGTGTAAGTAAAACCTGCAAAGGTTAAACTATTTCAAAATAATGAATGAAGCAAAAATTGACATTAAAAGTTCACTCATACTCTTGAGTCTACAAAGGCAAGATCACCTGTCATTGTAGCAAAGAATGATAAAATAAAATGAAAACCTTTCACGGGATAGTCTCCCTACATTTACTAGAAAGTTCTAGTGTCTCCAAAACAACACGTCAAATAAAGCCCTAAACTTTGCATCCTTTGTGAGAAGAGCTTTTTTTCTAGGCATGTGACTGCACTTTTTCTTCAGAAACCAGAGGAACTCAGTGAAGGCCAGTATAATTCATTGTCTTTGGTCGTTAGCCATAGAACCATCATGGTTCACTTTCCCAGAGGTTGCAGAGAAGGAAGCAGGAGATGTCCAGTTAATTTACCGAATTCCTTTGCCCCAATTCTATTTATCATCTGGGCTTCCATAAAATGTGGGAAGTGGCTGTTGAGCCCTTTGTATTTCACTGCAAATCTTCTTAAGAGCGTGGCTATGCAGCAAACATTGCTCCAGGCAGGCTGCACCATTGAACCAGACCAAGTCCTTATGAGCCGACATTTTTGTGGTGAAGACAGACAATAAACAGGTAAATGAAATACTAATAAAGAGCATGTCAGTTCGTGATAAGTGATGTGAAGAACAAGAGAGCTCACCTTGGAAGTGAGAACAACTTGTACAGACTCTTAGCTGGCAAGACAAGTGTCACCTGAAGAGGAGGGAGAGAGGGAGGGAGGGAGGGAGAGAGAGAGGAGAGAGGAGAGAGAGAGCAATTTCTCACAGGAGTGAAAGCAACAGAACATGAGCACAAGTGTTGGCCAGAGAGTGAAAAGTGTGACGCTCTTTGCTGTGTTTGGCACAGCCTCTCTGGGGCCCTGGGAGCAGACTAAGCTATTTTGTGTTTCGAATTTTTTTTTTTCAAAGTCAAACTTCTTCCACCTACTGGCTCCTGGTTCTATATGGTCAGGTCCTATAAATCTGTCCATCTGTCCTGGGAATGTTGTCCAGAGGCCCTGAAGAAAGATGGGCTTGGTATATTCGAAGGCTCTGAAGAAATAAAAGCAGACCCGCGGTCAGCACACTGTGGAGTCACTCTTTCCCATTAATTTTTTTGAGAATGGAGTGCTGTTTTAAAGAAGGCAGATAATTCTCTGTCCTAATGGAGCTTTTAGTTTAGTGGAGACGGAGAGAACAAATGTCATGGAAATGGCCAGGTGACACTAGGGGACATGGATGTGGGACAATACAGAGTCTGGGGGGGAAGCTGTATGGTTGCACTTGTATGAACAGAGAAGTCCTCCATAGTTCTCCTGAGATCTGGAGGGGCAGTGCAGAGGAAGGACATCCCAGACAGTAGAAAGCAGAATTAACTACCGGGTGGCTCAGGGCTTCTTTCTAAGAGTAATAAGCATACTTCAGACAACCAGTGCTTTAAAAGTCTAAGTGAAGAAAGATGACGGGGCATCTGAGGCCTCAGAGATGACGTTGGGCTGGTCGTGGGATGATCCAGTTAAGACAGGGGCAATGCAGACCAGAGAGCCACCACAGGAGCAGAAGATGGAGTGGAGAAAGGACAGCTGTCTGTGAATCATAGAAATGAGGAGCACCGTGGGCTGGAGTCCTGCTTGGGAAGGGAGTGCTGATGAGCTTCCAAAGCCCAGTTTGCCGAAGTCACAAAGAGCCTGGAAGGCAGGCCAGAGATGTTTGATATTGATAATTACGAACTTCCAGGTTCCAGAAATCCAGTGGTAATCCGAAATTTCTAGAGGCAATTCAAAATGTCTCTGAGCCACTTGTAGATGTCTCTCTACTCTGGTTGGAGAGAACAGACCAGAGTAGAAGAGGATTTGTCACAGAGCCAGATGTGTTTCCTCCACAGTGCTTCTTGGAATGGTAATGGCAAAGATCTGAGCTCCTATCCAAAGCTACCACATAGTAAATAACTTTACAGCTTTTGCTCAAATGATACTCTGTCAGGATAATGGGTGGGAACAGTGAAAAGTGTGGGGTTTAATCTTTAACTCTGAATTGGGAGAATGTGTGACTTAGAAAAGCTATGATTTAGGAAAGCTGTGATTTAAAAAGGATGATAGAATGTCAAGAAAGGAATTCACACATCCACCCACCCACCCATCCACCCACCCGTTCGTCCATCCATCTGTCCCTCCATCCAATACCCATCTATCCATGCATCCATCATTTCTTAAATTGTTTATTGAGGTTTCAAGCTTTTAGTTACAAGCTGTATGACTTTAGCAAGGCTTGTTTAGTTACCTAGAAATCTGATAATAATGACAATATCTGCTTTAGTTGTGGTTGTGATTAGAAATAGTATGTACAGATGCTCAAGCCAGTGTTCAGAATCAGGTACTCAGTAAATGGAAACCTCCATTGCGTGTCTGTAAGTGGGGGCACTTTAAGCAGAAATCTGCTATCATGTGGTACAGATGTGCCTCAAGGAGGCCTTCTTTTAGGGTGAGAGCAGAGATTGTAGGGGAAGGAGTAGGTTTCTTTAAAAGGAAGTCTACTAATAGTCCTTTAAATTTTTATTATCTTGCAAACAATCACATTTTCTGTTTTTAAGTAAGATTTGTTTCTGTTGTTTCTCTTACCACCCCTGTCTCCTCCCCCTCCCTTCCTTGCATCCTCCACTCTCAGTAGCCTCTGCCTACTTTCATGCCACATGTAACCTTGTGTCTTTCCTTCTTTCTCAACACCTCTTATTCTCTTCTCCTGGTCTCCTATCTAGTTTCACAGCCTAGATGGAAAGGGATTCCCAGTGTGAGAGCCTAAAAGCATACCAGGGATAGGACTTTCAACCCGAAGGTTTGACCCCAAAATAATATGAAAACTTTAAGCACAGAGAATGTGAAACTAGATTCTCTCCCTAAAATAAGGGGATATCGAAGGAAGTACGTTGGGGAATATGTCTCGGTGTAGGTTGAAACTGTGGTAGTTGCCAAGTAGAAATAGTCTTCAAGTTTGTGGATATGATGGATTTTAAGAGTCAGATCTGGGCTGAACACATAGCTTAATATAACAATGACTGCTATGGTGTAATAGAGTGTATTTGGTTGCCATAAAGAATCTAGACAGAAATCTCTTCTATGGGGTGAGAACACACACTATAGAAAGAGCTTTTGAGACTCTTATCCCGTGGCTCTATTCAGTAAATGTTAAGTGGAGCCAGGATAGTTTGTCAATGTGTCTACAACCTACCCAGGGAAAAAGGAAGTGGAATAAAGACAGACCACACTCATCCCCTTCAAGACCAAACATGGTCATACGGTTACACTTAGCTGCAAGAGAGGCTTGCTAAGGGGTCTACACTTCTCAGGTATAATTCTGATGTCTTGGAAAAAGAGAAGAGCTGGTGTTCAGGCCTACCAGCCGTCTTAGCCACACTCAAGAACTAAGTGAAGATCTGAGGTCAGTTGAAAAAGACTGCAACAGGGCTGAGATGGCTCAGTTGGAAAAGGAAACATGAGTCTCCGGGTTTGCTCCCCGGCGCCCACATGAGAAACCAGGCATGGTGACAGGCCCCTGTAATTCCAGCTCTGGGAGAAGCTGATGTAGGTGGATCTCTGGAGCTTGCTGGCCAGAGACCTTATCTTTAAACAACAACAAAAATAAAATCAAACCAAGATGAGGTTTCTTGAACGCCAAGGTTGGCCTCTAGCTTTTACACACAGGTGAACATGTACACACATGCGAATAGGAATACACTTTTAAAATAAAAAAATAAAAAAATAAAACGAATGCAGCCGAAGTGATTGGATTCAGGTAAGACTGTTAAGGTAGAAGAGGAACCCAGAAAGCTAAGTGTCATAGAAAGGAGACACATAGAACAGGCTGGATATGTACACCAGAGATGTGGGCAGATGGAACAGACCCTGCAGAGTCTAAAAGACTCTGCTCTGGTGACTAGTGACTTATGTGATGAAAAAGGTACAGACTGGCTTGCAGGAGCCTTGGCTCTGGGACAAGCAGAGGCAGTGAACTTGGGTCACAGAAGGAAGGCTTAGCAAGCAGAAGGACCTTGGAAGAAGGCGGAGCCCCAGGGCAGCCTGGGTAAGTGAAATTTAGTTCACATGTCTGAAAGGGTTTGAAGATGTTAATTTACTTTTTTTTTTTTTTTTTTTTTAATTTGAAAGAGGCTTTTAAAGCAAAACAAAACAAAAATCCTCTTAAGTAAAAGGAGTGGATCCTTTTGGGGAGTGAACTAATGTGTGCATAAATTTTTTTCTTTGGCAGTTTTCTTTCTTTCTTTTTTTAAGTCCTCCTCTCTCTCTCAGATAATCTTATCTCAATTTAGAATCAGAAACCTTATTTATAGCTTTTCTGGAGAGAATTATTTTGAGAGGGCAGATTCTTTGCCCTTTGGACTTACTTTCTTTTTAAAAGCAGATAAGTTATCCCTCCTTTTTCTTAGGAGAGACAGTTGAAACATTAATTTAAAAACAATGATTGCACACTGAAAGAGGACATATATCAGAGCAGGGGGGATAAATTCATCCGCTTCCTGTTTTATGGGTTGGGTGTTTTTTGGGGAGGGGGAAGGGTTGGAGGACCCTAGAATCTCCAACTTCATCTCCCCATGAGGGCTAGACAGGAACTTCTCAGCTTACACCCAGACTTTACCCCTAGCACCGACCTAGGTAAGAAGTTGGCCCCCAAGGCTAGGGTGACAAGGGTGACATACTTGGTTATAGGAACCATGGCATGGGAGCCTTGATAGATGTTGCCGGGTGCTGGAGTTTACCAGCTTCCTCTGATCAGCTTTAGACTTTGCAGCTGCCTTTGCTCAACTAAGATGAATGGGTCCTGGGACTTTCAGTGAGTCTGTGGCTAAGCCTGGCTTTGAAGGCCATCTTACTGGGTCTGTGCTAAATGTCTTCGTCTGTGATCATCTCTATAAAGCTCTGGCCGCAGAGAAAGAGTAAGTGCCGCCCCAGGATACTCCATCTCTTTCTTCTGCCCTGCAGCCTGATCCCATGGCTTGCATTGGTCATGACATTCTCCACGGGCACCTGGTCAGGATTGTAGCCTGGGGCATGAGGTGGCCACATTTAGCCTCTTCTCATGTTTGATCTGAGAAAAAAAGGTGCTGCTAACCTGTACCTGACCTTGGACTGCCCTGGATGAGTTCCTGTAGGGGCATGGAGTCCTTGTGGGTTGTTTGGCTCTTCTCAGGGAGGATTACAACCAGCATCCAAAGTGCATGGTGTATTCCTGTGGCCCCCACGAACTCACTGATAGAGACTCAGAGCTCAGCTCTCAGGAAACTGAAGAAGAAAAGTGAGTACAACCAGGGACTGCCAGAACAGTAGGCTCAGATTTCTCTTCTAGCCCCAGAATCTGGTTTATACAGCAACAAGACTGAATGAGTTAACTTAAGCAAAGGGTTTGTTAGAATGCCCAACATGTGGTCAGCTTCAGTAACACCTATCTATTATTTATTATCCAGTGATCCCAAGGTGGCAGCTGGGATTCAACCCCAATAATCTTTAGTCCTGCTCCGTGGATCCTGAGGGCCCTGCCTTGTTTTCTTTTATTTATTTTGTGAATTGTTCTTAATGACCCTGATGCCTTGTGGAAAAGCTTGTGGCACCAGCTCTCTTGAAAAACACAGTGTCAAAACTTATTTTCAAATGTCTTATTAAAGTGGGAGATGCTGTGGTGAAAGAGCTCGATGCTGTTTAAAGAATGTCGAATAAGAAATAACATCTCTTCCCCCCCCTCCCCCCGTAGTTCTCGGTTCCATTTTTAAAAAAGGCAAAATTATGCTTGGATAGGCTTCTCAAACTTAAACACGATGCCTACAATATAATGGAGTTGCAAACATTGCCTCATAGATGTTCGGAGAATATGAAATGTGGTTTTTATTAAGCCTCATGCTTGTTGGGGTGAGCCAGTGGAAGCAGGAAGGAGTCCTGGACACAGGCCCTGGCCTCTGAACCCTTCACAGGGTCTGGTGTCTATTAAAGAAGGTCATGACTAGTGAGTCTGGAGGGAGCCTAGAGTTGTAGAGACCTCACTCAGGCTATATGCATTGGAAAGTGTGGCCAATGTCCACAGTCACCGCGGGTTCCTGAAAAGGCTGGGATCGTTCTACAGCCTATACTCACCTGTTCATGTGTGTGTGTGTGTGTGTGTTGTAATTTTATGGCACAGCAAGACCTTTGTGCCGGGAATTCTCCTGTCCCTCACAAGTTGCCTTCTTCTTATCATTTGTACTTCAGTTTCTGGAATATCAGCCCAGCACAGGGGTGCAGATCCATGGTGCCAATGAGTCGCTCTCCCACCCTCCCCACACTCACATTTTCTGAGAGGCACAGAAGGATGAGGACTCCTACCCATCCTTACATCTCATTCCGTTCTAGTCCCCCTGAGGGTCTAAAAGTCAGATGGCTGCTGGGCATGAATTGGACAGCACGCTGATTGCACATCTTCAGAATATGCCCACTCCACAAGTCTGTGAGTCTGGCCATCCGTTTGTTCGTTCTTCCCCTTTTGATTCCACTGTTTTGTGACTTGCTCTCACTGATGGCCAGTTCTTACTGGCCTTCCATCACAGAGCACCTTAGACCTCCTCGTGGCCATAGTAAATTCTGTTGCAGCACTATATCTGTTTATTTGTTTGTTTTCTCATTTTCTCATTGGTTGGTGTAGATTATTTATGGAAATGCAAGCCTGGCAGGGAATACCTCCATATTCCCTGCCTGTATTTTTTTTTCCTTGTTTAGCCAGTCCGTTTGCTCATCACCCAGAATGCAAGTAAGCAGCAGTATGCCAGTCTTTCCCATGAGCCCATGTGCTACCATCTAGCCATCTCTTATGCCTGTAAGTCTTCTTTGACAGTTTTGACAACAGAACCCTGGGGTTATAGTTTTAGGGAAAGGAACAGTAACAGTAGCTGGAGAATGTTCACATTGCCCAACACACATTTTTTTTTCTCTCTTTAACATTATGCTCTAAGTCCCAAGGGAAAGAATCCTATTTTCAGAAGGAAAAAAAAAAAAAAAAACACCTGATGTAGTAGCTCCCACAATTTAATGTTTTATTCTCCTGCATAGGAAAGGTTGGGATGTAAGTAGCAGTGTGGGACTCTCTGGGGCATCTGTGAGATTTGGGGGGGGGGCTTCTCTTTGCCTTCTACCTCATCTGTATCCATTGTAGTCTTCACTGTCAGGGTTGCAAAAGTGGCTGCCAGGTACCATCCATCATTCCAGCATTCTAGGCCTGGAAAAGTAGAGCGGTAAAGGACAGCTGAAGCATGTACCAACTCTCTACTTGCCTGTGTAGGGGTGTCTATGGAATCCCACATAATATTTCCCTTTATATCTCAATGGACGGAGCTTGGGTGCATGGCCACATTAGCTGCACCTAGAAGAGTATCAGCCTGAATAAAACTTGGGTGTGGTTAATAAGCAACAAAATACAAGCCAATACGAAGCAGCTCTGTCTTACATGTTTTGACCTGTGGTTTCGATTTCTCATTTCCCTGACAACTCACACATCTAGAACGGAACTTGCTGCCCAGGACACAGTGTAGCGTAACTCGAGTTTATCTCAGTACCTCTCATGATATGAGTTCCGGCCTCCTCCCTCCTAAGGATCTCGTAATAAACTCTTGATCCTGAGTGAACATGGATCCCAGCATTTCAAACATACTATACCATGTGCTCAGAGTCTCTTTGCCCAGCTAGTCTTTCAAAACTTCCCTATTCCTAGTCCCATCTTTGCGAGGCATGATTTCCTAGACAGGGGCTGGGAATTTCTAGCTGACTTTCTGCCCCAGGATCTCTTGTCTCCTTTCCCTGTCTGGTTTCTCCTCTAGCTGGGATGAATCCCTTTCTCAAATCCATCCTGTCCCCAGGCAGCCCTGTAAGTCCAGAACATCCTCATCTCTCTGCCTCTGTCACAGACCCATCCCAGGCACAGAAAATAGGATTTGAGATTAACAAACAACATGAGCTTCCAGTGGAACTCTTTTCTGGAGTTGCAAAGCCTCATGGGTATTCTACTTGGTCTTGATGCTGAGCCTGTCTGTCTTCATCCACCAGACCTGGGTGGGCTCTTGGAGGAGAGAAAAGTGAATTTCCCACTACCGTCTTCCATCTAAAAGAAGCCTTGTCACTCCTTGTTGGAAGCATGGAGGACAGAGGTCTCAGAAAGCATTTCTCTGGCAGGAATATTTCTTGGGGGGGGATGGAACCCAGGCACACTGTAATGAAGATGTCTCCAACCTTCCTCAGAGCACAAAGCTTGCCTGAAGTCGCCGTTCTAGTAAACTTCTCAATAGCAGCCGTTCTATGGTCACAGCCATCAAGGGAGCAGCAGGTCCTAGTTTGTGCAGCTGAAGGGTCTCTTGAGACACTGCCAGTCACTTGAATAAAATGCTGGGCTTTGTCTAATGGTTTATTTTCAGATAGGAATAGGTCCTTGGAGCTAATCCTATTTGAGTCCCAGGCTCTGTGGAGCAGAAAGATGAGCCGGAGACCTCAGGTTTCATTTGTTGTTGAAGTTTGACTAGACACTTGGTGTAAGTGTGTGTCATGCATGACTTTGCTTAAGTAATTAACATTCCTGTCAAAGCTCTGCAAAGGGTCCTGTGTTACAGGGTCCCTCCAAAGGCCACTTTAAATCTTTGAACTCCCAGCCCTTTCTCTTATTGCCAATTGCAATATGCTTAAGTGTCATTTTTCTACGAAACACAAGAATTTGATATTTATTATTAAGAGAACTAACCTTGCAAAGTAAGGTGATTTCAAAATAAAAAGAGTAAATACAGAATGACATTCAAGAAAAACTGGGCAATGAAATGTCTAAAAATAATTTTAAGTTAAGAGAAGGGAAGAATGTGTGTAAATATGACAAGAATATTCAACTCTTTGGGGAAGTGACAGGAGGATAAGCAAGTCAACTTACCAAAGGACTGAAGTGGTATTTTCTTTTTCTTCTCTTTGCTTCCTCTTCCTCTCTTTTCCTTACTGTTCTTCCTCTTCCTGTGGTTCCTTTCCTTCATCCATTTGTTTGTTTGTGTTTTTCAGCTTCTGCTCAGGGCTGTTAAGTACAGAGGTCTATGTAAGTAGGAGATGGACCCTGCTTCTTAAGAGGGACCCTCTTGGATGATTGAGTGAAGGGATGGATGCCATTAGAATGTGTTGTCCCAAGCAGTGGGAATATGGAGACGGAGGATGAGAAACAGTCTCTAGAGGAGACAAGTCGGAAGTATGTCAGTTTGTTATGGAGGTGTGACCATAGGAGATGAATGCATAGGAGCTTGACAAGGTAGGCCTCTACCGATGGGAGGAGGTGGTGGTCTAAAAAATCTCCCTAGAGTTAGTAAGGATTTACCTGAATTCTCAAATAATAATCAGCCATCAGTCAGGTGAGGCGATGAGGGGTGTGCCTTGAGTGGAACCAAATATGCAGAAAAGCCTGGAAGCCGGTGGCATGGTACAGGTTAGGTACCCAAATGCTCTCTGCTCTGTCTGTGGGAAAGCCAGGGGCAGAGGTGGGGGGATGGGCGATGATGCTAAGTTGTAGGTGGGATGAAGGACAGTAGTAGGTTTTGCATGGAAGGACAGACAGGACATTGGACAGCATTTAAACAGAAGAGTGACTTTGATAGTTGTGCCTTTGGTAGGGGTGTGGACAGTGGCTTGTAGGGAAAGAGAAGATGCCTGTCGATTAGATGAAGTGGCTGAGATCAAGTGGAGGCTGGAACTTGGTTATTTATGGTAGAGACTGGGTTTGAACAGAATTGGGATGTGGACTTGAATGGCTACATCTGCCAGATGGAAGATGCTGCCTTGTCCATTGGGCAGTGGATTTCTTAGCAACAGGTACCATCATATCCTACATTGGTATCTAGTTCCTACAGTGGTTAATTTCAGTAATGTTGGCTTAATGAGTGCTTATTTAACAAGTTGTTTAATTGTAGTAGCCTACACATCATATTTGTGGGAGCACTATTTGCCTTCCAGGATCTATTTCTCCTTCAGAAAAAGAACTCTGACTTGAAACTGATTACATTGCTTCAAAGATAACACATTTCCCAGCATTTCCACAGAGCTGTGGTATGACTGTGTGACTTACTTGATATCTGGAGGTTCAAGAGCGCATTCTGCTGTCCCCTGCCTTGTTTCTGCTGTGTGGAAAGCAAAGGCTGGCATTTCTGTGGTGGTGTAGGGCAGTAGAACCAGGAGAAGTGTTTCGCTTTTGACTGTGAAGCTGCCTATCAGTGATAGAGTCCTTCGAGCAAGAAGGACTTATTTAAAGTCTACTATTTTGGGGAAGTGTAGCGACGCCTCACCCCAAAGAAGAACCTAGAAGGTGCTTTCATGTGCACAATCTCCCTTGGCATTCCTGTGCGCCATTAAGTCGTCCGCCTTGGACAGGGAAAACAACCAAGAAAATAATTTGGTACTTCTTATTCTAAATGTCACTAGAGTCTCCTGACAGGTCAGCCTGCTTTTCTGCCAGGTTCCAACAAATATCTGCTACACCGAATCACCTGAACCAGGCTGTTTTCACATACGCACTTTGGGTGGAGTTTCATGGTACCTGTTTAACATGGCATCCCTGGAATAAGTAAACCAGCTTCATCTATTGTCTGATAGTGGACACACACACACACACACACACACACAGTCTTCCATGTCCTTTAACCACCTAGGTATCAAAAATGTAGTAGTCCTGTGATGGTTGTGCCCATATGTAAGTCGATATAAATTATTCTTGTCACACCATTCCCTACAGAGTACAATTTAATAATTATTTACATAGCCTTTGCATTGTCTTAGAAGTATAGGGAACATAGGGATAATTTAAAGTGTAAGGCTGTTCACAGACCATTTGCAAATATGTCATACTTTCTGTAAGGGACCTTCACATCTCTGGCTTACAGTATCCACAAAGGTGCCCTAGGATGCTGAGTACCGGTTGTATATGTGAAAAGAGACAGTTGGGCATTGTGGTTATCCTAGTATTTGAAGGATAAGGGAGGAAGATTATAAACTGGAGGCCAGTCTGGGCTACCTAGGAGTTCAAGGCCAACTCAAGCAACATAGCAAGATCCTGTCTCAGACAAAATAAACAGCCTGGCAGAGCAGTCCACACTCTGCTCATTTCATCAAGTATTTATGAAAATTTTTCTGGAACTCTCTAGCCGTACCAAGGGCATTAGACATATATAAAGCCATCACACGCTGTATCACAAGGAGCATATTGACTTTTTTATATTGACTTTTGAGAGTTCAGAAGATTTATTTACATTCTAAGTATAAGACAGTGGTGAGCCAAATCAGGCAGGAATTCACTGAGGTATTCAGAGAAAGCCCACAAGCCCTCAGTCGTCCTGCCCGCTGCTCACATGCCCCTGTAGTGTGGTGTCGCTGACAGATGGGATGTGATTTAGGGTTTAATCCTGTTTGTTGACTGACACACCTCACCTGTTGTGCCTGAGCACCTTGCTATGGGGCTAGCAGCACAACCTAACCCTTCACCAGCTGTTTGAACCCTAAGAGGCTCACCAGTTGAAAACTGAAAGGGCTTGTTACTGGGTTCACTTAGGCATTAACTCCCTCCATGCCCCCATGCAACAGGCACAGGCAACAGACAATTCTGGTGTTTAACACAATTGTTTTTAAAGCACTTTTAAATGTATAACATGTAACTGATTTTATTCTTGCAACTCTATAAAATAGGAGCATATGTATTTCCTAGATGAAGCTACTGAAGTTTAAAATTATAATCTGAACTTGAGCCTAGCACTGTGGGTGTGGAGGAGAATAGGGTTCAAATCTATCCAGCACTACCTGGTTCTAAAGTCCTCATTGGAGGGCGGGGGGGCTGGAGAGTTGGCTCTGCAGTTAAGAGCACTGGCTGCTCTTCCAGAGGGCCTGAGTTCAATTCCCAGCAACCACATGATGGCTCACAACCAGCTATGATGGAATCTGATTCCCTCTTCTGGTGCGCATGAAAATAGAGTACTCATACATAAAATAAATAACTAAGTCCTCACTGGTATCTCTCGCCTCCCTTGGGTAATTTCTGATCTACATATGCATAGTATGACTCACTGAACCTTACAGGCATCGGACCACCTGTCTCCCTAACACTCACTCATAGCAAGAATGGTAGGCACCAGCAGATTCTTATCATGAGTGATGGTTAGTAATAATGGTCTTTCATTTAGCTTTTTTTTTTTTTGGTATCACATTTGTTTGAGGAAATGCTCATTTTCATAACATGCGAAAACCAACTACAATTTGTATTACTTTCCTTGTGAAAAGGAAAAACCGCAACCTTCGATTTCCAAAATCAAGCGCTGGAGGGGTGCTGCTCAGCAGTCATTCATAGTTACTTTCAGCGCCTCCGAGAACCAGATGTGCTTGGATAGACGCTTACTGGCTTGGCAGTTGTTGACTCGTTCAGTATGATCCTCAACACTTCACTTTTCACTTCCAGGGGTTTGGGGCTCAGATCTTTTGTTTTTGTTTTTTGTTTGTTTGTTTTTGTTGTTGTTGTTGTTGTTGTTTTTAGACCAGTATATACTAGAGACCATCCTTTTTAGGAGACAATTGGGTTTCAGACAAGTTGGCCAAATAGCAAACTGATCTGGAGATCTTGAAGCACAGCTGGGTGACAGAGATTAAAGCAACCGTGCTGCAGAGGGTTTAGAGTCAGACATAGGGTCTAAGAGACAAGTCCTCAAACCTTTCACAACCTCCTGAATAAGGGCTATGAACGCCATTGACTGTTATGAGGATTAAACCCTATGGTAGAGTTTGAATGCAGTACCTGCCACCAGATGCTGGACACATGTCACTCACAGTCCCTTACCATTCTGTCCCACTATCATGAAGTTTCTCAGATGTGGTTAAAACCAGTGAGCTCCTATCTAAGTCATCACATAGGCAGTCAGGCATGAAATGAACATCGATCAGAGACGCTGCCCCTCTGGTTCAGTCAGAACTGTCAGAGCAATAGAGAGAATCCCCTTCATTGAATGTCGAGCTGTGCATGCCAAGTCTATATGCCACCAGGGCTGTGAACGCAGCTCTCACAGATGGCAGGACACACCCAGCTTGGCATGTTGACTTCGTCGATGCCATGGCTTTTTAATGAGAACAGCCTGTTCTATACCGATGCTTCAACTTCTGCTCAGGGATAAGTAGACACCAAGGCCTATAGAATTCTTGATGGCCAACTTGGTAGAGCAAGTACAGTCTACTGCAGGTCTTCACCAAGCCAGCTAGGCTGAGGTGGAGTTTTAGACTAGAAGAAAATAAAGGGCAGACAAGTTTCTTAGGGTATTGTGCCTCCTGCAAAAAGTCACACTTGTCTTCAATCTCAGCCAAGAGCCTTTGGATTCTTTTTGTTGTCGTTTGCCATTTTGTGATGACTTGGTTTTTGTTTTGTTTTCTTGTTGTTGCTGTTTGACGCTCTCTGAAGACATCTCGGTAGAGAAATTAAATAATATGTGTATTTACTTCATCAAGTTTTCTCTTTCATTCTTTGAATTACATATGGTGTGGCTAATCTTAACTGGAAAGTATCCAAACATTGAACCGAGGGGACTGGAAGGTTCTAACTGCAGGTCACTTTCACAGGCCAGATGCTACTGCCTGTCTGGGAGGCTTTCACATCTGTTTTCCGAGGACCTTTATTCTCCAAAAGTGTATGCTTCCTGTCTGCTTGGATTGGGTGATGCGCCCTCTCAGATCTCTCTTAGTTGCAGCAGGTTTTGAGTTTCCTAAAATTAGGTCCTAGAGGGACTTGCTGTTGAGGAGAAGCTCAGCTTGAAGGAAGTTCTCTAATTAAAGGGTGCAGCATGGTGCTGGGTATACAGTGAGCACTCAGCAAATGGAGCCATGCCAGTGGCGATGCCGATTATCCATCCTGTCATTTGGTGAAACTTGGTAGGTCCATTATAGTGCTCTATCCAGCTGTGGGAATGAGTAGAAGAAGTTTTCATTCCTTCTTGAGAAATGATATCATGAGAACACAGAGAGAGAACAGCGATGGTAGGGGACATGTTAAAAATACTGTCTTACGGAGGAGAATGGATATGGTCCCTCCTTTTAGTCATCCATTCCCTGGAGCTTCATCAGCTTCATTGTACTCACCATTTCCGGTATTCGGTTCGGCACCCAGCATGTGAGAGTCTTTCAGTTAGCACTGAGCAGACGTGACATGACCTTCCCAGTCTTCAATCAGCAATTATTATTTATGACACTTTACTACCAGAACCAATGATGAAATCAGCTTCATCTTGACCTCTTCTTTCATGATGGCACGGGGTGGTGAAGCTGTAGGATCTCAGGAGCCCCACCTGCCTCCGATGTGACATTTGTGTGCCCGTAGACTGGCAGTGAACGGCAATGTTTTCTGTGTCCCTCCCCTCCCCCCTCCCCCCAGTTTTCTTTCGATCGCCTGTGATAAAGACTATGACCAAAAGCAACTTGGGCAGGAAAGGATTTATTTGGCTAATATGTCCCAGTCCCAGCCCATCACTGAGGGAAGCCAAGGCAGGAACAAAATAGGGCAGGAACTTGGAGGCAGGAGCTGAAGCCGAGATCACAGAGGAATGCTACTTACTTATTGGCTTGCTCCCAGTAGCTTACTCTTCTTTTGCATAACCAAAGAGCACTTGTCCACAGATAGCACTGTGAGCTGGCTCTCCCACATCACCCAAGAAAATGCTCCCCACCCCAGACTTGCCTACAAACCAGTGTGAGAGCACCTCAGTTGACTGAGAGTCCTTCTTCCCCAAAGACCCTAGCTTGTGGCAAGTTAATTTTTAAAAAGCAATCATTGCTTGTGCAGGAGTTCGTATAAAGAGCATAGGTTTTTCCACCAGTTCCATGTGGGATTGAATTAGACAGAAATGCATGTAAGAAGCACCTCTTAGAAACCATGCATAAGTCCCTGTTTCATGCTGTACTCTAAGGCTAATAGAAATCAGTAGGGGGTCTCCCAGGAAAGATTTCCCTCCCACTTTCCCCGTCCCCTTTCTTCTCCCTCCCTATCTCTCCTTATGTGTGTGCATGTATATGCTCATGTGAGCATGCATAGTTTAGCATCTGCTTATAATTTACAGGTATATGGCAAGAGTATTTTTTATCAGATCAAGGAAGGTAAAGAAGTTATTGTATCTGACCCAGTAATTCTTTTGGGGTTGGGGAGATTTTTAGCTCAAGCTGGCCTTGAACTTGTGAACCTCCTGCCTCAGCTTCCTGAATACTGAGATTCTAGGCATGCACCACCACACATACACGGCTCCTTGTGATTCACTTTTTGGACTCTGTTCTAGAGAAACACTGGATCATGGAGATAACAATTTGTCAATGATAAAGTTATCAGTGACTTGCCATTTATGATGCCAAAAGTTAAAATACATGCAACCTCAGCTATTTCAAAGTGCATATGGAAGTAGAGGAAATAACTCTAAAGTATTGTATATTTCTAGATTGTGAGATAATGAAATATTCTTATTCTCTTTTTGACATTTCTTTAAGATTCTTCTTCTTCTTTTTCTTTTTTCTTTTTGGCAATGAGTATTTGCTTGAGAAACTATTTAAAACCTTAAACTTTATTTAAAGTAGATTTTTTTTTTAAATTCTTCTGACCAGTAAAGCATCATCACTGATTTCTTTGCTGCACAGAAAATGTCATGCCAGAAGTGAAAGGAATCAATGCATTCTCTCCCAGGTTTGTTGTCCATACCTAGTACTTTCGCGCTTGGCAGGAAAACCTGTTCTGAATGGACCTCACTAAGTATCCATTGAACTTCATGCTAGGATTCATCTCTGTGGCCCTGTAGTTTTGTGTAGAAAGAGATAATTTCTTGGCAACTCTTGTATTTCTTTTTCTTTTCTCATAGATCCTCTCATCCTTTGTGGTTGAATCTTCTCTCAGATCCTATAATGTCACCTGGACATTCTGATCTCCGTAATGCCTAGGTTTTTTCTAACACAGTGATAACTGATCTGTTTTTCCATTCTTCATGGTCTTCCTGAGCTACAGACTCATACATCCAGTTGTCAGCTAGACAGGTGTCTCTGTGGATCTTTAACAGCCATCTAAAACTTGACTAGTCCAAAATTGAACTTGGTGTCACTCCTGGCCCCAAACCAACTGGCCCACCTTTGTTGCTTGCCTCTATGGATACCTTGATTGTTGCCCATTGTCTGAGCCAGAAACTGCTACTCCCACGTCCCCTTTCCTGGAACATAGAGTTGTATTGACTGCCTTCTGGCACAGATATGGTTTATTTTGGACTCCAGCTATTCTCCATAGCCTCTGTTTCTTTTCTTTTTAATCTTCCTTCCCAGGCTCTATTGCCTCTAATAATTTCTTTCATTCCAATCAAAACCCTGTTCCTTACTGAAATCGTGGGCCTGTCTGTCCTCTGTGTAGCAGCTCCTATTGGGATGCCCACTGCTATCCAAGGAAACCGAAATTCCTTTCACCTCCTCCTACTAACCCCTGTAGTCTGCCTCCTGCCTTAGATCATAAAGCTTCAGTCATGCTAAATCACGATTTCTATATCATATTCAGCTTCTTGCATGATCATGTAGTGTCATGCCTATAGTCTAAAATGTTCTTCTTTTCACCTTTCTTCCTCATCTCATTCATCACCTTTCTGGACTATCTCATGTCTTTCTTTAGATCTTGATTCATCTCTTACTCCCTGAGTGAATGTTTATTGAATTCCCATACCTAGGTTGAATATCTTTCTGGTTAACTATCAACATGACTCAACCTAGAATCACCGAGTCTCTGGAGGCATTACCTAGATCAGACTGGCCCATGGGCAGTCTGGGTATTGTCTTGGTTGTTAACCGAGATGGGAAGACTCACCTTGAATTGAGTGGTGCCTTTCCTGGGCTCAGCCTTAAAGCGTAAAGGAATAAAGAAAGCCAGCCGAGTACAGGAGCAATCAAGCAGGCATTATGGGTCTATTTGTTTCTTTCTGCTCTTGACTGTGATTGTGGTATGACCAACTGTCTCATGCCCCTGTGACTTCCCTGAAATGATGCCTGGAACCTGGATTTGTAAACCAATTGTAAAACCCTTTCCTCCCCTGGTGCCTTTGCTCAGCATGTTTTATCACAGTGACAGAAATGAGACTGAAACAGATGCCCATAGTTTCTGATACCTTGACCTCCATTCTGTCCCATTACCACTGTTAGGACACTTCCTGGGCTGTTTTCCCTCACTAGAAGCCTTGTACTCTTGAAGGGCAGGGCCCTTCACAGTTTGTGTTTCTAGAATATAGAGCAGAAATAGATAGTTTCAGGAACTTGGTAAATATTGATTTAAAATGATTTCTGTTTCTTCAGATTACATTAATCTGGCACAAAGATAAGTATATAATAGTAGTAATAACTGAAGAATAATAAGTTATATTGTTGCTTTAGTCCTTCCTTGGACCAAGCACTGCATGTGACTCTTTCTTAACCTTGCTAGCCAGTTGCTCCCAGCTGATACCTCCCCTCATCTCCAGGTGCTGCCTGGAGCTACTAAATTCTAAGGTCTATCACAGGTAACAATCTAAAACACTGGGATAGCAACCAGGGCTGCTATGCAACATGGTGGCCAGAAAAGGGGCCTGACCAAATAAGAATAACAGCTGGCATTCACTGTGACCGTCTCACATCTTCTGACATCCTTACATGACTAAGTTTCTGCCAACAATGTTACGAGCTGAATCTAATCATTTCCATTGTACCCAGGAGAAAGCTGGGGTCCAGAGAGGTGGCCAGCTTCCCACTCGACAGAGAATGGTTACGAAGCCAGTCTGTCTAACTCCAGATACCCACTGCCTCTTTTGAGGAGCTGTACATAAAAAGAACATTCAGCTCTAGCCAACGAGGCTATTGTCAAGTCTCCCTCCTCTTCTGCCTCTTCTTCTTCCTCCTCCCTTAGACGCTGTCTTGCAGTTGCTCTGGGATCCAGTCTGGTTCCTCACACCCTTATTTCTAGAGTAGCTGTTTAGATACTCGATGAGAGGCAGTGATCTAAAAGTGGCCCCTGAATTAAGAACCTGGGCTTCCACCACAGCTCGGCCACTTATTTCATATCTGACCTCAGGCATGTTGTTTCCTGCACAAGGAAGACAATGATACTACATAACCACAGCCGTTATAAAGAACTAACATGTGTGACACGCTCAAGGCAACGCTTGACAAGAGACAAGCACAGTTTGTACCTGCGTTTCTGCAATTCAAGATAATCCTGTTAATATCTGCTCAATGCAGTATTCAGGCATGTTAGGCTCTAGGGTAACCAGGAACGGGCTATAGAAACCTACCAGTTTTCTCCTCTAATATGATCTTTAAATATGTATCCTATAAAATATGGCACAGGAAGATAGAAATGAATCACCTGTAAAACCTCACTTGAAAGCTGTTCATGAATCATGCAAAAGTGGGGCCAAGTTTAAAGATTGCTGTACAGATTGGGTTAAAACCCTCCTTGTAAGTGACTGCGAGGGGCCCTGGCAGGGCCGGTCCTGCAGTGTGTGTGGTCATTGGAATCAGGCCCTTCATCTACCTGAAGCGTGTGAGTGGGAGGAACTGATGCAGGCTCAAGGCAAGTCAGCAGATGAGGAAGCCTTTGTTCTCAGACTCAGCCAGAGGTGGGGAGGAAACAGGCGATAGCTCCTCCGTCCCCAACAGCCACGGTGCTCTCTTCCACTCTTGCCTTTTCTTCTGCTTACAATTTTCTAACCCGTCTATGAGTAGAACCTGACCCTGTGTCTCAAGGTCCCCAGATTACAAGACATTTCCTTCTTGAAGCTCCGAGTCTCTGAACTGGCTGCGTTTTTCATTTTGGGGCTTTGCTGACCTTTCGTGTTTATTTTGTACCTTGCTGCTAGTGTATTTACGGGGAGTTTGCCCTCAGCTCTGGGCTCTCAACCACTATGCATTTTCAAATCCATTCTTTCTCTTAACCCTTAAGACAGCATTGTGAGGCCAGGGTTCTCATCTTTACTTTCCTGACAAGAAACCTAGGCTCTGAGGGCTTAAGTGAAGTGTACCACAGGCACAATGTCACACCAGAGGGACTGAAGAGATGGCTCAGCAGTTAAGAGCACTGGCTGCTCTTCCAGGGGACTCAGGTTCATTTCCCAGCACCCACATGGTAGATCTCAACCTTCTATAACTCCAGTCCCAGGGATCCAAAGCCCTCTCCTGACCTACTGAGGCACTGCATGAGTGATGTATGAGATACACATTTAGGCAAAACACTAATACACATACACTAGATAGATAGATAGATAGATAGATAGATAGATAGATAGATAGATAGATAGATAGATGAAATCTCAAAGGAAAATTTTAAAAATCAGAGCCAAGCTAGATTCGAACTCTGGAGCCTTCTGTCCTCACCCGAGGCTTCCTCTTTGAAGTCAGGTGTCATATGCGGCTCAATCTTGTATCTCTATACTGTGTCTAGACATTTGGTTTAAAAAGGTTTTATATTCATTAACTTCTTTATCAACCCAGAAAAATGATAGATCTCAGACACTGGCAGTGAAAATATGTATGTCTGAAGAAGGAATGAAGGTGACATTTTAATGACATTTTTGGCCTTACTTAGTAAAATAGGATGTAACAGAATTCAGAAACGCAGATGTCAGCAAGGGCAGGCAGCAAGAGAAAAACAATAAAGAATGTTGAGGATGATCCACTGAGGGGTGATGGAGGCTCCCTCTCCTGGATGTGTTCACTCTGTCCAGTGGAAGATTTAATCACTGCTTAAGTACTTGTTTGTAGTTGTGTTGGAATGCAGGCTTTATATACAGCTTTTAATTTTTTCAATAAAAGCAGAAAATATGGACTTACTTGTACTGTTTTTTTTGTTTGTTTGTTTGTTTTTGTTTTTTCTAGCCAAGATTGGCAACCCTTTGAGTTTTTTAAAAAGAATGAAGCACTAAAGAACACGTGGTTTGGGAAGTTACCGTGTGTCACTTCAAAAGGCTGCATATCAAGCTGAGGTGCAGCCAACAAGGTTGGTATTTTCCAGATAGGAAGCCAGTGCTGTGGAGAGGCAAAGCCATCCTTTCTCCTCCTGCTGCTCTTTAGCCAGGATGCAGGTGCTTCTAGCCAGGAGGCTGGCCTAACTTTGAAGCTCTCCCTGGGACACTGATGGCCCTACTTGCTTCACTTCCATCCTGCCAGAGAAGACTGACTTGTGTCCTTCTTCATGGAGTTCCCTGTTCTGCGTCCCGCTCTCTGATTCAGACGACTAGCTTTATTGCAATAGGTTAGGATGAGCAGACTGCAGAAAGCCCATGTAATGTAGCCTTTAGGCTGTCCAGTCTTTGCTGCTTTGGGAAGCCACATCCTTAATAATGTGGTACCTATGAGAGGGAAGTTCTGACCTGGGGTCTCTCACTAGGGACTGTAGGAAGTCAGAGGTTTGGGAAGACTTTTATTAATGATCTCCAGAAGCAGAACCCATAATGGCCTGTTGGGATTTCTCTTCTTAGCTTTGTGATTTAGTGACTGCAAATAACTAACCATAGTTCTTTGAAACCGTAATGGCTGGCGAGGGACCACTATATGCTTGTATCAGTGAGTCATTGGGTTCATGTGGTATACCCAATGCAATACCAGTGAGGTATTGGGTCCATGGTGGTACTATTAGTACCAGGTTGCTGGATGTTTTCAAATTTGCCTTTCTTTTCTTGGGCATGCTACCAAAGGTTCTGCTGCTGTCATCGTGGTCACTGCCCTGTCCCTTGTTGCTCATAGAGACATCCTTTGAGCTATGCCCAAGCTACTCAGTTGTCCCTGATGTCCAGTTCCCCTTCTGTGACCTGGAGCAGAAGTAGATGAGTTCTTACTCTGTGGCCTATGAGTTCAGATGAAAATGAGAAGCCCTCTCCAACTCCAGGAGCACATCATGGCTGCCTTTGGGAAGTCCCAGAGCCCAGTGGCCCTGTTTTTACTGACCGCCTCATCATGTCCATCTGTATCAAGTTGCAGAATAAGAAACATGCCACAGGTACCATTTCAGGCCCAAGTTCAAGCTATCTGATTACCAAAAGAAGATCCACATCTTAACACCTGAGACTTAAACCCCAAGGTTAATGCAGATGAATTTAAAAACCTAGTATCTAAGAAGTGTTTTTTTCCCAACGGCTATGAAATCAAATATGGCCCTAGTCATGATCCCCTGGACATAAGGTAGATTTGTGGGGGTTTTTCACTGTGGTGAGTCTTCCATCCCTATCAAACATAATTGATAATAAATCTACATTCTGTGAAAAATGAGCTGGTTTCTGAACTTAATCCCTGATTCTCTGATCTAAAAGTGTGGTGTCTGGAATGTTTCATTCTGTTTTGTTTTTATTTTTAATGCAATTTTATCATTTCCCTCCATTCTCTCTCCTTCCTCTAATACCCCTCCCCACTGCCTTTCTTCCTCTCAAGTTCCTAGTCTTTTCTTTAGTTGTACATGTATTTATGTGTATGTGTGTGTGTGTGTGCACATGCATAAAAATAGAAATACAACCTTTTTAAATTTCAAAGTTTTTGCTTGTTTAATTTTACATAGCACTTGTGTGCTTCATTAACTATTTTAACTCATAATTTTATGAGTTACATCGCTTAATAGCCAGATCTATTTAAATAAAAACAGTGAATCACTTTAGGACGGAATAATAAGGAAGTCTTAGTTCCAGAAATAGAAATTGTAAAGTGTCAGCAGCTGAGATTTGGGAAGCATTTGGATGAGGGAAGAGTCTCTGAGCAGAGGCTGAAGATGAATTCATGTGGAATTAAGCTCTTCCTGGCCCTGTGCCCTTGGATGCGTATCTTTTTCTCTTAGCCTGAGTTTCACTCTCAGGAAAGTAGAAGTATTAAAAGCCAGTTTTGTTGGGATGTGTTGAATGTCCTTTGAGAAAATAGAAATGAAAAAGCGCATACTGAATGGTCAGGAAATAATGTTGGATGTGAACGTTACTGGAGTCTTCCTGAAGGTTTAATTGAATGTGCATGTTTAATGTGGACAGTGCGTGATCCTCCCCAGAAGAAGTTAGAAATACGAGCTGATGTTTTCTCATCCCCCTCTCTCTCTTTACCAGATAACAGAAGGGGAGAACACTGAATGGACAGTGTGAATATTTGGCTTCTGGTTTGAATCTGTGTTACCTCCAAAAAGAAAATCCTGCCTCACTGTGCTTCAGTTTTATAAGCTGTAGAGTGAGTTTGCACTAATCGGCTTTCCAAGGTTTTCCCCAGCCCGGCATTCTATTTGTGCCAGCACTCTTTCTCTATCACCTGTAACATATGGAAACCATCAGAGGATGGGTTTAACACCACTTAGCTCTGTAGGTAAACTAATCTAGACTCACCCAACTTACTGGTTCACTTTCACGCCTTCCTGTGGATGGGGAATCTAAAATGGATGGGGAATCAGAAGGGCTGGCAGAAGGAAAAATGGAAGATACTAGAACAGGACATTTGGAGTCTTCTCATCAAGAAGCAGCTCCCAAGCAAACAAAGTGCCAACCTTTGACAGTGTGGTGTAGCTCAAGATGGCGTCACACCAGCATTAGGTTGGAAATGGAGACGTAACTAGTTCTTCCTATAATAGAAGTAGTGGTGGATCTGGAGTCTTCAAGCTGATTTTCAGTCCCTTACAAAATTCATTAATAGCTCAGATGGCACCATTACCTGCCGGATAACTCTTTAGGGTCAGCTGGCTCAGTTAAGCAGCTGTCCAGAAAAGTTTTTCTCATGCTGGAAGTATAAAACAGGGGAAAAAAAAAAAAAGAGAGCGGATAGTGAAATTGCTGAACACACACGAAGCGGTGCCATCGTGTCCCCACCCTGTGCCAAAGCAAATTTCTGAGCCTTATGTAATTTCTCTTTGGCTGTGAGGTCTCGTGATCCTGGGTTAATGTAGCGGGCTCTGCCTTAGCCATATCCTGTCCAGTCCTCCCTTGGTGGGTGGCATCTTCTAAGCAGTAGAGACCCCTGACTGTGATGGATAAGAGAGACTCGTACTACTTCCACTTGTATCCTTGTATCCGGTGTCCTGACATCTCCACAAATTCAGTTTTTTGGGGGGGAGGGGCATTGCAAGAACAGATAGTGGTTATTAACTGCAGAGCAAGTCACAGCTTGCAAAAGCACATTCACTCATTTGGAAAATATTTGTGATCATTCCCTGGGCCAACAGCACTATGGGGAATTTTTTTAAAATGTATTTTATACAGTTTTTAAAGAAGCTATGGCAGGGCTTTTGCTCTTGAGGAATTTACGGTTCTTTAGGGGCATCTGAGTAGCGGGCGGAGCGGTGAGCCATGCTTGTAGGTTCAAGGGCCAGACAATGCAGCAGTAGCATGGGTGTCGGAATGACAGTGTCATGGACTGTGAGCTATGGCAGCAGTGCCTAACCCTTCTCTCCTCCTGGTGAAGAAACTGAAAGACAGAAAGGAAGACCAACTAGAGGAAACCCAGCCAGGAGTGGGAAGAGTCGAGGCTTGAATCCGAGGCCCTTGGCCAACTGTCTCTGTAGTGCTTACTTGTGGCATTTGTGTTTTCAGGAAAGTGCAGATGTTAGAGGACAAAAAGTGACAGACTTAAAGAAAGAAAGAGATGGGGGGGATGGAAGAACAGAAGAAGCGAAGGAAGGAATGAAGGGGAAAGATAGAACCTGTGAGATGCAATTTGATTTAGTAAATAAAATGCGCGTCTCTTGCCATTCAATGGCCATATCCTGAGATTAACCGGATGTCAGGTTTGAATATGGAGTATTCTTCATGGCCTCGTGCCTGCCTAGGGAGATAGTCTGAAGAAGTGATAACTTCTTTTCTACCCTACCTGCTTTCTTGCTTCCAAGTCTGAGCCACACGACTCAACACACTGCCACTGCCATGAACTGGGCCAAGTCACCATACTGTCCCACCATGCTGGGTTGACACTCCTCTGAAGCAATGAGCCAAAACACAACATTCCTCACTTAAATTGTTTCTGTTGGTTATTTTGGTAATGGCGACATAGAAATGACTGTTGTTAAGCTATGGTACTGTAAAAGGGTCATCAGTCTTCACTCTTGGAAAGAAAATGCTATCATCATTGTCATCTTTTGTCAACTGACTTTTTTCAGCCATTTGGTTTCCTGCTTGTTATACATTCAAAGGAATATAAGGAAACAAACAAACAAACAAAACAAAGTAAGTCAGCTGCCATTCAGCAGCTTTGAAAAAGCTCTCTTCTCTGACTTTGCTCATCATTAAGTTGGACAAGATAATGGTCCTGACTGCATGAGATTTTTCACTACGTGAGGCATCCACAGCTGTCCCCTGGGTGCTTCATCTCCTCTGTCAGCCTTGCTTCACTGCAACAAATACCGAGGCAACTGGTCTAAAACAGAAAAATAAAGGAAGCTCACAGTTTTAAAGGTCATGACTGCCGTTTGCTTGCATCACTGGTATGGGTCCTAGATGGCAATGGTATTGCTCATAAGAGTTAAGTGTTCTCAACTTGAATAGGAACCAGAGGAGACTGAGAAGCAGAGGTCTCGTGATTCCCTTACAGGGCATACCCCACTGGACTAAGGACATCCCACTAGGCTTTACCTCTTCAAATTTCACTAACACCTTCTCCTGCTACTCTTCTCCCTTAGAATCACCCCTTTACGTGGCTTTATAAGATACACTCAAAGTATGGCCCAAAGTGATCTCCATTATCATCATCACTGTGTGGTCCTGTTTCCTCTTCTCCCTGCGTCTGACGCTATCCCACCATTTCTATCTTCTTTTCAGCCCTCAGGTCATAAGAATGCTAGTATTCAGTCTTGAGAGACAATGCCATTGTCAATGAAAACTGCCCTGCACAGATTTCATATCGACCTCGGGCACTATCAATGGTTGCACCTTTATCTTCCAGATAAGAACACTGAGGTCCAGGGGCTGTCTACCTCTTGTGGGTGTACACTAGAGTTCTTCTGGTCAGTAGATGGCTAAAATTAGACACCTGGAATCTTGACTTTGTCTTTTAATTTTGTACATAGAGAGAGGATCTAGAAAATGAACGTTCAATCTGTCATTCACAGAAAATTTTATCTGTTAGATGTTTATTGAATGGGACTTCAGGAAACCATTCACAACCTTTCTCTTACTGGCCAAGAATTTCCTGTAATAAGTCATGTTGATGGAGGTAGAAATATATTAATGTAGACAGTGTAGATATTAATGTGATATTATTGTAGACAGTGAACTATGTTGGAAAGGGAGTTTTGGTTTCAAGAATATTTGTGCTATTATTGGGCACCAACCATGTACCAGATCATTTGTATACTTTTCTGCTGAAAGTTCAGTACGACAAGGATAACACTTATTTCACAAATTATGTGTCTGTAGTTTCCAAACTCAATGGCCGGCAAATAGTAGGTACTCTGTAGATAACTATAAAATGATGGAACTTTAACACTAAAATTTGGTTTTTATCTTTTGATCCATACATTTTGCTTATAGGTATGTAAACCAGAAAAAAAAAGCACATAGATTCCCATAAGGGAACATTTATATATGTTTCTTCGGCATTGTGGGTGGTAGCTGGGAATCAAAAGATCTGGACAGCCATGTGTACGAGCCATGGTAATCTAGAACCAATAGGATGTATATATGTAGTTGTGTGTGTGTGTGTGTGTGTGTGTGTGTGTGCATGTCTGTGTATGTGCATGTGTGTGTTTGTATTATTACAAAGAATTGGCTCAACAGCTATGGAAACTGGCAACTCTGAAATATACAGAGTAGGGTGTCAGGCTATACACCAGGAAAAAGCAGTTTGAATGAAAAGGAGTTTGCTGGCAGAACCCCCTCTTTTTTTCTAGAGTGGCTGGTCCTTTGTTCTACTCAGGTCTTGAACTTACTGGTTGAGGAGCACCCATATGGTGCAATCCGTCTTCTCAACTTCAGGTCCACCCCATTTCAATGTAATCCAAAAACGTGTTTACAAAACCTTTGGAGCATTGTGGGACAGCCAAGTTGACATGTAAAATTAACCATCACACGGTAGCTACAAATTCTATTGGTAAATTTTAGTGGATGATAATCCTAGAGTGTTTAATCAAACAATTGTCCTAAGAGAGGAAAAAATGGCATGTTCAAAAAGTTCAGTTTTAGACACTTCCGTAAAAATGCTTCTTTAAGTGAAGGACAATGTTGAGGCATGAGTAAGGACAGAGAAGGGAATAAGGACCAGCACTGACCTGAAGGATAAGGAGACAGGGAGAGGTGGTTGGAATTTAGTGAAAATAGAACCACATAAGAATATTCTAGTACAGGACAGAAACATAAAGAAATGAGCCTCCAGCCAAATTCTTAGAAAGACCAGAAAGGAAGGACAGGGAAGGAGAGTAGAATACAGAATGGAATGTATTCTTCTCAGCGTCTTGTTGCTGTCTGCTACTGGGCAAACATAACAGGATGCCAGCGTCCATCGTGCTGTGGCTGATGTGCTCATGGATATCGGCCTTGTGCACACAGAATGGGCCAAAGAATGAGCTAGAGCTAGAAAGAGCAAAACCCGTGGAGATCAGTGTGGACAGCATGCAGCTGTGAGGGAGTGAGGTAGGAGGACCCAAAACAGTGTGAATGAGCCTGAATATACAGTGCATCCTAGTGAGGAAAAGTAGAAAATGTTCCCAAACTCAAGCTCCCTCTCCAGAGAAAGCCGTGCACACTCACAGGACAGCTGTGCCTATGTGCAAGAGATGCTAGGGACAAAGGTCTACACGTGGAACACTGTACTGGCCGCTTGGAGCAGAGTACAGGGTACAGAAATGTGAGTTGAGAGAGAGACAGAGAGAAGGGGGAAAGAGGGAGAAGACAGAGACAAACACAGAACCCAAAGGGTGACAGGGATTTCATCCTTTCATCCCCATGATTCCTGTGTATTTTGCAGTAATAAAAACCAAAGCCAAATGATGACTCAGGTCCAGTAGCCCCTGTGTTAGTCAGCCTTCTGACAGTGTGACAGGATACCTGAGAGAGGAGCAGCTTCCAGGGAGGAAAGTTTATTTGGGCTCACCTCTTCAGAAGCTTTTGGTCCATGGTCAGTCGGCTTTGCTGTGATAGGTTTATAGCTGTGCAGAACCTCATGCCGAGGAATGTGGGGTACAGCCTATCTGTGGAGGCTGAGAAGCAGAGGGTCATAGCAGGGTCCCAATATCCCCTTCAAGGGCTTGCCCTGATGACATCACTCTGTGTCGCTAGGTCCCACTTCCTAAGAGTTCCCACAGTAGTGTCACAGCCTCCTGACCACTTAGCAACCTCAGGCACGTGTAAGATTGACTGCCTTCCTCCATCTACTTCTCATACATGCTTTACCGCCATTCCGATGCCCTCTGTGTCCTGAGGAAGGGGTGCGTGTGTGAAAGTTCAGAGAAGTCTGAGCTTTCCCAGGAACGGCTAAGCAATATCTTCCTATGGCAGAAATGGGTACTTATCCGGCGGGTGAGGCTTTCTTGTTGGAGTTCTTGTCTCTCCTTGCTTGGAGAGGGACCCTGAGCCATATTCTGAAAGGAACATTCATTGAGAAGAGAGTTACAGCATTCACTTGCACCAGAGGGTTGATGCCATTTCTTAAAAGCCTCGTGCCCTGAAACCCTTTGCATAGACCAGGGACCTCTCCTGGTCTGCAGGAGAGCAAAGGCATGAATGGCAGGCAAGAGCTGGTTCCAGCCAATGGAGCTGGGCAAAGGTCTTCAGCCTAGAAGTGGGAACTCCTTGGTGGTCATGCTGATTTCCCTGCATCAGTGTGCCTAGCTGCCAATTCGATTGAGGTCACCAGCACCCCCCCTCCCTTCCTTTGCAGGCCGTGCCCCTGAACAAAACCCCACTTTGCCTCCTTTGCTCCAAGTGTTTGGAGTCCATTGCCACTCCTTTGTAAAGATATATTGTCGTGGTAGCAAATAAAATTAAAGCTTAACTATAAAATCAGTAATTAGTGAAACAGATAACAGTACTGGTAATCGGTGGTAAGCACCCTTTTAGTTGCTTGTCATATATCATCTCCACGGATGCTCTACAGAACCTAAACCGTTGCCCTTCGTTGGCCAGTGAAGAAGATGAAGCTCGGAAAGATTAAGATAACTCAAGGTCACACAGCTAGAGCAGCGAGGGGCAAGGGAACAGAACCCTATTCTGTTTTCCTTCAAAGCTGGAGATTCCTTCTACTTGACCACATTGCCTATAAAACGGGGATGGTAATGGCCATTGCGAAGCTGGCTTCGCAGGCCTGCGGCAAGGATCAAATGAGACAGTAATTGGGAAAGCACTTTGGAAATTGCAAAGCACTATATAAATATATGGTATTATTCTAATGTATCACTGGCCTACAAAAACACTGCTCAAGCATTGCATTTAAGAGAAGGCACACCAGCCCATTATTCAATAAGATAACACCACATGTGAGCCTTTTATCATTGTAAGAATGTTTATGAAGTCCACAAAACCCAAGCCATTAGGAAGGTTTTGTTTTCTGGGTAGGCTCAGCAAACTTGGAGCCAGCTCAAGAAGTCTTTAAACAGCCAGGAAGTTAAAATGAAGAGAAGCATTTAGTGTCAGAGAATTAAATGTTCTTTCATGGACTCTGGGAGTTGAAAATATACAACTTTTGATAAGTTGGACTGTTTCTAGGAACGGCTTTCAAGTAGTGAATGGGAATCCCGTTGGCACTAACCGGAGGTTTAACAGTGATGTCAAATGATGACAGCAATTTTCAACAGAGTAACGTGGGAGCATTTGGCTGCCTGATCAGACTTTTTTTTTTAACGAACCTGAGTAAATGGCTTCATCTTTCTGTACCCTGGTTTTCTAATTGATAAAAGGAAAGAAAAATAGCACCCACCACGTAAGGCATTGATAATCATCTGATGTGTCATTACCACTGAGCCTGACACAAAGCAAGAAAACTGGTAAAACGTTGTTTCATGCTGTTGTCATGCTTTACAGAGTGCACGACAGATTCCTGAATAACACAAACTGAACGGTAATACCAAATTCAGCTGAAAATATTCAGGGCCTCGCATATGCAATGCAAGTGCTCCAAACTCATGATGCATTTGTTATGTGACTTTTCCTGGGTACATGTGAGCAAATGTTGGCCCGCTTCAGAGAGGAAGGCAGGGGCAGTGAGGATTCCACCAAAGTTTAAGATGATGAAGCCGTAAGTTTATTGGGGTTGCTTACAGAAGCATTGACAGTGTGTTGGAACATCCCCTTCTTCAGCCCCTGCCCCCAATAGTTGTTTTCTAGTTATATAATCTTGAGGAGTTCCAGGCTCTCTAAGACTTGTGGGATTGTTTACTGCTGAGCCTCAGGAGCCTCCCCCCAGAAGGCTAAGTTTCCACTGGAGACACTCTCTACACAACAGCATTATCTTCTCATCTTAGCAATAGGAGACTTGGTCAAAGGTAGAGGCAATAAAGTCCAAAGACGATGATAGTCTGAATTGTTCTCAATTTTATTTTATTTCTTTACTTTCTCCCAAAGTCCTAAAGCTCAGTGGTTAACGGCAGGTCCTTTATCCATGGATATGATACTGAAAATAGGGAAGGACATCCAGTCTGACACATTACTAGTCTACTGACAGACAGGCAGGAGAGGGAGAGAGGCCCCTCTGGAAACAATGACTAGGACTACCGTGGCTGGCTTTCGGCACCTTTCAGGTTTCTGGAACTCATCAGAGATTACGCCACCTGATGGAAGTGCTTTGCATGGGATTTTAAAGAAATAATCAGTGTGGCGGAAGAACGGAGCTGGCATTGTGCAATCCATCAGAGGTCCTGTCTGCAGCTGGGCAGATTTAGATGACATCGCCTTCTCTGCACTAAGGGAGCTTTCCTTAGCCACCCTGTTACTCAGCAGAGCAAATTCTAGTTCTTCGGGATCATTAGGTCAGAAGTGCAGCCTTCAAAGTCTCACAGACCTGGGTCTGAATCTGTTGTTAAGGGACCGCGTGATTTTCAACTGAAGTTAATTCATTGGAAACCAGAGTTTCCAAACTTACTAAATGACGCTTCCTTGTTAGTCACTGTAATGATCAAAGGCAACAAGAAATACGCGGATGTCTAACACCTGTAGCTCAAAGAACCTGGGAACCAAACAGTTGTTCTTTTCCTTTCTCTTAGCAAGGTGTATGTAACCCTTCCTGAACGGATTTCATCCTCCCTGTACATATGGGTGTGAGCATGTGCCTGTGTGTTCATGGAGACCACATTGAAGTGCACCACTCTCAGTTTTGGGGATGGAATGAGATCATTTATGGTAAATTGCTTAACTTAATTAATGCCTGTGACAATATGGCCTCTAGATAAGATGGCAAAGTGGCAGATAATGAGTGTGTTGGCAATACTTTCTTTTAAGAGGTCCCCACATTTCCTTGGGAGTCTCAGACTTGGATTTGGTCAATCATTAACAAAGATGATGGCTTTCCTAAATTAAGTATTTGTCCTCTGAACTCCAGCTAGACCCCGGCCACATGTAGTGGCTAGCCACTTGTCCGTCCTTGGAGGTGTGACACATGGAAGAGGGTTAAATTGCATACACGGTGATTGTTTCGGGGCTCAGACAGCATTGCACCCCGTTAATTCCATACTGGGTCCTCCTAGTCCTGTTAAATATTTTTAGAGTGTGGAAGCTATAACTGCCTCTGTTGGATTCACGTTGGCTTTTGTCAAACATAAGGTTCTAAAGGAGTTCCTGTGCAGAGAGCTCTTGGTGGGTCACAGAGCCTTGAAAAAGTAGGCTTAGGAGTATGCAGGAATGCGTTATCTCCTGGAATGGCATTTGAGATCTTGACTCCATATGCATTTTCCTTGCGATGTTTCTTTTGGGTCCTTTCCATATGATGGATAACTAAAAATGAATAGATACAAATTAGGAAGCCTCTGGTTTCTATAGTAACACTATCCAGAAGTGTCCGCTCTTTAATTCTTTATTTGAGAGAGTTTTCCAACAAATTAAAGCATCCTTCGTTAAATGCCAAATGGTCTGTTGTTGAAAGGAAATCATTCTTGATGGATTGCCCACAGGCCTCTCTCTTCCCTGGCAGACTAACTCTCTCAATCCTATATGCTCCCCACTGAGTTACTGAAAGGTGCTGCCCTACAGCACCTACCGGGGTCTAGAGCCTAAGCTGTTACTTACCATGAATCATTGGTGCACTCTGTCCTTGGAGCAGTTTCTAGCAAGCATCATCTCCTTTTCTGCTCTCCATTTGTTCTGGTTAGTCAGACAGGCTTGGGAGATCTGATAAGCTGGGCTGTGAAAAGTGCATATAAACAGCTTCTGAAGGAAGACACTTTGAGCCTTCCCGAGAACTGAGAACTTTGGATCATCTGTCTGAGTGGGCTCGCCAAAACTGAAGGCATTCCCACATCGCCACAATTTTGTCAGACGCTTGTTTATTCAGCTGCCATATTTGAGCCCCAGGAACTCATCCCAGCCTTGAAGGAAACCTGTGAGTCACTACGACTTGTGAGGGTTTTGTTTTTTTTTTTTTTTAAAGGGGATTGTATAAGGCCTTCAAAAAGATCCATTCAATCATTTCTTGCTTTCTGCCGGGCACCACACTAAACATGAACTGTTTCTCCTACGTTGCCCCTGCCCTCAGGATGCTGTTTGTCTTGCTGGGGCAAATGTGTAGATAAAATAAAGTTGGAAAGCAGTACGGAGGGTACTACTGTGTTATTCATATCTCAGAGAAGAGAATAATGTCTGTTTGGAGGAATGATGGAAAAAGAAGAGTTCATTCTCTTTATCCCTTCTTGTGTGTCTCTCTATAATTCTCCCGTTTTCACACAGAAATCAACTCATATTCAGCACCAACTGTATGCTTTCACGGAGACAGACCTGGTGCTTGATCTGAATAGCTAGCAAAGAGTAATGGAGTGGAGGAGCTAAGGGGAGGAGTTATGCAACCCAGTGAAGGAACTCGGGAAGGGCAGAGTGTGTCAAGAAAGTGAGCTGTCATTTAACCTGGCTGGAGTGTGGGGGCAAAGACCCTTCATGCTCTGCTGGCCACTTAACATGTCTCGCCTGTTAGAGGTGCTTCAGGAAGGATCTCCTCAAGGGGGCCTTGGCGAGACACAGTTCTGCTATGGGAGAATGGTGACACCGACATCAGTCACCCCCCAGAGGAACCCCAAAGTACACACGGCAAACGTCATTTCAACTTGTCCCTTCACCCTTCTGCTTTTGAGGTCCTGCCTCAGTTACCCACAATCTCCCAACAGCCTTTCTAAGATGTCTGCCTCTCTTCCTTTCCCTCGAATTTCATTACTGTTTCAAGCAGTCGAAACACAGAGAAAGTCCTAGAGGCTGATGGACTCCATACTGGGTGATAGCTGCCATAGCCATAGCTGCCCTGTGGGATGATGTCACTGACGCTTACTAACAAATTATGTTCCACGCCATATCATGTGACCATTGAAGGAGGGTCAAGCCCATTCTCGCGCCTGATCTACGAGCACTAAACCTCACTGTTCCTAACTACACTCATTCAAGTCTGCTGGTGCCACATGCAAACCAGCTGCTTTTCAGGGACCGGGTGCCCAGCTTACTCCCACTAGACCACAGGCCCTCAGCCTCGGAGACCTGGTATCATACTGGCTTTGAAGTGAGGTTATTCTTTCAGGTTGTTCTGAGGACCAAGGCACACACACATGCGTTTTCAGAAAGCAGAAATCCAGCTTTAATTTCTCAATGCATTTGAGCGGGGAGAAAAAAACCTGAGGGCGGTGTTCACAGAGGTCTTCAGGGGAACAACATTCTCTTTGCACTCTCAGTGTTCCCTGGTCCCATTTGGCTGGAGCCCCTAGTGCTGGGTATTTACATTCCCCTATTTTTATATAAATTGTGCTATATTAGCATATATTTCACACTGTGACCCAGTGTTTTTCAGATCCTTTAAGCCAGGCTATTTGTGCATTAGTCAAAGTCAACAGAAATAAAATCTCAAATTGAGTGCAGACTACAGCGCTGTTGCCCGCTCTGTCATGCTGAAATGGATCCCTTGTTCTAAGATGTGCTGTGAAATACACTCTATTTACATTAAGGAGACCTCTGTATATTTAAGGCATAATTGTTTCAGGGCCTTCATTAATGTTTGAACTGCGAGGGCCAGACTTTCTTCTCTTGTATCATTTCTGTAACAATAGAAGTTAGAAGCTTCCAAAATAATAATGATAATAACAAATTGGTCCTCATTAAAGTGAGCTGGAGATTGTTTTTCTGGTAATGTGCCTTACAAACAATGAGAGAATCTTGATTGTAAATTCCCTCCAGCGCCTCACATTCCCAGTGGCCAGGCTGGGACACTCCAGGATAAAAAGTAGTCTGTATTTGTATGGAAAAATAAAAACTTGTTTTACTTCTGTAATTGATGAAGTGTTTATTCTGTCATACAAACTTAAAGTTGGAAGTTCTCAGAGTTCATCTGTTTGAGCCCATTTCCAGAATAATAGCCCTTCCTTGGGTCTCTGACAAATGGACACTTCAAGCCATGAGAAGCATACTCTCTTAGGAAGAGAGAGTGTGTGATTGTAAGGAACATAAAATGACCATTTTACCCATTTGGTGTACAGAGTTTAGTGGCATTAAAGGCATTTCACTGTCCTATACAACCTTTGTCACTGTCCATCCTTCACACACACTTTCATTGACTAAAACTAAGTTCTATATTCATTAAAAACTGCCATTCGCCATCCCCACATCCCCTCGTGATTAATAGCCTCCCACAGCCTTTGGTGACCAGTTCTCCCCATTACATCCCCAGGTGACGGGTCCCCCCTTCTACATTTCCTGGTGATCAGTCTTCCACCTCTACATCCCCTGGTGATCAGTCTCCCCATCTCTCAGTGACTAGACCCCCATCCCCCCATCCCCCATACCAGCATCCTCCCACATCCTCTGGTGACCAGTCCCCACCACTACAGTTCCTGGTGAACAGTAGTCTGTCTTAAAAAAAATTATGCATGTATTTATATCTGTGTATTTTCCTTAATTGGGGGTGGGGAGAATTCCTGAAGAGGCTGGAAGAGAGCACCAGATCTCCTAGACTTGGAATGGTTGTGAGTGGGGGCTAGGAACAAAACTCTAGTTCTCTGAAAGAGCAGCAAGTGCTTTTTTTACCACTGAGCCTTCTCCCCAGGTTCTAGACTGCTTATTGATGTTATAAATTTGTCCGTGTACCTCTGATAATTAAGTAATATCATACTGGTCCTTCTGTGGATGACTGGCTTATTTCACTTAGTGCTCTGTCGTTATGGTTCATTCTTACTGGATCATACTCTAGCATCCCATTTCATTTCTTAGGCCTCACAACACCATACTATAGAAATATGCCTATCATATATACAAGTACATATCATATGTAAAAATCATATTTATTCACTCATCAGCCTACATGTAGGCTGTGTCTACCCTTTGTGTATCATAAATGCTGCTGTGAACATCTGTGCACATGTCTTCTTTTCCACGTGTCTAGAACTATATTCCCCAAACTAACGGTAGAGATAGAATTGGTGGTTGACTTGGAAATTGCGGTTTTCAGTTTTCAGTGGATCTACTGCCCTACTGTTTGACATGGTGCTTCCACATCCTAATATTCACTAAATTCAAGGTTTTACTTTTTACAACCCTACCAAAGCACACTCCTGGGTTTAAAAAAAAAAAACAACCACAAAAACATTTTCTTAAATAGTATCATGTCATTGTAAAAATATGGACTTTGAAATCTGGCTGAGCTTCCTAATAGTTATTTAAATTTGAATCAAGTATTTGATTTTTCCACGTCCTAGAGACTGTTTTGTCTGTTTTATGTAAAGTGTGAGTAGCAAAGAAGATTATGAAAGTTAGTATAAGATACTTTATTTGTGTCTCAACAGTAGGCTCTCTGTGACTGTTTTGGAATTCTGGGGATCGTTGTTTGGTCCATTGTTTTGGGACACACTTGATTATTGGGTTGTCTTCTTCAGGTTCAATTAAAATTTATGCATCCAGTGAGATGGTTCAGTTGGTAAAGGGGTTTGCCTCTTCATGATACAAGTCTAATGCCCTGCGTTTGATCCCCAGAACCCAGAGAAAGATGGAAGTTGAGAATGTGTGGTTTCACTCAACTTTTTTTTTTTTTTACAAGCTCTTGTGTTTTCCAGGGTGGCCTAGAACTCTCTATAAAGCTGAGGATGACTTGCCCTCACGATCCTCCAACCTTTTCCCCTAGTGCTAGAAGTACAGGCATGCACCATCACACCCCGCATATCCTGTTCTAGGGATCGGACATTCGTATGCTAGTCAAACACTGTTGCCAGCTGAGCTGTTAATGTGTCTCCCCACTAATTCATGAAATGATAGGCTCTGTGTGTCTTCGCGGTATCAGCCATTCTGGACTTCAGCTGGTCACGAGACTGAATAACCAGATATACTATTGTCTCTACTCTCTTGACATTCTTAAATATTAGAGACATAAACAGGAAAGAATAGACATGCAGATGCTAGTGAGACGTTTTAACAAGCTAAGGTTCCATCATGCCCCTGCCTCTTGTTCCTTTCCAACCTCTCTCTTTCCCCAGGGCTGAGATTCTTCATGACTCCCACACTAGCCTTAATTTAACTTGTAGCATTTTAATTTTGTCATCTCCTTAAGTCAGCCTGAGACTACCCGCTCCTCCGGACCTTCCTCGTGTCCATAGTGGTGCCGAGTGGACACAAGGACTGTTCTTTTAAGGTAAAATTTTTGTTGCGGTCTTGGGAAAGAGCTGTCACAGGACTGTAGAGGGCGTTGTCTGCAGTCTGAGCCCTTGCCATTGTTACGAACACCTAGAGACTTGTCCAGGAAGAGAAGACTGGGTGGGAGGCGATTTTGGCTACAACTTTAAGGAGCACTTTGAACTTGAGTCTTCAGACATGAAAGCCCAGGGAGGGTCTCTTTCTACAGACCTGGTCCTGTAATTCATTGACTCTCCAAAGCCAAGTCAAATTGCCAGTTTCCACATCTGCCCTCAGGAGGGTAAATCCAGCACCTTGGAAATACCAGAGTTACTCCTAAAAGCTCCCAAGACTTCGGCTTGCTTTCAGCTCCATGTCTAACTCACCTAAACGTCTTTTCTTTATGAGCTCTTTGACATCCGTGAAATGTTTCAATTTTACTAGGAACCTTTTTAGCCTTAAAAACAAGAATCTCCAGCCTTTTTTTTTTTTTTTCCTGAGGAGGGAAGTTGTAACTTTGTCAAAGATGAAGTGATCCAGCTTCCCTCTCTTCCTTCTCCTTACTTCAATGAAAATACACTTCCCTGACTGGTACCCTTCCAGGCATATCCCATGTTGACAAAGGGAAAGGAAAAAGCCAGATTCTCTTCCTGACTTTAAAAGCAAAAGAGAAATGAAGGAGGGGCTTGTTTTCTTGGCGTTTTCATGCCGTTCTCAGAATCCTTTTTTTTTTTTTTTTTTTTTTTTTACACGGTGCTGTTAACAGTTCAGAGACAGGTGAAAAGCATGTACAAAATAAAAGCCCCCCCTTTTTTTTTTCTCCTGTAAAGAACTGTTGGATTCCCTTACACTTGACATGGATGACCTTTGTGGCATGGGCTTTTGTAACTTCTACATTAACCACCAAGAACAGTATTAGTTCTATAGTTTACAGCCATTTGAGCTATTGGGCATGCAGAAAGCTGACATTCAAGTTTTACTTGACAATGTCAAGACAAAATGGTGACTAATTTCCATGTTTTTCACATGTGTACATGGAACAAAGTCCTGGGGATGAGTACCCCGACACAGACATTACAATAGACCCCCCTCCCCCAAATCAAGGAAGTTACGCTCCAGGACCTGTATCTAATGATGTCAGGCTTGTGACATAGTGTTTACATAACGGTCCTTCAACACGAGTTCTGAAACATGCCAATAAGCAGTGTGATAATCACAGTGGCCCCTGTGACTAAATAACTGGTCATCTGTAGAGAGCACAGATATTCTTAACCACCAAGGTGGAAGGGGCGAGGTGGTGTGCAATCTCTTCATACCATTAAGTATGGTGCACAGTTAAACACTTATCAATTGCTCACTTTTAGAATTTTCCGTTTAGCATTTTCAGATCATGGTTGGCTGTAGAGAAGCAGCCGTTTACCGGGCAAGACAACAGGCAGGCAGGTCTTCTTCATCAAGGGCCTTCCATCTCCCCTGTGTCTGAGGCTGGTTTGCCTTCCTGCACGCAGAGCTTTTGATCTGGCTCTCGGGAAAATTGGAACACATCAGGACTGAATAACTTGAATATTTGGGGGGGGGGAAGTAAAGAGTAATGTGTTAGGAGTGTGTTTGCCACAAAGAAGGTTGCTCTTAACTTTTAAAGGTGTCTGAGAAGACATTTCAACACCTCAGCAGGGCTGTCAGGAACGAAGATGACCCCATCTCCCTTTGCCCACTTGTCTGCTGTGTCCTCTGAATTCCTCTCTAGATGTTGCTATGTAGAAACTCCTAAGCTCTGTGCTCCCCCAGCTAGCCTTCTGCCTTTTGAGCTTCAAGAATGTTTTTCTTCCTAGTTTACTGTGTGTGATGCTTGGGTTTTGTTTTGGCTTGTTGGGTCTCTTTAGTGTCCTCCAGTTTAGGGCCTGCCTTTTCATGGTGTTTGGATGCTGTGTCAAACTTGTTTTCTCCCATAGGCCGAATGTCACCTGCTTGATGGCAGCAGGGCTGAAAAGACGGAGAAAGGTTATAGGTCTCATGAGGGAAGGTCTGTGCAAGTGGGGTGCTCCCACTGAGACTCTGTGAAGAGTCAGACAGACAGACGCGCCTAAGTGGTTCTAACATGCACAGGAAATGCCTCCAAGGCCCTTGTCATCTCTCACTGAAAACAGGGGAGCATGTCCCAGAAAGGGAGGGCATACTCCGTCAGCATAGGAAGTGTTAAACTCCCTCTCTTATCTGCAGGAGATCAAGTTGCCCACCTGTCGGTGACACGCGTGAGCAAACTGGCCCCTCATCCATCACACACACAGTAGCCTTGGCCGTTCCTGTTCACTGCTGTTGACCAACAGGGCCCCTGAGATGCCGATTGTGACAACCCTGAGGCAGGAAGAGGCCTCCCTCTTCACAAATGAGTGACTCTTTGGCACATCTGAAGCACGGCCTTACACGTTTGTTAAAAGTCCCCAGGCCTGCAGCCCCAGACCTAGCATGCATAGAGCCACGGCTACAACTAGCTTCCTTTCATTCCCAGGGCAGCTATCGATTTGCTTTTTCTTAGATCCAGAAGCAGCTTTATTGATGACATGGAGAAATCTTCTTTCATCTCATGAAAGTGTGATAGAAAGCCTGTTGCACAGGGAAATGACTGTGCCATCAAGTTTGACTAGACATGGCTGCTGACTGAGTTCTGTGTTGGTCCATGTGAGAACAAGCCTGCCTTTGCTTCTCTCAAATGTGCCCACAAGAGCTCTCAGGGCAAATGACCACCATCATCAAACATTCTCCATAGCACTTGACAGCATTGACAGAGATGCTTCCTTACTGCTTTTGCTTTAGAAACCTCAAACTTACCTCCTAACATAGATGAACACCTCAGGCCTAGTCTTTTTTTGTTTGTTTGTCTTAAAGGGGAGAGATTAAAACTGAGAGTTTTAGAACCGTAAAAACTGGGTTTGTGTGTGTGATCACAAATAATTTATTAAGACCTATTATGTTGAACAAAAATAGGGTTATATCTGAAACATGAAAACTAAGTAATAAATGTGTAGGCACTATTAAAATGTATGCTCTAACTTTATCACATTATAGCTGACACAGTTAAAAAAAATGAGTCCTAATCCTGCCCTTTTCAATGTGCTCATCTATTTTCAGGGTTTCTAACTTTGGACTACTTTCTAGACTTACTGAGCCTAAGTTTTCTGATCTGTAAGTGGTCGTTGCCCATAACTAATTTGCACATCAAGCCATCTCAAATATAGTGATGTGAAACAAGCATTTCTTCTACACATGAGTCCAAGGTTGCCTGATTCTCTGATTGTTACTGAGCCAGGCTGATCTCTGTAAACTCCGAGTTAACACAAGTCGCAGGCAATCTAGATTTGATGGTGCATAGATAGACTCCATCACTTCACTGAAGATGGCTCAAAAAGACGTGGGTCCAAGGAAGAATAAGCTTTAGGAGTCTTGTGTTTAGATAGATCTCTTCCCTCTCAAGAAAGCTAGCACACAGAATAGGTGTTGATTCATTGCTTCACACAGCCCAAGATAATAGTTATGTTTTTCATCTGAAATATCTTATACCAGCTCATGTTTTAAACTATTCTTCCCCAGTTCTTAGTCTCATTTTTAAGGATTCTGGAGCCTTTAAGTTGGAAAGTTTGGCTGGCGGAAATGGGTCACTAGAGAAAGGTCTTTGAAAGTAATATACTAAACTCAGTTGCTCTATGACAAAGGTCCTTCTCATGTTCCTGCAGCTGTTAATGAAGCAACCTGCCCCAGCATGACTTCCCCACCATGCTGGATTCAAATCCCTCTGAAACTACCAGCCAAAATGTAAAAACAAAATGGTTGTATCCTGGCTGGACATGAAGGAATCCAGACTTGGGTACAGCCTTTGCCTGAGGTCAGTGTTAGAGTCTCTTTAGTGTCCTCTGGTTTAGCGCCTGCCTTTTCATGGTGTTTGGATGCTGTGTCAAACTTGTTTTCTCCCATAGGCCGAATGTCACCTACGAGAAAGAAACCCTATGCTGGTCTGTAACATCTCCCAAAGGCTGACCAGGCATGTGTGTCTTTTAGGACACATTTGCTAGCTAGTGACTGGTGGCAGATCCTGAGCGTAGCATAAGACTCCATCCCCGGCCTCATGACACACGTAATCTTGGTGACAACACCTGGAAACCTGGTCACCTTACAAAGTGCAAAGTGTCTTAAGGGGGCAGGAGACCAAATGTTAGGGGATTGCAAAGGAGAGCTTGGGAGGAGTTCTTGCCTTTGTTTGGGCTCTGCTTAATGTTTCCCTGTGTTTAGTTCCCCTTATTGATCTCCCCAGGGTATCAGTAAAGACAGTACAGGATACCCAGCCCAGACAGATGAAATGCTTAAATTGAATTAATCGGAGGCAAACTAAATATTCGAAGCTCCTCAGCTATCCTGATGCTGTGTGCCCAGCTGATGTGGCTGGAGAAGAACCATTACATCCTGCAAGGTGATAGCCACCCTCTTCAATTTGCCTCTCGGATTAAAATAATTTGCACTAATCCCAGAAACCCTCAATCCCATCAATTTAAGTGTGATTTTCAGGGGCAGCCAGAAGATACAAATTATACTTTCAGTATATTTTTCCCCTGGAAAACTCCTCCTCCGCTATCACCACCACCTTTTTTTTTTTTTTTTTTTTTTTTTTATTCTTCGCCGTTGGGAAGGTTCAAAGAGTTGATTTAACAGTATGGAGTCTAGGGGAAACAAGCAAACACCCTCAATTCTGAGAGTGACACGGGGACTTACTGCCAGTGCTCTAAGCAGCCAGGCTGAGGCAGAGCTGGGGAAGGGGAGGCCGCAAGCATGTTCTGCCGACAATGGTGACATGTCAAGGGAGCGCTGGCAAGCTTTCTGCCCAAGTCCATCCGGGCTTCTTCAGACCTAATCAGACTGCGATAATCTCGGGCTCTGGGCCTTCCCAGGTGGAGTCATGAGTTAATAATGCCTGTTCTGTGTACTGACTTTCCTGAAAGGAAAAGTGCGACCTAAATACAAGGTACTTGTCTTACTAGAAGGTGTTTGGAATCTTAATAGCCGTCTCGATTGCTTCCAAAGTGGGCTTCTCTTTGGGAGTGCTTTAAGTGGCTGGGAATGGAGGCTGAATGAGGGTTTGTATTTCTTCTTCTTCTTTTTCTTTTTTTTTTTTTTTTGTGCCTCAAGTAGGACTATGGCTTGTTTTTAGGGTGTCCCCAATTTGCCCCTCTAACAAAGGACTCCACAGACATCCCCACCATTGAGAGCCTGTGTAACTTAGAAGACAGTTAAGACGGTTCTGCCTTATTCCTTACATGGTCAGCCTAAAATCTGTGTGTCAAAACTAATGGCCAAACAATTGTCGGGGGAGGAGGGCTCGTCAAACTGAAAACAACCTTTGGCTTTGAAAGACTGTCGAGAAGAATCAGTATGTTTCTTGACTAACAACCATGCGGCTATCTCAGTATTGAAGGAACAGCCCAAAGAATCTGAAGTCCCCGTTCCCTCAGATTTTTAAGTAACCTCTAAGTTCTCGATTCATTTTTTCCTTTTCTTATTTATTCTCTTAGGAGACACATCAGTGTCTTATTGCCTGAGTGGGCTGTAAATGACCAATGTTGGGCTATGACTATGTCGGACTCACCCAGTGAGATTCAAGGGCTGAGAAAGCTCAGTCCAACAATCTCTGTTGGTTGACATACTCCTGAGCTGGGTTGGGGAGCTGCAGAGTTGAGCACATGGAGCTGCGCCTGTGGTTGAGGTCTTTATCTCCAGTCACCAGAGCTCCTTTGCTGTAGGCTGACTAGGCTGACTCATCTCCAGAGAGCCCCGAGAACAGTCTGCAATCATCACAATTAGGCCCATTTAACAAGTGAGGCGCTGGGGATGTGAAGCAACTCTTTCCCAGGTCATAGGCAGAGCCGGGATTTGAGCATGTCCAACTCAGAAACCAACCCCCTGATTCCTGCTGGACTCACCTCACATTGGCATTGCCTAGCGCTGTCTAAAAGTCAGGGTGAGCACGTGGGATTCCTGAGTCCTGATCCTTGCTCCCAAGATAACTGCAGTAATTTTAGTGAAAGGGAGAGAACACTCATAAATGACGAGAGAAATGTGAAAGTCAGGGAGCAGAACGGTTGGTCCCTTCCATTTTTGGTTTTCTCTCTTTAGTAGCAAACTGAACATCACTGAATTACCATTTTTATCTATTTTTTTATTGAAGTGCATGGTCGTTCTGTTCTGAGTTAAGTTGCATGAAACAATACTATTCTGTTTGAGGCTCCCATATGAGAAAGATTTTATCGAGGTCACTCTTACACTTGTTCGCAGAGATGGGAGTTTATGTGTCTAGGTGTGCTGTTTAGGGCTAGGGAGATGGCTCAGTGGACAAAGTGAGTACCACGAAAGTACGTGAACTAGAGTTTGGATCCCTAGAACCCATAAAAAAAAAAAAGATCTATGCAGGCGTGGTGCCCCGCTTGTAATCCCAGCTCTCAGGAGGAAAGCAGAGATTCTCTGGGCAAGCTGGCTAGCTGGATGAGTCAGCCAGATCTGTGTTAGGCAAGCGACCCTGCTTCAGGAAATATCGTGGACCGTTACTCAGGAGGCTACCAATGTCAAGGGCTTCCTTCCACACTCATGTGCATACATTCGTACCTATTTCACGCACCCCCACCTGCACCCCCACACATACAAATCCACACATATATCTCCGTGCACACTGTGAATGTGTTTATAGTTTTAGGGTACATAATAAGCTCAGTCCTGGGGAGGCTGAGGTAGGAAGCTAGTGATTACAAGATGCTATGCTCCCTAGCAATGCCCCATCTCTGAGAGCCAGCCACAACAGAATGTTTCAGTGGTTGTGACTCAGTGGCGGAATGCTAGCCCACCAACTCGAGTCCCTGTGGCAAGGCCCCAGGCACCTCCTCCTCAAAAGGCCCCATATTCTGTATTGCGTTTTGTCACCGATCTCTACACAGGCAGACTAGAGCAGAAATCATCAAACTTTCTGTAGGAGCATGCTGAATGAGCAATGACTTTTCTGTCTCCTAGCGACCAAGTATAAATGAAAAGGGGAAAGGGAAGGAAAGCTGAGAACCCGCTGCACAAGTGTTAATGTGTAGGGTCAACCTTCCAACCCCGGCAGGTGCTAATGTTGCTAGGCAGATAAAAAGCGTAAATGACTCCATGCTGGTTGAAAATCTACCAGGGCCAGATAACCTGAGAAGGACTCCTTGTTTGCAACGGAAGGCTCTCTGAAGTGCAAGAGGTGTGCAGATAAGGACAGGTCTGTGCTCAGGACAGATATGGCGCCAAAGACTGCCTTTCCTCTGGCAACAGGCATCTCTGAGGGAAGGTAATAGCTTCACTGGGTCTTTGCAATGGTTCCCTCATAGAAAACCTCCAAGGAGGACAGAGGGTGGGCTTGCCACTACAGGAGACTTAATAGTACCATTTTGGGTCCAGACTAGCTCCTCTGACTTTCTGCTCACCCTTCCTTTGCTGTCACAGCCACTCACGGCATTATTTGGTTCTGTTTAAGCTCTTTATTTTGCCGTGGCCTTTCCAGACGCTGAGCTCTGTGAAGCAAGAACTGCCTTGAGTTTGTTCACTACTGCTGAGCTCATTCAGGGACAGAGCTCAGTAAATATTTGTTGAATGGACAGATGAATGGATAGGCGCTGGATCAATGAACAAGTGAACTCAGAGGAATTAAACTCTAGAAAGAAAGTCCTTTTATTCCTTTTGATCATTCATTCTCCAAAATGCTACTATATGTACTGTGGCTTTAGGGAACACTCAGTACAATTTAATTCCATCCCTTGTGTATAGGACTTAACCAAAGCTTCATTTATTTAGCAAAACTCAAGAATAAATTCCCAGGCAGTACTGTAACAGCAATGTGAAAGGCTGCTCTCTTGAATCCCTTACTTTTTTTTTTTTTTAACAGCCAGTAGCCTTACTGCATAATAGACTTTTACTATAAAATACGAAATGGGAATGTATGCAGGCTGAGCAGGGCAGAACAGGAGATAATAACACAGAGAGAGGATAGAAGAGGGAAAAGAAAGTGTGGCCTGGAGGTTCCCTTTAGGGGAGGAACATGGAATGAAAAGTCGCATGATGACAGAAATCAAGAGGGAAGTGTGTTGATGTCATTAGACCTCTAGGTGTCTGCAGCAACCAGGAAGAAGGGAGCCTCCAGAGAGAGGTGAGACCAGTGTCCAAGCAAGCATTTTCCGGCATGCTGTTGTTCTTTTCACTCTGTCCTTGCCGTGAAGCCAGGAACAAACTAGTCAGCGTGTAACATCCTGTTAGATAAATCGCCCTTTTGACTTCAGTTCCCCTTCAGAGCTGCGGCTCTCAACCTTCCCAGTGTTGCCACCCTTTAATAATCCCTCACGCTCTGCCGACCCCCAACCATGAAATCATTTCGTTGCTACGTCATAATTGTAATTTTGCCACTGTTACAAAACATAATGTAAATGTCTGCTGGGCAGGATATCTGATATGTGAGCCCTGTGAAAGGTTCATTCGACCCCCAAAGGGTTTGCGACGCGCTGGTTGAGAACAGTTGCCTTAAAGTATCTACGGTGATTTTGTCTCGGGGTAAAGAAGCAGACCAGGGCCGTGGACAGAGTGTGCTGTGTGTGTCTGATTTCCTTCCCACCTGTTCCAGGACAGGGAGAAAGGTCTTCCAAATCGTCTTTCTGCAGGGTGTGATGAGTAGACAGGCTGGAAGTAACCTTTACAAGGTTTCTGTGGGCAGACATTAGTCCCTGATAAAATGACAAGGGCGTAGACCACCTCTAGCCACTGGCTGGATGCCCAACAGTAAATAAGGAAATACAGAAAGTCCTTCTGAAGCCAGGGATAAGGTTTGTCTCATAGCCTTCAGTTCTAGAGATCCCAGGCCACTGGAAGGCTTGTGGGTACGGCCAGGCACTGTGCTTTAATGTCAGGCCTCCTACTTATTAAGGTTCAGCTTGCTCTCCAATTCAGACCTGTTTTTAGTGGCTAATTAAAATACACTATCTTGAAAAGACTATATAGCGCAGATGCCAAGCTTAATAGACAAAAAGAATTATAATAGATTCATGATGTTTGCAGGGGATTGAAGGTGGGGTGGCATCATATGTGCTTTATCTGATGGCCTTGGTCCCCTCAGATGCTGCCCAGCACAAATGTTGTATGTGTGTACATAGCCCAAGGAGATATTACAACAACCTTACGGAAAGTATGTCAGTAAAATGATGCCATGGCTTGAACTTTTCTAAAAGAACAACAAAAACACCCTATGTGCGGCACAGTCTATTGCTGAAAAGGTTTTGAATCTTCATAGTACATTATGTCCTGTAGATGGTTGATTTGCATATTTGCTTTAAATTACAGCGGCTTTGAAAATTGCTGTTTAACTGTAGTCGCCACAAATGACTCTGCACGTTCAAATACTTAGCTCTCATTTGCCTTGACTTAAAAGAGCCAGCGTTGAGCACCGAATTTCTCTGTCCCCAGAATCATAAACTCAGTGAATGAAAGTGGGAATGAGGACAATGTTGTCCATTTTTTTTCCCTCTGATAAGATATTGAGTGCATTAGTCCGAGGCTGGTCTTCTTGGCAAGACTAGTTTGTTAAAAATGTGGTTGTCTTTGTCGGTATAAAGGTTTGCTATTGACATAGCTCTTTCCATTTTAACCTTCAGGGTGGAGTTTTAAAAGCACAAGTCTGGCCTATAGCGTGGGTGGCTTGGACAGCCTCTGCTGGCTACTACAGCCGCCTCCCTTATACTAAACCAGAGCACTGTGACAGTCTCTCTCTGAAGGAACCCCTTAGGATGTAATACATCGACCAGCCTAGAAGTGACCTTATTAAATAATGCTCTCTTTCCACCTCCCCCCCCCCCCCTTCTCATTCCAGAAACAGAGTTATCCATCAGTGCTGAGCCAGTGCCTACCTCATCCTGGAACATTTCAAGTGAAATCGACAAAGGTATGCAGAGGGGAAAGCAGGGGACCAGGGGAAGAACGAGGAGAAAGGGCTCATCCATAGCTTGGCCCCCTCTTCATGACATGGGCTGCTGTCCTCCTTTAGGAGGCGGCAGCGGCAGAAATAAACCCCCCAGCTCACTGGGTGAAGATTTAACACTTAAATCTATTTGGAATTATTTCTGAAGATGTTCTTTTCTTTTCTTCTTCTAAAATGTTCCACATGGTTAAAATGCTTCAAGATGTGAAGTGTGCCATTTCTCACCTTCCTGCCTCTAATACCAGTGGGTCACGTTTGGGGGATTTGTTTCAGCCTAAGGCATGACTGGTCTAAGGCGTTGGCTGGGTGACCTTTCTGGACAAGCATTTGGGTTGTGCTTGTGGGGTTCAGGACCCAGCATCCAGAATGCTTGTAATTACCTGTCCATGCAGACAACAGCTTCCTGGGGACATGTGGGTAATAGGTTCCCACCCTGAAGTTGCTGCTTTGCATTAATTAAGGCCTGCCATCGTGCTAAGCATTGGCTGCTCTGAGGAGAGCCTATGGCACAGGCATTCTGGCTCTGTTGGCCTCTCCAGCCTTACTTCTTTTTAGTCCCCTTTGTCTTACCTCTGTATCTCTAACTGTTTTTCTGTATCGTCTAGTATTTCCTGTTCTTCTACCTGGCTTTACCCTTTTTCTATTTTTTTTTTTTCTTTGCCAGTACCCACCTTCCTTTTCCTGTGAGGAGCAAATTCTTTCTCTTTCAAGAGTGAACACAAGCTCTATACCATCCATGGTTGATTCTTTGTTGATTCTTCAGTTTCTTGCAGAAAGTACCCTTTCTTTCCTTGGAACTTTCACTACTTCATTCACTCATTCACTCATTCATTGTTTCATCCAGCGATCCATTGCTTGAATTTTATTTGTTTTTTAATTTAGTTTTTTTTTTCAGAATGAGGGAAATTTATTATTAATTTAGTCTCTCATATGTTACATCCTGATCCCAGTTTTCCCTCCCTCTTCTCATCCCAGTCACACACACGCACACACTCACACACTCACACACTCCCTATGCATCCACTGTTCCTCCATTTCCCTTCAGCAAAGAGGAGGTCCTCCAGGGATGTCAACCAAACATGGCATATCAAGTTGCATAAGACTGGGCACCTCCCCTCATATTAAGGCTGGACAAGGCAAACCAGCATGAGGAAAAAGATCCCAGAATCAGGCAAAAGCATCAGAAACAGCCACCCCACTCCCTCTGTTAGACGTTCCACAAAAATCACCAAGTTACACAATTGTAGCATACATGTGCGGGGCCTCCGTTAGAGCCATGCATGCTCCCCGATTGTCATTTCGGTGTCAGCAAGACCCTATGAGCCCAGCTTTGTTGATTCTGCGGGTTTTCTTGTAAAAGAAGTCAAAGTATATTTGCTTGCAGATGATATGGTCGTATACACAAGCAACCCCAAATTCTACCAGAGAACATTTACAGCTGGGGACTAAATGCCTTCAGTGGAATGGCTGGATACAAGATTAACAACAACAACAAATCAATAGCCCTCCTGTATATAAATGACACACAGGCTGAGAACTAAACCAGGGAGGCAACACGCTTTACAAAAGCCACAGATAATATAAAATATCTTGGGGGTAACTCTAACCAGGCAAGTGAAAGATCTGTATGACAGGAACTTCAAGCCTTTGAAGAAAGAAATTGAAGAAGATGAAAAGATTTCATAGATCAGTAGGATTAACAAAGTAAAAGTGTTCATCCCCCAAAAGCAATCTATGGATTCAATACAATCGCCATCAAAATTTCAGCACAATTCTTTACAGACCTTGAATGAACAATACTCAACTTTATATGAAAAAAACACACCCAGGATAGCTAAAACAACCTTGCCTAAATTTCCTACTAATTCCTTCTCTTGCTACTGCTTGTTGAATTAGGATCCATAAATGAATCAGAAATAGGTTTCTTTCTGTCTGTTCTTCTCTTAGCCAACATGGTACTTTAAATAGCCGTCTTCCCTTAAGGCTGGAAGAGGTTTGTAGACAGATGTCTACAAATCTACCTTGTTCTTTGGTGGTGGGAGTGGAGGGAGTGGTGGGAGTGAGGACACAGACTCTTGCCCATGTTAAATCCTCAATAAAGGTGAGTAAAATGATGAATCCCACTGTACTATGCAAGAAGCTGTTTTGATACTTACAGTGTGCAAATACTCATGTTTTCTGTTTAGCTCAGGTATGGTCCTGAGTTCGGGGATTGCAATAGTAAAAGGAGTTTGCATTCTCACCTTTTCTTATCACCACGATAGAATACCTGAAAAAAAAAAAAGGGTGGGGCTCACAGTGTGTGGGGGTACAGTCCATTGTGATGGGGAAGGCAAGGCAGAGGTCATGGTGGCTCACAGCTGTGGCAGTGGGATTCTGAGGCTGCTTTGGCAGACCTGGAGGGGCAGAGAACTAGAACTAGGACCTGGCAAAACCCCACTAGGCCCATTCTCAAAGCCCCACTGCTTCTAGCTACATCTGCGTCCTTCAGGTTCCACAGCCTCTCCAAACAACACTACCAGCTAGGGAGCAAGTATTCAAACACATGAGCCTATTCAGGCCTCCACCAGCTCAAAAGTCACCACCCAAGAATCCTTTTGTAATCAGCTGTTTCTGCTGCTAAAATCCTCCCTGGGGTTTTGGTTTCAGAATATAAAAAATGTCTGGAGTTAGACGGTGTGAATGGCTATGATAGTGGGGCCGGACTGAAGGGGCTCACTGGCAGCCTTCTTGGTTATGCCTTTTCCCAGTTCTGGCCCAGGCCTCTCTCTTTTTCCCACGGAGCCATCCTGCCACCCCCTTCCCTCCCATGATGGTTCAAACCAAACTGTGAGCCTAGGTAAATCCTTCCTCTCCTGGTTCGCTTCATTCTGCCATCATAGAGATGAAAAAGATTAATACAGGCGTTCCTCAGTGCAGTAGAAGAGGCTTTAAACAATTCCTTTCACCTTCATAGATTTACTCAAAATCATTTCAGTCCAACAGGGATAGGTGTTACAAAGGAGTAGTATAAGATCACAATTTTTTTTTTCTGGAAAATAAAATGATTCTTGCATGCTCCTTGTTAGGCTCAAGTGAAAGCCACCAGGGTCAGCTGTGCATTCTCTCTGGCCTATTCCTGGGAGTCCGAATACATAAAACTGTACCTCTGCTCTCTGGAGCTTGCAGAAGTTGGTCCACCATGAAGCAAACATCTGATGATAGGGACCCACAAAATAAGAAGGCAGTAATGGTTCCCCATCTGTGAGCTCTGGAACCCATTACAGACATCATCAAAAGGCAGCAGTTGGTGGGAGGATTTCTTCAGACAAGGTTGAAAAATTTGGCATTCCTGCGCCAGGCCAGATTTCCTGGAGGGCTGTGAGAAACTCCCTAATTACCCTTCGTTCTGGCCAGTGTTGTTTCAGAACAGCTTTTGCCAAGACCTCGTGCTTAAACACCGCTTTGCCTGGTTGTATTACATACAACGCCCATGTGCTCCGAGAAACTGCCCATAGCCTTTGCTGCCTGAGCAGAGTAGGAAGCTCCCCGCTCCACACGGCTCAGGCGCTCTTGGCTCTGCTTCCAGTTATCACAAAGAAGCCTGATTTACCTCTCGCCATTTTCTGCAAATGAGTCCATTTTTAAACTTTTCATTACAGTTTATTCCCTTTGTATCCCAGCTGTAGCCTCCTCCCTCACACCCTCCCAATCCCGCCCTCCCTCCCTCTTCTCCTTCCATGCTCCTTCCCCAGTCCACTGATAGGGAAGGTCCTCCTCTCCTTCCCTCTGACCCTAGCCTATCAGTTCTCATCAGGACTTGGGCCTGAAGTTGCACCTGACCATTTCAGGCCTCTGGGTTATGCTAGTATAGAGTTGAAACTGACTTGTAAGGATGTCCTATCTGTGTCTCCTTCACTTATCTTCTAGACTCACAGGGAGGGGTTCTCCTTAAGGATCTTTTCCAGGACTTTAACCTCAGCATTGCTTCTAAAACATATATCTGCTCATTCACTCGGTAGTCACACGTACTAAGTATGAGCCAGGGCCACACACAGGTGAAGCAGTTGGTGAAAACATGAAAGTGCCCGCTCTCTGGGGGAATTTAGCAAAGCCCGGATGTCACAGCTAACCCCTTCTGAATGGGTGCTGTGGACTACCATCAAAACTCCAGGAGGCACTGATGTGTCCATTTTATAGGCAGGAAAGCAATTCAGAGCAAAGTCAGAAGCTAATAAAATGCAGAGGCAGAATTTTGTGCCTCAGTACCCGCTGTAAGCCCTTTCTATTATATTCCATTTCATTAGATTTACTACAGTAGCTGATTCTGAGATTTAGCATATTTATAACTTTGTATTTTACATTAGTCTGGTCATAAGAAATTTGTAAGTTTTCTTTTTTTTAAAGGAGGAAAAGGATGTAGACAGAGCCCGGGGTGTGTGTGTGTGTGTGTTTAGAATAGCTTTTCATTTTCCAATTATAGTAAACTACCTCTTTTACAAGTTTAAATAGTTCGGATCTTGCTTTTAAAGACTCTACAGACCAAAGTTGCATCTTCTTGATTCTCTGAGCTTTTTAAAAGTCAACATTCCTATTTTTCCCACTAAGTTAGCTCACGTGCTTTTGTTGTTTCCTTGACTGCTGCATGCTTTGCCCAACTAATAGCCACTGGAGGTAGGGTCAACCACGTACTCTCTCTGGCATATTTTTCTGTGGTAGTGAGCCCTGGATTTCAAAATTAATACTCTGCATTCTTCCATAAGACGCTAATAGTCTAGTAAGAGAAAGAACCAAAATGAAGTGGGCACATAGCAGGCAAATGTATAATGCACTCCACACAGCACAATGGGAATGGTGACTCTAGAGCTGAGTATTATAGGAAGGAGGAGAAATAGGACACAACGGAATACATCTGGCCATGATCTTCATCTCTTCGCCTCTGCCCAAATGAATGACAGACCTGCATATCCATTTTCTCACACGGTTCTTCCTGGGTTTTTTAATTTTCAAGCAATGTTTCCTTATTCAGAATCAGGTTTCTACTCTCGGCATTCACGAAGATATAATTGCCATCCCAGAAGGTGAGAAGAAAGAATGTGTGCAGTCCATGAGTTGGGTGAGGCTTGTAAGAAGCATTTATATCATCAGACGGCACGTATTGCCCTCATGCTTTACCGCAGAATCAGCTTTTTTATCAACATTGATTATAACAATATAGCAAATATATAAACAACTCCTAATGACTGTAGAGCAAATGTCACTCAGCAGACAATGACAGCAGCACCTTATGCAAATGATCTAGTTCTGCTGGTCGCAAGGAAGCTAGAGCTTAGACGGAGTCTCTTTGCTCTGAGTATACTCAGCATCTCTGAGTACTGTTACTGCTCCTGTGATAAAATACCTAGCCAAAGCAACTTAAAGGAGAAGGGCTTTGCATTAGCTCAGATTCCGTTGCTAGGGCAGCTCAAGGTAGCTGGTCACTTCACATGTTTAGTCATGAACAGAGAGTAAGAACGCACACACGCTCAGTGGCTTGCTTGGGCTCAGCTCAGCTTTTCCACTCATCCAGTTCAGAGTCCTCTGCCTAGGGAATGGCGCTTCCCACAGGTGGACTTGGTCTTTCCACATCCGTTAACTTAATTAACTTTCCACAGACCTGTTCGTAGACCAACCCAATGTACACAGTCCCTCACTGGAACTCTTCTTCCCAGGTGACAGGTCCTGCCAAGTTGACTACAGAGGAGGAGCCGTGTGTTTGGTTCCACTGCCTTTGGGTCTGTGGTGAGGCAGATCATAGATTAGGGAGGGCACAGTGGAAGCGATTATCTCCTCTCGTGGTGGCAGGAAGCTAACAAAGAGGAAAGGACTGGGGTTCTAATAACCACTCAAGGACAAGCCTCAGTGGCTTAAAGTCAACCTACCAGGCCATGCCTCTTAAAGGTTTCACCATCTCTGAGTAATACTAGCAGACCAACCCTTTCACACATGACCTTTGGAGGACATTTAAAGTCTAGACCAGAGCCGGGGACATTCTTTGGCTAATTTTGCAGTTTTCTTCCACTTTTAAAATTGTATACCTTGGGAATTCTTGGCATGTCCTTGACATGAGTTTAATGGAAACAGACGCATAAATCCTCCCTTTTCCATCATTATATGAAAGAGATTTATTATAAGACTCTTACTGAGATTATTACAAATTGTCATTAAATCATTTCATGCATTGTTTTCCTGTCGTATTTATAAAAGTCTGGAGGGCACTGCTTTGGGAATGTCTATTCTAATAACAATTGACTTGGTTCTGGACAATAGGAGCAGTGTTTTTCAACCAAAGTCTGAGCTATCTGGGGAGAGAAAGAAAATACGCTAGAGTTGTCACTGGATTCTGGGAGTCAGAGGGATGGGGTACTTAGCTCCACTATCCTGATGACATTCCATGCTGAAGGTGGGTCCCTGTAGACTGCTCCCTCAGCATCAGCTCCTGAGGCAGGCAGCCAACATCCTGGAGCAGCTGCCATTTGCCTTGGGTGATTCATGTGTGAAAGCGTCTCCCCCGTAAGAATGTGGGCCATCAGGCCCTTCCCAGAGTGCGGCTCTTATCATCCCAGAAGTGTTTGCTCATATGAATGCATCCCAGTTGGGAAGTTTAAGGATATGAAGGATGGTTGTCTTATCCTAATACATAACCTTTTGGTCTGTAGTATCTCATATTTGGCTCCATTAGTTTTAGTGCTTAACAGAACTGGGCCTCCTATGCAAGCTGATGTGCATTCTGGTATTATTTCACAGATAAATTTAGACTGGCCATGAATCTCTGTCTCACAACCCAGATGGTTTATCTCAGTGTTCCTATAGTCTATTGTGAAGCCTTGAATTTGGGCATAAGCCTCTACACATGTATGTGGTGCTGGCAGTGTGGGTAACATTCAGGTCTGTGCTATCCAATTCTCTCTACTCTCGGGTCCCCCGTCTCTCTCTCTCTCTCTCTCTCTCTCTCTCTCTCTCTCTCTCTCTCACACACACCCCCTTGTTATATGAGAGATGGCAACACAGAGTCCGCTGCCAGGAACATTCAACAGTAGTCCCTTTTGCTTCTCCCTCCTGGCTTCTTTTCTCAGGACAAACAGACATTCTTCTTCTCTTGTGTTTTCATTTTGCAAAATACGTTGTTTCTGAGAGTGAACTGGGGAGGGGATGTGATATTTTTATACAAGGTAGAAATGTCATCAAAACGTGAATATGAGGTGATGTTTCTTGGGGGATCATTTCACTTGGTTTATATGTTTAACAGACGTGACCCAGAATCTTCAGTATTTTTGTGACGAGAGTAGGACTATATTTCCTTGTTTTTAATTGCTGAGTAATATTCCATCATGTAAATGTACCGCAATTTCTGTATCCATTCCCCAGTTGAGGGCCATCTGGGTTGTTTCCAGATTCTGGCTATTACAAATAAAGCTACTACAAATATGGTTGAGCAAATGTCCTTGTTGTGTACTTGAGCATCTTTTGGATATATGCCTAGGAGTGGTATAGCTGGATCTTGAGGAAGCGCTATTCCTAATTGTCTGAGAAAGCGCCAGAATGATTTCTCAAGTGGTTGTACAAGTTTACATTCTCACCAGTAGTGGGGGAGGGTTCCCCTTTCTGTACATCCTCTCCAGCATGTTGTCACTTAAGATTTTGATCTTAGCCATTCTGATGGGTGTAAAGTGAAATCTCAGGGTCATTTTGATTTGCATTTCTCTGATGACTAAGGATATTGAACATTTCTTTAAGTGTTTCTCTGCCATTCAGTATTCCTCAACTGAGAATTCTCTGTTTAGCTCTGTACCCCATTTTTAAAATTTGGATTACTTGAAATTTGCAGGCAAAAGATCATCCTGAGTGAGGTATCCCAGAGGCAGAAAGACACACATGGTATATACTCACTAATAAGTGGATATTAGACATATAATATAGGATAAACATGCTAAAATCTGTACACCTAAAGAAGCTAAGCACGAAGGAGGACCCTGAGTAAGATGCTCAATCCTCACTCAGAAAGGTGAATGGGACAGACATTGGAAGAGGGAGAAAACAGGGAACAGGACAGGAGCCTACTGGGCAGAGTGCAGGGAATCTTAGGAAAGAACCTGGAGGGGACAAGAGCTCTACAAGGAGAGCAACAGAACCAAAAAATATGGGCCCAGGGATCTTTTCTGAAACTGATACTCTAATCAAGGACCATGCATAGTGATAACCTAGAGCCCCTGCACAGATGTAGCCCATGGCAGCTCATTCTCCAAGTAGGTGTCTTTGTAAGGGGAACAGGGGCTGTCTCTGACATGAACTCAGTGGCTGGCTCTTTGTTCACCTCCCCATGGGGGGGTTGCAGCCTTACCAGGCCACAGAGGAAGACAATGTGGCCAGTCTTATGAGGCATGATAGGGGAGGTCCTCCTTCCCTTTCATCTGGACCTAGCCTAAAAGTGGATTGGGAGAGGGGCATGAGAAGGGAAGAGGGAGGGAGGGAAGGATTGGGAGGGGTGGGGGAGAAGATGACAGCTGGGATACAAAGTGAATAAATTATAACTTAAAAAAAGAGTAGGACTAGACCAGCCCTAACTGCAGTTTCTCAGGGTTATTATTCTAAACTGTCATGGGGACCAGACCAAAGAACCACGCCCTCCAGGTTTCAGAGGAGGTTATCAAGGAGGATTAGCTTGGTCACAGCCCTGTGAAAATCTCAAAATAAAATTCTCAGCTAACTGTCATTGTTCTTTGCCCTCAATTTTAAAAACAAAGGTTAAAAAAATTTTAAAAAGGTTTTATTTAAAAACCTTACTTGTATGGTATTATCATATATTCACAGTTTAAAATGTTACTATTTTTAGTTGGTAGGGTATGTGCCCATGAGTGTAGGTGCCCTTTGAGGCCAGAGATGTTGGGTAGACTGAGAGTAGACATTACAGGCAGTTGTGAGCTGTGGAAAATGAGTGCTAAAACTAGAACTCCAGGTCCTCTGGAATAGAGTAAGTGCTATGAACTGCTAGGCTATTCCTTCAGTCTTCATTTTTCTATAGTTTAAACCAGACCTATTCTTCAAAATCATAGAGAGGAAAATAAAAAGGTTGTGTCCACGGGCTAAAAGGAAGGGAAGAAGAAAAGAGCTTTTGATGAGTATGTAATTTTAGTTTAAGAATATAAACAATGTCTGAAGATGGATGATGTAGAGTGCTGTAATGGGGTAGATACTGTGACGGTGTAGGGATACTGTGATGGTGTAGATACTGTGACGGTGTAGGGATACTGTGATGGTGTAGATACTGTGATGGTGTAGATACTTTGACAGTGTAGATATTATGATGGTGTAGGGATACTGTGACGGTGTAGACACTGTGACGGTGTAGATACTGTGATGGTTTATAGCACTTTGAATAGACTTGATGTCACAGGACTGTTTACTTTCAGTGATTGCAAGTAAGATGCTGCTCTGCAGTTCTGAACACAGTAAGAACGAAGCACAGTTTCCTTTGCTGAGTTTGGAATAGATGTGACCCTTCTCCCTGCTTCCTCATAAAGGATAGGGTACCCAGAAGGAGAATACTAACAAAACTGTTTGTTTGTTTTGTTGCCTTGTATTTTGTTGTTTTCAAGATGATCTCACATTTGTACATACAGAATAAGGAGAAAACTGGCCTCCTTATCCCTATGTTGTCAATGAGTAAACTGCCTCAGAGTTGTACAGCTGTGGGTAACAAAGTTGCTTCCGGAACCCAAGGCTTCTGAATGGCTTTTCCAAGTCAGATGTGACCCAATGAGAAAGTTTTAAAATCAATGCCTAACATTTGTACTTGTTAACCTTGGTCACAGACAGGTCATTTTAGAAGAATTTTTTTTTTCAAGAATTTCTTACTATGATTTGTTTGGAATGCTTTGGACACGAATTAGTTTTGTCACCTCATTATCTAAACACAAGTTAACAGGGGCTTTGCTCCATCTCAAGAACTTACTAGAATTTTCCATCTGCTAGGATCTGTTCTAGGTACCCTCTTTGTGTTAACTCATTTACCAGAACAACTTACTTATATTTTTACTTGGAAGTTATAATTACATTATTTGAGGGTAGCATTGTTATCACTTGGGGACACAGAAAGCACAGCTCCCCACTGTCACCCAACTCACCGGGGGAGGTTCCCCTCGACTTTTGGGGACCTTGACTAAGCTCAAATCAGGATTTGTTGCTTTCATGCAAAAAGAATTTCAGGTCCAGCCAGCATATGAAGCCAAGTAGGAGTTGAATTAAAGTCGCTATTGTAGATTTAAGCATGAAGGTCTAGAGAAAGACACTCAAGAGAAAAGACATGATGCCTTAACACAGACATGGACTTCTTAAAGAAGAATGGCAGGAAATAAGACATACTGGGGGGTGGGGCATTGGCTCCCAAAGGGAGCACATTGTTTTTATTTTGTGGTTGTTGTTTCTTTGTTTCATTTTGCTTTATAGCAGCAGTATATAATTTTGGTGGGGTTTGAAGTTATTCTTAAGGGGTTGCTAAGAAACCTAGCTGAGGTCACCTGGTGGTTCCTGCCAGACACCTAATAAGATTTTAATTGATTAGCCCACAGGGATCCAGGGAAGCATCAGTTTGTTTGAGATTCTCTGGTGATGTCAAGGGAAAGGAATGAGCTTCTCCTTGGGGTCTTACCCATTCCGGCCTTAAGCCCGGTTCATTGTTACTTTAACATTAACAATCTGTGTTCAAAAGGGACAGTAACTCTAGGCATCCCTTACAGCCAATGTGAAGCATGTTGGAATTCTTACTTCTCAGCTGGGAGAAGCTCCAGTCATGCTCTGGATGGATCTTTTCCCCTCTCTGTAATTTCCCCCCGTTTGTCTAGCCTGCCTAGCCACACTCCACGTGCTTGGTGTATTCCATCTCGTGTGACCCAGCCAGCAGCCTGAGAGAGCAGATGCTACAAAGAGCTTACCATCTGAAAGCATTTGTCTATCTGAGGAGACAAGGGAAAGAACCAGGATTTGAACCCAGGTCTCCCCACTGCTTCGCTGCTGCTCCGATTACAGGGTGTGTGTCTTGTGAATCACTGCCATCTCTCAGTATCGATGATGTCATCAGCAGGGCTGGGGCAGTGTCCAGGAATGGACACTGGTTGGCTCATAGTTTTACTTCTTGAGGGACTTCTAAATTTCATCCAGAAATTCTGGCTGGAAATTTGATTCAGTTGCTGAAAGCACTGAAATACAGCTTTCATGTTCATGCGCAATTTGCTTTTTCGTTTTCTTTTAGTATCCTGAGACTTACTGTAAATCACCCTCTCCCATCAGTCCTGGGGATTCTGATTATGTTCCTGGGGTCCTGCTAAGAGCAAGGGCAGTAAATTACTGCCACTTTGTTTGAAAATTTTTTTAGCCACAGTACATTAGCTGCTTTTGTTTGCTTTTCCACTGGTGGTATGCACACTTCTGTTTCAGAATTTGTGTTTCTTGAATGTCTCATTTGTGAATAATGTATATTGCAAGATGGAATGATCAGAGAAAAAAATATGAAAGTGGGTGTCCTGTTTGTCGTCTGTAAGATCTTAAAGCATCTGTCTGCCATGAAAATGAATTATGGAATCTTTCTCTGTCTTACACACACACACACACACATACACACACACACAAACACACACAACAAACACTTATTTTCTACATTCTGTTTTCTCCCAAGCTTTTCATTTTACTCCCTTTCCCCTAAAGTGGCTGCTAAATGACTGATGTAATGCTTACTGTGGAGAAATAGGAAGAGATGCGTTCTTCAGGCTTCCCCAGGTGTTTCTGTATATATGGAAGATTCATAGGTTTCTAGAATGTCGGGGGATGTGTATTAGTGTAAGTTTCTGTTCCGAATTTTCTGACATTTTAACTAAATAACTAACTAAATAGCTAACCAACTAACCAACTAACCAAGCTCTTTAAAAGGCAACAAATGAGACCAATTAAAAGCCAGACCTTAAAAGATTGTCAAAATGTCAACAATAGTTGTGTTCTCTTGAATCCATAACACTGGCTCCGCAGCACCTGTCTTTCTGTAAGGTGACCTAAAATGGGCCATCCCTAACTGCAGCAACTCCAAATGTGACATGGGAGGCCTCAGTGGCTTTGATAGTTCCCATCTAGTTCAAAGGAGACATGTTTATATCCTTTGATTAAAGTGCAGAGAAAGAAGGCCTAGTCAATGTTAGCAACCCAGGGCTGTGGGTGTCACTTGAGCCTGTGTGACAGCGATGCTCATACGTGCTCAAAAGGCTAAAAAGCCGCAACACTGTGCAGAGCCCTGACCAGTTTGAAAATGAAGTAGTTTTCCCAAAAGCACCGCCCCCCCCGTTTCTACAGCATCTTTGGAAAATAAATCAGTGTGTTTGAAGAGCAAGCTTGAGTTAGAGAGTATTCAGTCCTTACCAATGATCTGTTTTAAAGTCATGGATATGTTTGATTGGACTTTGTACTCACTATTGTTTGGGGAGGCGACCCACCTCGAACACTTCCCAGTCATCTGATGGCTGCTGCCTTGACTCGTCATGGGACGCCTCCAGCAGCTGGCACTGTCCTTCATAATCTTGCTCCACTGTGAGAGTTATTGGCCAGACTGAGGGCCCTTGACCCAGGAGGGAGCAATCTGATGATTTTTCCTGGAGATGTGGATTCCATGCTCAGCTCCGACCTGTTAGTGTTTGTGAGTCAAATGTGTATGGGGAGAGGGTTATTCGCCATGAGTGGTGGCCAGGGCTGAATCTGGACGAGGGGGTGGGGCAGAGTCTCGCCTATCATACAGCTCTATGCTAAGAATTGCTTAGTCTGCAGAAACAGACAGAAAATAGGCTCGGGCCCTGCCAAGAAAGAATGAAAGGGTTCTCCAGGAGCATAAACTAAGGAAACATTGGGAAGGGGGAAGAAAAGGTTTCAGGCATGAAGATGTACGTTAAAAGGTGTTTAGAGATTGGAGGGATTGCCCAGTGATTAGGAACATTGATTGCGTTTCCAAAGAGCCTGAGTTCAGTTCCCAGCACCCATGCCAGGTGGCTCCCAACTGCCTGCATGTATAACTCCAAGAGGACCTGATGCCTCTGGGTTCTGAAGGTACTTGAACTCCCATGCATGAACTTACACACAGATAGACACATCCCCAAAGATTAGAAACAAACCTTTCTACATCTTTAAAACTTAACAGTAAGACTGACTGGAATCTAACCACTCGGCTAGCGAGGATCTTTTGTTGCAACCTCCAAGGGAAATCCACCTCCGTGTCGGCTTTCTCCTTGATTGATGTGGTCATACGTACTGGGGAGGAAGAAACACAGACCCCCAAATCGGGACACCTGCAAATGCCTCTCCACCCAGCCAGCCAACCGAGGAAACTGAGGACGCTCCTGCCCAATGGGACGCATGCTGGAAGCCGAAAATGTAGTGAGAGGAACAGCCCAGCTTATGGACAGCCCGCTCAGCTGAGCTTCCTGGAGTCCTGCTTGGCCTCATGTTTTATCTGCTGGTAGCTGGCCAGAGGACTGCATTCCACATCTCTTCCAGTCTTTCACTAGCCTCGGCCAGACCTGTTGGTCTCACCTTCTTGCCTGGAACACCTTTATTCATAAGCTTCCCTCAAGCAAGCAGTGGTTAGTGATCCCCAAGGGCTCCAGCCCACTCTGGGCGGTCACACCTCTAGGCCTTCATTCAGCCATTCCTTACCCCTTAGAGCACCACGTCCTCTACCGCCCCAAGCGGAGTAAACTGCCTGAAAAGGTACCAGAGGACGAGGCTAGGAGCTTCTGTAATGACGTCTCCAAAGACAGGTTCCCTGTCTTAAAGGTAGAGGTGAGGTGAGAACAAGACGGCTATTGAGACCTTGCTGAAACACGCCTGGGGCTGGCTCTCAAGGGCGTTGGATGTAAGCTGTTGCTTGTCACAGCAACGGCACTGGGGCACAGGGTTGATGTTTATCAAGCAAGAGCTTGCCGTATGAAACACCCGCCATGCTGGCAAGCTGGCATGAAGAGGATCTTCTCACCGAAAATGTCACTGGTGTCCCTTTGAGGAAACAGCGGAGGAGGTGCTCTGGGCTAGGGCAGAGGCGGCCGAGGCTGCCGTCTGCCCTGTGTGCCTTGTTCTCTTTAACAACGGCACAGTTTCCGACCCTCCCCCATCTCCCCTCCCCAGACTGCCTCCACCCTCTTCTCCCAGGCTAGACACGTTCACTCTCTGAGCACTAAGTGGTCCTTTCCATGCCTCCTCCCTTATAGTGATCATTTCTATGGGTCTCTTCTGTACTTCATCCCTATCTCCTGTCCTTTGTCCAGTGAAAAACCTAGTATTGCCCGGCACTGTGACAGTGGCTCTCAACCTTCCTAATGCTGTGACCCTTCAATACAGCTCTTCACGTTGTGGTGACCCCCCGACCATAGTTCTTTTCATTGCTACTTCATAACTGTAAATTTGCTACTGTTACGAATTGTAATATAAATACCTATGTTTTCCAATGATCTTGTGAAAGGTCGTTGTGCCCCAGAGGGGTCATGACCCACAGGCTGAGAACTCCTCCTCTATTACTACCCAGTAACCCTGCCTATTTCAACCTTCCTCTCTCCCAACTCCCTCAACATTCAGCGTCCTGATCTCCCACTTGGTTCTGTTCTTTCCCATCAGTTCCTCGGAGTCCCTTCTCCCCTCCTTCTTCCTTCAAGAACTGAAGTGCACAGTCCATACCACCTCCCTTATTGGAAACCCCATAGTTGCTGAATACAGCTTCCTTTGAAGACCCTTTCATACTCCTGGCCTATAAAATTGGTTTTTTCCCCCTTTTCAAGGGCTTTGGCCATCCTGCATGGCTCAGATCACACTCTGACATTATGATATGCTTATGACTTGCTTGGCTCTAGCCAGGATAAGAACTATTGAACACAGGTTCTCACCTCAACATGTTTAAATGCTTATGGGGCATTTTACCCAGCTATGCTTAGTAACCCTGCATTTGCCTGAAAAAGCTACCATAATGAGAAAACTCTGGTTAGGGCTCTACAATTCATAGTTTTATGTGTTCAATTGATTTTTTTTATCCTCTTGCTGCTATGAAATTAGCGCTATATTTTGTTTGGTGCTTAAGTGAGTATTCCTGTGTGTATGAATGCACTTGCCTTTTTGGGCTTCTGTGGAAGCCAAAGGCTGACATCAAGATGTCTTTCTCAACAGTTTCTCTACCTTACTGTTTTGGATGGTTTCTCACTGAACCTGGAGCTGACTATTTCAGTTACACTGGCTGGCCAGGAAATCCCAAGGTCCTTGTATTTCTAGCCCCGGCACTTGGGTTACAGACAAACGTGACTACTGATCCATCTCCCCAACTGCTCTCCTAGTTTGTAGGGTTTGTTTTGGTTTGGGTTGGGAATTTTGTTTTGTTTTTTTTTTCTTTGTTTGTTTGTTTGTTTGTTTTTGAAACAGGGTTTCTCTGTGTAGCCTTAGCTATCCTGGACTCACGTTGTAGACCGGGCTGGCCTTGAACTCACAGAGATACGCCTGTCTCTGCTGGGATACAGGCCTGCACCACCACGCCTAGCTGCTCTCCTAGTTTTTACCTCCGGATTGCTCGGTATTTGGTTTTGGTTTGCCTTGATTTGGGCAGTGCTTTGGAGCAGGTAATGTCAGGTTGCTCAAGAATCTGGTTTAGAATGAGAAGGCAAACGTACCTCCTTCCTATGACCATTCAGGTGACCGAACAAGGGACCTGAGACGTGGCCAAGTCAGCAGATTCTTTGGGAATGTGGAGCAAGTGGGGAAGGATAGGGGGGGAGGTCTGTGTGCTCTCCCACAGTCCCAGAAGTTTACATTCTGGGAAAACCTGAAAGCAGATTGTCAATCTCAGTGGAATCCAGTTGGAATATTGACTGACACCCAAAGGGATTCGGGTTTGGGGTTCAATCGAGATACAGCTGTGGAAAACTGAGCTGCCCTAACTGCATGGTCCCCATAGGGATGGAAATTCATTGGCCAGAATGACGCATTTTTGTTTTGAAAACCACCCAGGCTTCACATGGAGCCGTGAGCTGCTTGAGAATGTACTATGATGGGCCTAGCTGCTGCCTCAGACTGACCAGGGTACCAAAACAACACACTGTCTTCCAACAAGGCCCTAGATGTGTCCTGCCTTGGGCCTTGCTCAGGGTTTCTGGGCAGAAAGCACTGCTGCGGCCTTTGCATGACATAGGCACAGCTACAGGCTTGCACAGAGAACACTACACACTAGGCTGATACTGAAGCATGCCTCCTGCTCGGAGTACTCAAATCACAGGACTGACTTATGATGTGTTCTGTTTACCTTGGCCTAGTGCCCAAAACCAGCAATGTATTTCAGGCCTGGCCTTCTAGATAGCATCTCTAGTCACTTAGAGGTTTGTTACACAGAGCCACTCATCCTGTCTTGCTCTGGTTAAGGTCTGTCAGCATTTTTCAAAGCTCTATAATTCAGCCATAATGGAGGAGATTGCCGCTTTCAGAGTTTAGCTTGGCATGTAGGGCCTACACCTAGGAGTCTAAAACTTTGGGTGCCCCTCCCCCAAGCCTTACCGTCCCTCCCGTCTTTAAGTTGGACTCTTGCTGTGTAACAGTGAACCATCATACTGGCTTGTGGTTTTGTGAGTTTTAGTTTGGTGTTTGTAAGGCTAAAAAGAACCAGCAGTCAGGAGGACCCAGGGGCATGTGCATATTTTAAAGACCATTTAAAAGTCAGATGGGTAGGAAAGGTCAGAGACAACATTGTCAACGTTTCTACAAGCCTCAGAAAGCAGTTCTCAAGTCCACACAGGCTGTGTTCAGAGTTTCAGTTGGAGATTTTAATTACGTATCAAAATGAAGATATCAGACTGAGGGGTGACCATGTTTTCGCTTGTGAGTTCTGAATATCCTTATTATTTCCTAATAAATGTGCACTAACAAAACAATACCCCTATCTAAAGATGAAAATGCTCAACAGTGCTGGAGAATTTGGTCCCCAGAATCCAGGTGTGTTGCATACAGGCATGCTGGCTTGCTTGTACTTCTAGGCTTAGAAGGTAACTAGGGCATCCTGAAAGAGAGACCACCCATATTGATGAGCTCCGGGTTTTATTGAGAAACCCTGCCTCAATGAGCAACTGAGGAACTCAAACACACGTGCACTTATGTAAATGCACACAGACATGCACACACACTCACGCATAGACACCACACACATATACACAGGAAAAAAAAAAAAGGAAAAATACTGGGAAAAAAACCCCAAAAAACAGGAGATAACCTCAACTGGGTGTTACAGCACCAAGGTCTGTTCGGGTTGCTGTAAGTCTCCTTCACCACTGGGTGACTTTCCAACAACACTGATCTGTCACAGTTCTGTGATCTGGAAAGCTAAGATCAGCGCACAGCCACTCCAGCTCTGGGGAGGTCCCTCATCCTAGCCAGTACATACCCAGCTTCTCATTGTGTCCCCTTATGGTGGGGAAGGCAGGCGATCCCTCTCTTGCTATGAGGGTACAGATTTCATTCAAGAGGGCTACACCCTCACGGCGTAACTACCTCCCAAGGCCTCATCCCCTAGTCCTATGGAACTGTGGGATAGGATTTAGGCATGTGAATTTTAGGGGGGAAGGGAACCTAGGTTCAGTTCATAGCATTCACAAAAGTTCATAACTAGAAGAAAAATCGTCGGAGTTGTTGACTTCCCGTGACCTGTGGGAGAACTGGCTTCTAGGAGAAAGTAAGCACCATAGGGGGAGCCTGTGGTGTGGAAGAAGACACTACCCAAAGGCCCTCTCAGGTCGGTTAATCAGTTAGTAGTGGAAGATGCTCCTGTTGGGAAGAGAGGTTGAATTCGTAAAGTTAACAACATGGACAGGAGGTTTCCAATAGAAGGGGTTTCCTGTCACCCCATCAGGAGAAGAAAAAAAAAAAACAACTCTCAAACCTGGGAATCTTGTTTAAAGCAAGACAGGAACACCTACACATCACAGGGCTGGGCTGAAGATAAAGGGCAATTGCAAAGAGCCTGAGGAAATTAGCATGAGCCACAAGGCTCTTTTCCTTCACACATCTATCAATCAAAACCAGAAACACAACATTCTGGACTCTTGGGTCCAGCCATTGTGATTCTGCACAAATCTTAACTATCAGAGTAAAGGGGAAAATGGTTTCCTGAACGCTGAAGACTCCTTTTACACACAACTGCCCTACCTGTGAAAATGACCCACTCCTTAAAGCAATCTTCTAGGCAGCAATACTTCCTTAAGCCCGTGAGCTGTCTGAAATTGCTGGGCTCCAGCAGAAAGCATAAGCACCATCTTCTCCACCTGTCTCCATATATAGGGTGCATGCATCTAGGTTTGTTTTCAAAACATGGTGCGTTTTCTCCTTTCTGATGTGTGTTCCTCTCCTTGCCTTGTTGGCTGTTTGTTGACTTTGGTCCAATGGACAGACTCAACCTCAAGAGTCACTTGGAGATTCTGAGCTCTGCCAGCATCCCTTAATTTGTCACACTGTGTTCCCGAGCAACTGTGAGGGGCTGGTGGAGCACCCCCTTCTAAGTGGCCTGTCCTCTGGCCAGCAGCAGCTTTGCTTGCTCACAGATGTCTAACTGCATCTTGCCCACTCTGAACCTGGGCAGAGACATCCCACATGGAGAGTCCAAGGAGAAGTCTGGCTGGAGATCTGGTTTAACTCTGCTGTGGGTCCCGAGGCATTGTGTTTGCCTCAGCCCTGGATTTGTGTGTGTGTGTGTGTGTGTGTGTGTGTGTGAACTATAGAGATTGTGGTAGGAAATCCTTCTGGGGATTGTTGTGGAATTTCAGGGCTTAACAGAAAGCTGAGCAGGAATCCCTGGCCAGAAAATGCTGACTCTTTTACTATGTATTCCTTCCTATGAACTACTCGAGAGAATTGTATGGGGCAATTACCTTGGATTACCTGTTGCAAATACCTTGGATCAGTTAAATTATAATCTCTGACATTAGAACTCACCTGTGAATTTTTTATTTGAGCACTTTTAATACTTCTCTCATTCAAACCTCACAATTCTGTTGTGGATAGTCATTGGCCTATTTTACAACTGAAAAAAAAAAAAAACTGAGGATGAGAGGAATCGAGGGTCAGCGAGGAAGAGGCAATACTTAGATAAGGAGCCAAAGTGTCCCAAGTGTGGCTGTCATCCCTCCCGCCTTCCTCTTTTTGACACTACCTGCTCCGTTTCCCAGGAAACTGGCCATGGGCATTCTCTCGAGTCACCTGCTATGTCGTGTGTGATATTTGTTAAACACGGCTTGTGGCTCCAACTCAACAACGTGCTGATTTCGATTGTGCTTTGCATGGAGTTTAGTTAGATAGAAACTGTTTTCCAAGATACTGAGTTAGAAGTATTTGTGGTGAAGTGTGCGGAAAGCCGCTGCAGGTAGATGGCGGGAACAGAGCGCGCCCGGAGCTAGCGAGCTGACCTAACCGCGTTTGGCAGATGTCCTTTGCTCCTCTCCAGCGTTGGCTGGGGCCTCCTCTGATGCTGAGGCCTGGTCCTGATGGTGACCTGTTTCCTAGCCGTGGCTGGGTTGCCATAGTAAAGAGCTGGGAAACATTTCATTTTTCCGTCTCTCTCATCTGTCAGATGTGAGCACAACTGTTGGCCTTGCCTCCCTGCGGAGAGGCGGGCAGGCGCTTGAAAACGAAGCCGTAAATGCTGGGAGGGATTTGTGGGCCTGCGCGTGCGCAGGCGGCTTCTTGTCAAGCAGTTGGTAATAAATGGAGTGTCTCTGGAGCTAGCTTGCCTGAAAGTCCCTAGAGCCTTCCATTTACTTAACCCACATTTATTAAATACCTGTGAAATTCGCAGGACCACGGGCAAGGCCAGGAGGAGGACAAAACGGGAAAGGAGGAAATGGAGCCTCAACTCTCAGAGAAGCCATAAAGTCCCTCCTTTTCCTTGCACTTCACTTTTCAGGTTGATTAAGTCTCCAGTGAAAGGGGCCTTGGCTGCCTTCGCAGCCCTGTCCTCCAGCTAGTCGCAGAGTGAGAGGCTAGTGTTGGTTTATGTCTGCGGGGCCGCTGGATGGGCTGGATGGTCTCAGAAGCTGTAAGAGCCGGGATCTGGAATTTCAGTAAGAGTTGTGGACAAAAAAAGGGAAGAAGATACCTGAGTTGGCTGGAAAGTGGTCTTTGCCACTCTCTGGCTGTGTGATTTTGGGCAATTGTTTAGCCTCTCTGTGCCTAATTAGCTTCCTTAGCTCTAAAACAAGGGTGATTATAGTGTCTGGATCATAAGATTATTTAAAATTTAAATAACTCCATTGTGTAATATTCCAAATAGTGTGTGATGCTTTATAGGTGTTAAAAAAAAATGATGGTAGTCTCTTTCTACAAGTAATGGGGAACCAATGGCACTAACAAAAATTAGCATTTCCTTTTCTACACTAACAAAAATAAAAAATGTCAACCCTAATCTTTTGCCTGGACATGACAGTCACCTGGGATTAACTGCCCCGTGGCTTCTAGTAGATGGTATGGGGCAGAGCTCTTAAGCTTTCTCTACCCACGGTCCTTTTCACTCCCGAAAGTTTGATGTGACCCTGTATATCACACTAGGTAGAATTTGTGTAGAAGTTAGACACTGACTGGCAATAAGCTATAAAGAAATTTATTTTAAAACTTTAAAATTTATTTTAAAATTTATTTTTGTTGACATGTTTACCATTTGCTAACAAATTTGCCTATTAGTGACATGTATGCTTGCTTAGTTTTAGAAGAAGAATGAAGTCTTGGCTGGATATTTGATGCTGCAGGATGGAGAGTATCTCCAACATTTGACAGTTGATTGAGATTTTGGTTCTATAATCATCAGTGCTAAGTCTGTTAAGTGCCATTTCAGAAATTGCTGGAATTTTATCCTAATCCTGTGCCAAAACTCATTGAACAGTTTGGGTTTTTTTAAAGACAAAACTCAGGTCAACAACTCAAACAGTTTCTTTTGTTGTTGGCTTTTTTTTTTTAATGGATAGTGTGACGTTTTGAATGACAATGGTGACCATAGGCTCATGTATTTGAGGGCTTAGTCACCAGGGAGTGGAACTGTTTGAAAGGATTAGAAGGATGTGGTCTCGCTGGATGAAGTGTGTTGCTGGGGGTAGGCTTTTGAAATTTCAAAAGCCCACCCCAGGCCCTGTCTCTCTCTCTTTTATCTTTCCCTCCTATCTCTGTCTCTCTCTCTCTCAGTGGATCAGGATGTAGCTCCCAGGTATTGCTCCAGTGCCATGAATGTCACCATGCTCCGCCATACCACTGTCATGATAACAGACTGACCCTCTGAAACTGTGAGCAAGCCCACAATTCTTTTTTTTTAAAATAAGAGTTGCCTTGGTCATGATATTTCTTCACAACAATAGAACAGTGACAAAGAGAGATATTTATTTTAATATAGTACTTTTACGCTTTGACAATGTCATACATATAAACAATTCATATTGATCATATTCACCCCCTTTTCTCCCTCCACCTCCTCTGAAGTCCCTATCCCTACTCAGCCCTTGAGATATCATGTTCTTCTTTCTTTCTTTCTTTCTTTCTTTCTTTCTTTCTTTCTTTCTTCCTTCCTTCCTTCCTTCCTTCCTTCCTTCCTAACTTCCCTTCCTTTCTTTATTTCTTCCTTCCCTTTTTAAGTAACCCACTGAGCCCTAGTATTGCCTCCATACACGTGACATTGGGGCCATCCACTGGAGCTTGGTCAGCCTACCAGAGACTGCAATACTGAAGAAAATTGACTCTCCCTCCCCTGGTATCCACCTGCTGTTAATATACCTTTTTAGCAATAGAGGCTCATAAGCCATTTCCTGCTGCACGGTGGAGTATTGACTGGGTTGATCTTGTGTAGGTAACCATAGAAATTGTGAGTTCTAGCATGTCTGGAAGATGCTGTTAAGTTCCAGGGCTCTCAGAACTTGGCTCTTAAAAATCTTTCTTCCTAAACTTTGTGAGAGGGAGTTTGATGTAGGGAGATGGAAAGATAGGGAAGAGAAGCAGGTTTGGGGAGCTAAACTTCATACATAAATGTATATACACACACATACACAGTAGCCTTATATTGGAATTACTCTACGCATGGGATAATGCTTGACCTGGGAGTCATAAGTTGCTGAACACAAAACCAGGTGCTGGGGGTGAGATACTTTCCCTTGATTTGTTGGTCAGAAGAGATATCAAAGATACCCCTCTCGAAACAATCATGACTGTTTGCCATGTTCTTGGACACTGGCCAGAACTTGATGTTAAGATGCCACATACTTTGGTGATAGGACTTGGGGAAATCCCTGTTGTCCTGGAAGCCTCCTCCTTGCTGATTAACTTTCATCTTCCTGGAAGGTACTACGTAGGAGGCTGGGAAAGAAGAGTCTTCAATACTTTTACTGGAATATGAACCCCACAAGGGACAATTGAAACCACCCTGTCAACAGCAGTACCATGACTAATACAGAGATAGCCAACCACTTCCTGCTTGTACTGAAGACCCATTCCACAGAAAAAGAGAACACACACCTGGTACTTTTCCTCTGACTCCGAACCTGAAGCTGGGGAGCTCGTGGGCACTAGGAGAGAGTCTACTATCATTCTTTTGCTAGGTGGACGTAGTATCAAATGACCTTCAAAGTATGTATATACTCATGGATCAGCGCATCCCTCAGTCCTTATCAGAGAGGTGTCTTTGTGCAGATGACGGTAGTTATACAGATTCATAGTTCACAGCAAGGAGAAAGAGCATCTGTGGGCAGCTCAGTCATAAATGGTAAGCCTATGGCACAGCAAGTTTTCAGAACAGCATTCTAACATAAAATAGCCCAAAGACAGACTAAGTTGATAGTGAGGAATGGCACTAGGAAAGTACTAAAAGCCTCTGTTCTATGTGATCAAACCATCATGTTTCAATAAGAGCAGAAAACTTTATGCATACAGTAAGAGCTTGACGGCCCATGTCTCTGGTAGTCTTGTAAACGAGCCACTTTCAGGTGGCCCTTATTGGAGTTATGTGGTGTGTTGGCATGCACGGTACAGAGAGCACACACTGGTGTGCTCAGAAACATGGCTGCAGAGAGGTTACACAATGTGACATGACAAGGGCTGCCAGAAACACCTCAGACTCACTTTTTGTTTGATTTTAAATTAACTTTTCGTTGTCACGTGTTCAGAAACCTTTTACTGTTGCAATTCTTTTTTATGACCTCTACATTCAGTTACTTGACCTTGGGTGTTATGCATGCTCTTGTAGCCATGCCCTGCTCTCTGACTTACAGAGCTCAGGGATAAAGCTACACCATTGTCTTGAGAGCCTGCCAAGAGACCCTCCCGGAAGATGAGAATATACAGAGCAAGGGTGGCCGTCTGGGAAGTATGATAAAAAGGACACTGAGTGAGACTGTCCTCAATTAAAATAGTGCCTCTCAACAAACTGGATGCCGGAACAAGAGGCAGCTCCCTGATCTTAATTCAGATAATACATCAGCAGCAAGTTAGAATGATGCCACTCTTCACTATTGTATCTTTAGAATATAGTTATTTTTCTTTAAAACATTTATATTAATTACTGGGTTATTTTATTTTCCAACAAATTAAACATATTGCAAAAAACAAATTTTTCTTTGGAGTTCGTCAATATTCTAAAGATTGCATACGGGTCCTGAGTACAAGAGGTTTGAAATTCCTATTTTTCTTATTTTTATTTTACACATTTTAGGACCAAGCATTCACTCCCACAGCACCCCCTAACTCTTCTGTTAGGAGCTTCTGCCCCTAGGCGTGCACTCTGGAGCTGAAATTGTTTGTCTTACATCTCAACTTTCGCTTGCTGTCCTTTGGCCATGAACAACTCTCTTATCTCTCTTTGCCTTACGTTTCTCACGAGTAGAATGCTCATCGCAGCATCTGCCAGGACAATAAGTACTCCGTAGGTGTTCGTCATTATGGTGTGTCATTATTGTCGGCATCACTCAGGTTTGCCCAGAAACAGAGAGGTGGAGTCAGTGGAACTGGATTGTTTTGGTTTTGTTCCTTTGTTGTTGTTGTTTTCGCTTCAAGGCCAGGTATGTCCACCTTCACTCACCTGCTGTGCTAGCGCTGGTAGTCTGGGGAAGATGGGAAAATAACGTGACATGTCCCATTGCTCAAGCGTGCATTGTCGGAGACACCGGCTCCAGCCACCAAACAAAGTACTACAGTGCAGGGAAAGGTGTAGAAGCCACGTGGTGCTGCCTGGAATTCAAGTTGATCATTGGTCCATCTATGAAGGCCCTGTGTCTATCCTATGAAAACATACACTGCCCCAGGCCGAGGACATCCCGAGGACAAGGACGCAGATAATAGATAAGACAAATCTCTGAGAGGGTTATTCTATTCTAGTGACAACTCAGTCCTCCTGGCTGTTAGTGGCAGAACTAGCCCTTGATTCTATGACCTCAGTAACTTCTCCAGCCACTTGCAAATAAAGAGCCTGTAGTGGCCCACCTCAAGCTTGGTGTGCACAGCCTGGACTTGGTCCCTTAGCATGACACACGAAGCCACAGAAAATTCGAGAAAGAAAATAGTCCCCAGGCTCGTTAAGAAAGACAGAGGGAGGGCTGATGAGATGTCTCAGTGGTAAAAGCACCCAAGCTGAGACGGGCTCTACCTTCACCACAAACACACACACACACACACACACACACACACACAGTAAAAGTAAGAAAGGTAAAGGTGTGCGACATGCTTTATCATTTTATGCCCAAAAGAGTGTCTTTGCAAGCTTAGTTGAAATGCCATCCTGACACTTCTGCTCTTGGCTGAACTGGGCTGCAGAGCACTTGCCAGCTTTGGGCCTCAGGTGAGCAGCTACATAATCACAGACAGATCTGTATCTCTATATTATCCTTTGAGCAAGGCTCTGATTAGTGAAGACAGAGATGCATTCATGTCCTTTTAATTTCTCCGGAGAAACACTGACCACAAGATACCCTGTGGCCCCTCTAGTACTTTCAGAGAGAGAGGTGATCTATTATAGATCTATCTATGACCAAATAGGATACAGAACAGTCAGACAAAGGCTCCGCGCCCAGGAAAACTGAAACACCAGACTCAGCCTGAACCCTTTCCCAGACACTTCTACATGGAGCTGAGGAAGGGCTTAGCCCTCCAAGAGTGTGTGTGTCCAGCTTCAGTGGGCTCCGCTGTCCAGGCAGGTCATGGGGTAGACAGGCTGAGTGGGAGCTACAGGGTTAGGACTTTTGCCCAGTGAGGCGATAGGCCTTGAGCAAGTCATTTGACCTCTATGAGCCTAGGTTTCTCCCCAGGAAGGGGGTGATCATGTTCCTTCTTTGAAGACATGGGGGACACTACAACAAATTCCTGGCATGCAGGCTCTACTACAGTCTGTGACTGCCTGCTATTAGATTTCATGCTGGATGAGCTTGAGGCTTGAAGGCCATGGCTGCTGGTACATGGGGAAGACAACTATGTGAACAAGAGGCTGGTCAGCTAACCTCAGGTTCATAGTTCCCTCTTCTTCAATAGGGGACTATGATTAATATGCCTTTGCTACTTACCCAGACGTTATGGGACTAGGGGAGGTAGAGGAAGGAAAGATCTGGGTAACCAGGAAAGCCTCTCACGGAAGTCACTATCGTAAAACCCAGAACAACATTATTAATTGCCGAATTAACAGCATTATTAATTCGATTCTTGGGTTTCAGGAAGGCCTGACTTCACTACTGCACATGTGTCACTCAATTTCACTTTAATCTTCCTCTAACAGCTTTGCCAGGTGGGACCCTACTTACTGTTCAGTGTTTTGGATAGCTATACCAAGGTACGAAGAGCTTAAGGAGCTTGCCCTAGGTTATACAGAGAAGCATGGGATCAGAGTGCACACCTGAGTATTCAAACCCAGCCAATCAAATCCCAGAACCTCATAGAGTGGCGCTCGCTAGGCTTACCTGTGCATTGTACAGTTGCGTTTCCAAGTTCCTGTCTGTAAAGCGTGGGTCGTAATCTACTGAGGATCTTAATCCATGGCCCTCCATGGAGCTGTCAATTAGTCCTTCCTACCTTCTGGGCATCTCTCAAACATCTTAGGAACACATGTGCCCATATCCAGGCACACCCAAGGATGAGTGGATCAATAGCTACATAGTTCAGAGACAGCTTACAGAAACATGCCTCAAGATAGAGATCAGAATATGCAGGTAAAGAGATCAAGGATCTCACACAGTTGTTGCCGGAGTCCTGATCCTGCTGGAGAGAAGTTCTACCAGCTTGAGATGAAAAGCATGAACAGAGCAACCTTTGTCCTACTTCCCATGTGAAAGAAGCCACGCATGTAGGCGACATAGTCCTGTGAGGCTTGCAGAAGCTTCACCAGGACACCCTCCAATCTTCCTGCGCAGACTTTCTAAAAAAATAATAATAATCATTTATTTTTACGAGTTCCTTTTATAAGCTTTTGGGTAATTAAATTATCCAGTTAAATATCTCAAGAAACATTATTTCCCAATAAAATTCCATTACATTCAACAAATTTACTGTGTTCTGTGGTGTCCAGCATAGCAGTAGCTACTGGCCACATGAAATAATTTAAATTTTCAAATTCAGCTAGAGCCAGGCATCAAGGCATAACCAAGGCTTATGGAGAGGTGGTTGGAATCTCGGGCGAGCATCTAAGGTGTCTCTCCACTCCCTTCTTCTTTACCCCAGTCTTGAGGGTCTCTGGTTAGGTAATCATATTATTCTGACGAAGATGGTAATGACTGTTATGTTCAGAGCACAGAATTCTACAAGGGCTAGGGAAGGACAGAGAGCAGAGAGAACATCTCTCAGGGAATAACCTGCCCCGGGATGGGTACTCATGGAAAGTGAAACCAAAAGAATTTTCATACAGACGGATAGCATTCTTCAAATACTGAACTCAAATTTTAAAAAAATAATGTATTTTCTGTAACTGGATTTCACAACGTTTACTGTTTTCTAAATACTACTGAAGAGCAAGTTTAAAGAAAACTTACTTCATTAAAAATTTGAATGTTACGAATCTTAAAAGAAGCCATATGCAAATGTAATTGCATTATAATTCCACTTGTACAAAAGTCTGGCATCAGCAAGATTGCTTCTACGATGATAGAAATCAGAACAGCAGTTGCCTGGGGGAGGGGTGGGATGCAGGGTTTGGGAGCTGGGACCAACTACAAAGGATTTGGGAACAGTTTCTGAGGTGTTGGACAGGACCCTGGTTTACACAGGTGCACACATTTGTCAGTACTTGCGGGACCGTTTCAGTTTGGTGTGTTACACAGAAAGTACATTTCGTTTCAGATAAAATTACACGCTGAATTGATAGGTGACAGACAGATTTGATAAGTAGGTGGCAGGTGAGCGATGATGGATGGATGGATGGATGGATGGATGGATAGATGGATGGATAGATGGATGGATGGATGGACGGATGACACAACATGACTTGCTCTGGCTCACGTGAGTGATATTATGAAAGTATGCTTTACGGCTTTGTCTGGCAGTGAGCTGGTCCCCATGAACTTTATGCCACCCAAAGGAAAGTTTTGGGGGTATACTTCTTGATCTCGTGTGGTGTGGAAATAATTGTGTTGTTCTTGCTTTTTCCAGCGTTTGAGCCTTTCTTTCTTCTCCAAGGTGAACAAACAGGAAGTTTGTTTGTCAGAGGTTGTGAATGATGTCCTTTGGAGGCAGGAAGATTGTAACTAAAATGACTTTCTTTTCCGCTCCTTTGTCTTCATTTTCTCCTCATTTAGTTTCAACAGGGAACATGTATTACTTATATAATCTTTTATAAGCTGAAATTAAAAACGGAATCCTTCATTGGCTGAGAGAGTACGGCTATCCCTGAGTGCCGTGCACTCATGGGAACGCGTGGGTCTTAGGTTCTGTCAGTCACGCTCTTCTGTCACAGCATCAGGCTCTGTGGGGCTCAGTCATAGCCATGGGGTCTCAGTAAATGCTGCCACTTCATTCCTTGTCTATTTCCATGTACAGGTCCATCTCGTCGTGACCCTGGGGACACCCCGGGATACCGTGGGTTTGTGCAGGGGTGTTCTTCAGCTGGGTGACACTCTCACTGCCTCTCTTCTCTTGTCCCCAGATTCTTACTTAACCCTTGATGAACCAATGAATAACATCACCACGTCCCTGGGGCAGACTGCTGAACTGCACTGCAAAGTGTCTGGGAATCCACCTCCCACTATCCGCTGGTTCAAGAATGATGCCCCTGTGGTCCAGGAACCTCGCAGAATCTCCTTCCGGGCAACCAACTATGGCTCTCGGCTACGGATTAGAAACCTGGACACCACAGACACCGGTTACTTCCAGTGCGTGGCAACCAATGGCAAGAAAGTGGTTTCTACCACTGGAGTCCTGTTTGTCAAGTTTGGTAAGCAGCCTTCAACTGGTCTTTGGCCCTAGGCCATCATTTCACTGTGTCAGGATAACCAGAGTTCATAAGAGCGCTTAGTGAGCCCACAGCTGGCATCATTGTTTTTAATTGACAAATAAGTAGCCCACAGCCCAGGAGGGAGCTACCAAGGTCGGAGGGACCCAGTTCCAATGCAGCAGTCTCTGACATCACTTTCCCTCCTCCAAACCCCTGTACGCTCTCTCTCTCTCTCTCTCTCTCTCTCTCTCTCAGTACAGGTGCTCCTCCCCCAGAAGGGTTGGGTATGTCTGTGCCTTCCCATAGGCAATTAATAGGGTGGAGAGTACTCTGCTAATGGTCCCTTGCATTTGTCTGAGCACTTTTTTAGACCCTGTGCTATGGGAGGCACGTTCTCTCTGGCTTACTTTGATTCATAGAGGTGGGCGGGGGGAACTAAGGGCAAAACAGCGAATCCAAAGAAACCCAATAAGAGTGGGAACTTCCGTTATCATTGGGGGGATCCCCTCGCTCTCCCTCCAGTAACCCAGACTGCTTCTTTTGTTGTTCTCTTGTTTCTTTAGGGCCTCCACCTACTGCAAGCCCAGGATCCTCGTGAGTACTCCACATCTCCATGCTCTGTCATTTTTAAGCATTTCTCCGTAGATTTCTGGGCAGAGGCAATGTTGTCCTGTGTTTGGGCCAGAACGCTGTGTTTCCAGATGCCGCTGCCTCTGCTTTCTCTCTGATGTGAAGCCCCACAGGAGACGGGCCCTGGCAGTAATCTCCAGCCTGGCAATCATGAATCTGACTGATCAAAGCAGACCTTGTCCTACATTTACTAGTTTTAAATGAATCTAACAGTTAGTGGCAACAGTGGATTTGGTCGAATCAAACAAAAAAAAAAAATGATAGAGCGTTGGCTTAGGGACTTTTTCCTCCCACTAACAGGATCTGTTTTACATTCTGCAAGCATATCTGATGCTTTGAATTATTGCACAGGACAACATTAGTTGATCACTTTATTTTTTATTCCTTTCAAAGAACTCAACAGCTGAAGTTCTAACTCACAAAGAGGAGGGAGAGCCCATCTTGGATTGAGAGTCCCCTGGAAGCCAGATTCCTTCCAAGTCCCTTGATAATGCAGTCTAAGGATTCCGTTTCTTTAAATGATGCTATTGTTGATGCGTTTATTATTCTGGCTGAGGGATTCTCATCTTTCACTCTAGAAACATCTACTTGAGGGGCCTTTTTTTTTCCTCTTTATGTGTATTTTTATTTGGAGAGAAAGACCCATTTATTCAAACTCTTGCTTTGCAGGGAAACCTCCACCCCCATGTCTGTAGACTTCTGAGGTAGAATTCATCAGGTCTGCTATGAGAGCCTCAGCATGCCTGGCCTGGACCACACCAGGGCGAAAAGTAACAGCCACTTAGCCTGCTCTAATCCCCTCTGTGCCACTTAATTACAGAGTGGGGTATTTTAGTGCATCAGTGTGGACCTAGAGGCCCAGTGGCCCACAATCCCATTAATAAAATAGGTACTGGGTAAAAATAAACATTGGCCTTCAGCCACACTGCTCTACTATTTCATCAGCCAGTTAAAGGCAACTGTGAAAGAGTCCTTAAAATTACCAAGTGCTAACTGCATTCTGCTCACTGAGATCCAAAATATGGCTTGATCTCAGAACAAGTTGGGGAGTTTGGTCACTCAGCCTTGCATCTCTTGAAGCTAACTTTTCTATTTTCCTTCTGTTTTAATATTTTTTTAAGTTGTTACGCCAATTTCATTGTATATGGAATTCTTTTGAAGTCTTATTTAAACAAAGATTAAAACTTTCGCTACATGCTGTAAAATGGATTCCCACACAGGTCCCTTATTTGTTCATATTAATCTGTGCCTCTAATGTGGCTGATAATCCGGTCACAGGCTGGTTTCTGTGGTTCACTAACTTCCCTTTTCTGTTCAGCCCAAGGCTATTGACTTTCTGTCTGCTGCTTCTCCATGAGAAAGTTACTTCTTGGTAATCCCAGCGGTTTTTACGTACTGGCATGTCCTCCGTTCTGCATGCGCTGGCTTTTTCCCAGGGGCCATCTTTCTGGTTGAACCTAGTGTCTCAAAGATAGCCTAGCAGCTTCTTGAACTCGGACATTTGTGTTTCATGTTTGCCGTCTGAGCGCCCCCTGAGTTTAATCAGCCATAGCACACCACGAATAGCTGCCATGTTTCCTTAGGTCAGCCATGTTGACTTACCTAAAGGTCTTCAGCCCAGTGGGGAAACCTCTCAATGCCTTATCCAGCTCAATCTCTGTCATTTCGCCATCCTAGCTGACAGTCTGATACTTCGTCTTTTTTTGGTTAGTGTGTGCAAGTGCATGTACAGATGCCAGAGGAATATGTCCTGTCCCGTCAGTCTCCACTCCATTCCACTGAGACATGGTCTCTCACGGAGCCTAGAGTTAGGCTGGTGACCAGCAAGTCCCAATGATTCTCCTGTCTCTTTTATCCCAGCCCTCAGTTCTGTGGTTACAGGCACCCACAATCAGACCTCACATTTTATGTGGCTTCTAGAGACTTGAACTCAGGTCCTCATGCTCATAGAACAAGTTGAAAAGAGAGACAGTGCCAGTACTCTATTTCTTTCCCTCAAAAACCCATGGCGTTGCCTCCATTTTCAACAACCAGCACTTACTCTGTCTTTAAGAGCTCCCAGTACGAACTCCCAGATAGGGTGGGAGTTCCCCTCTGTGCCCTCAGAGTGCCCGGTGAACAGGCAAACCCCAAAGCAGTCAGAAATGAACGAAATGAGAGCCGTGTGGACCTTGCAGCATTGTGGATAACATGCATGGCCTTCTTTGAAATTCTACTTTTCAAAATAGAAGTGGCGTGCAGTTTACTAGTTTACTTGTAAGTAGCACAGTCAGAGTAGCTGAAGAGAAGAAGAGTGAGAGGCAGGAGGCAGCAGGCAGGACTCAGGGAGAGCCAGGCCCTGAACCTGCAGCCCAGGAGGCTGTCTAAGGATTTAAAAGGTATAAATCAAGACAGCAGAACTGCCAAGCAATAATGCTCCATCTAACCACACTGACAAAAATGCCTTCATATCACCTCCCCCCCAAAAAAATGTGTCTAAGACTTGTATTCTATAATTGGAAGCTCAGACTATCAAAATTTACTATTTCAATCATTATTTTGTGTGGCTGAGTATTCTGCTCATGGGCTAGACACTTGTATAATTTTAGATGTTAGGTCTATAAAATTATTTTTCCTCCATGGTTCTAAATGTACTTACATCACATAGGGCTTAACCCTGAGGACAAACTAAGAATCTTGAGTGCCGTGTCCAAACGTAGACTTGGGCTCATGCCTGATTGATACCATCATGGAACAGCTACTGGTCATCATCAAGCCCGTCAGTCTTACAAGCACGCACGCGTCACCTCAGCATGTGCAAATGGAAGCGTGTGGCTGTGTGCCTCTCTTCAGCAGAGATGTGTCTGGACAAAAGTGTCATTGTACATGTAAGGGTGAATCTACAGAAATTGAGACGGTGTAAGTCAGTCACTTGGTAAGGCTTCTGATGGAATGAAAATACATGGAGAATACAAACTGCAAGAGGCTGCTGCCAGCTTCATACAGTGTATTTGTAATAAACGTTTTAGGTTTACACTCTAAGTTATGATGAATGGTATATGTCATCTATAACCCAAGGGATGTAAACTGTGTGGCTAAGGTGTGAGAACAGTATCACACAGCCATGGAAGCTAGAATTCCAATATCAAGGCATCTGTAGGGTTGGCTCATCCTGAGCGTTGCAAGGAAGGATTTTTGTGTCCTCCTGGGCCTTTCCAGTACTTGATGACATTCACTGGCTCGTGGATGCATTCCTTCAGCGTGAGCTGGATGTTCCCATACATTCTCCCTGCAAAGTTCTCCAAATAGGCCCCTCTTTTTGTGAAGGCTGCAGTAGCCCTGTGCTAGGACCCACAGCGTTGTTTTGGCCTGACCCAGTTTTCACCTAAGGGGGTTGCATTCTGTGGTTTGAGGGAACGGAGCATCCTTATTCTAATTTGTGGAGAGGACACAGTTCAACAGTCAACACCTAATATTGCCAAAGCTTGCTCAGCCCTGTGAAACACTGGCTAATATTTCTCTAAAATATGAGAATTTTCCCAAGTAATTATTGAGAAATAATGAAAAACCAAGATTAGAGGTACTTGGTAATGTTCAAAATACTGTTTGGTGTGTGAAAAATATCACAGCCAAGCTGCGAGAAAGCATGTGGCTTGGTGACTGACGTCTTTTCTCTCTTACTGAAATGCTTTTGTCACTGCTGTCCTTGTCTTGTGGAAAGCAGCACCTCTTGTCCTGACAGAAGCGTAGCACCCACAACCTTCACACTGCCCATCGATGCCAGCTTGGGTAGAGACACGTTCCCTGGGGCCAGAACCACGCTAATCTCATGAGCAACATTTAAGTTTCTGTGACCCTGTGCCAGCCTGAAGTCATGAGTCTGAAGGCACAGAGGGGTCCATGTGGACTCTTTACTTTTATTGAATCCGTTTCTTGTTTCTTTGTTTAATGTGGGCCCAGGGTAGCTTCCTACTTTCCCTCCCTTCTTTCTAAGTAGCTGTTTTGTTGAGCGCGTGCTGCAGTCCTCAGGTGGGAAGCCTCCTTTCTGCCCTTACAGCCTCTAAAGCAAACTGGGTCAAGCCCATCCAAATGCCAAGGGTGATCTCCCTCCATACTGAATCAGTAAGTACTGTCAGAGCAACAGCTAGCCTTGGGTTTGACTGAGTAGTTAGAAACTATGCCTTGCCAACTTGCCCAAAACCAAACCAACCAAACAAAAACAACAACACAAACAACTGGGCCAATCACGTCTTCACTGTTGTTCTTTTCTCAACCCTTTCCCTGTGTCCTGTGTCCCTTACATTCCCGCGTGTATCTTAAATGTGTTCTTAGTAGTAGTGACAAAAATCATTTGGGATTTTGAAAATTACATTGAATCTATCAATCTTTTAATTGATTTGGGGAGGGTTTCCATCTAAACAGTATTAAATCTTCTGTGAATATGGTGCTATCATTCCATTTTCTTAATTTCTCTACATAGTTTTGAGGATTTCATTGTACAAGCCCAGCTCACTTTTTAGGGGAAAAATATATATTTCTAAGTAGTTATTTTTATATTAATAGTAAGGCATTGAAATCATTTTCATATTATTCACTTTATTCTATAAAGCTACAGTTCATTTCAATAAACTGATTCTACATCCTACAGACTTTGTGAGATATAAACCCATCCTTGTTCTAGCTCTAGTAAGTGTGTCTGTATATGTGCCTTGTGACTGTTTCTGTGTCTATGTGTATGCATACACATAGCTCCTCTCATGTAAAAATTTTGCATCCTTATGTCAGAGGGTTCAAAGGCCAATGGACATCTCTCTGCTTAGGTACTCCCTTGAGCTTTGTGGTTCTACTCTTGTTTCATCCATCTGGGAATGCTACCATAGGCAAATATGCTTTTCTTAACCAGTGTCATGGGACCAGGACTTTGTCACTGTGAAACTACAATGGCTGGTCTAATGAAGACACGTTTGTGAGACGGATTTCCCAAGGAGTTCCCAGCAGGTCGTCATGTCAGTTGTCTAGAAATGTGCTTTGGAGATACTCTAGACCTAATCTGCCTTCTCCAGTGACTGCGTTTCACGAGGCTGTAAAGCAGTAGTTCTCAGCCTGTAGGTCATGACCCCTATTGAGGCTGCATATTAGATATCCTGCACATCAGATGTTTATATTATGACTCACAACAAAATTGATTTACAGAAAAATTAGTTATGAAGTAGCAACAAAATAATTTTACGATTGGGAGTTTGCCCCACCATGAGGAGCTATAATAAAGGGTCACAGCATTGGGAAGGCTAAAAACCACTGCTATAAAGGATGTTGGATAGGAAGAGACTAGCGCAAGTTATAAAGAAATCTGAAGGGTCATGTGTTTTCTATTTACCCTCTCACATAACACATGAGCAACCCTAGCATGGCGTTTACTACATACTCGGCCTTCTAGGAGTTGAAGGTGTGTGTATTTCTCTTCTTTAATCCCCGGGGGTCTTCTTCAGTTCTGTTGTTTAAAGGCTGTTTTATTTGAAAAGTACCCATCATAGTCAGGTTCCTGTTGCTGTGATAAAACACCACGAGCAAAAGAAACTTGGGAAGGAAAGGGTTCATTTAGCTTAGAATTCTCAGGTCATACTTCGTCTGTGATGGGAATCAGGGCTGGAACTCGAGGCAGAAACCTGGAGGCAGGAACTGAAGCAGAGATCATGGTAGAAGGTCATCACTGGCTTGCTTCGTAGGGCTTGCTCAGCCTTCTCTCTTATATAACTCAGGACCACCTGCTCAGGATTGGCACTATCCACAATGGGCTAACCCATCTACATTAATGATTAATCAAGAAAATGCCCACATAATATTTGCCCACATAATATTTACATTATGATTAATTTGTGCAAAGGCAAATCTTATGGATCTTTTCTTAGTTGAGGTTTCCTCTTCCCAGATGTCTCTATCTTTTGTCAAACTGACATAAAACTAACCAACACAATACCTATGTCAGAAGGAATGTTAAAGATTAGATTAACTAATAAAATGCTTTATATGTCAGAGGTAGCAGTGTTCCTGGCACATGTTAGGAGCTGAATAATGCTGGCTAACATTATCACTGTCATCACTACTGTTTGAACAGAGAGGTTAGACCTCCTTTCCAGCCACAGTCCTTCTGTGGACACTCTTCCCTGCTGTGACCCTCAGCCGGAGACCTTGAAACCTTTATTTCCTTTTCTCTCGTCAGCTTTTGGCTAACATCCCTTTCAACAAGAACAAAAAAGATCAAGTAGCTTTTACTGATTTTTTTCCCCTCCTCTTTTATCTGTGTCCAAGTCTCAAGCATAGTAAAAAAGTAAAGCTGGGTGCTGGCCCAGCCCAGGAAGTGATAATATAACTTTCAACTCAAGATAAACTCAAGGAGATCTTTCAACACAGTGACTCAGGCAGTTGGGAGATGTAATGTCCTGTAGAGAAGGGACCAAGGAGTCACTCAGCAGCTGGGCCAAGCACAGAGGGACACCATTTCAGTGAAGCCAGCTAACCACGGTGTCCACCCCAAAACTACCTTAGCCTTTGCATTTCTCTGAGCCAGGACAGATGGTGGGAATGTGGATAGATTAAACAAGAAGGCTTTCCAATCCCAGGAGGGCAAGCCCAAGAGTACAGAAGGTTGAAAAGCCAAACTCTTCTGTCTCAACCCAGCCTTGTCACTCAGCAACCTCTGTTTTATGAACAGGGTGTGGAAAGCTCCCATTCAAGTGACACTTGTGAAGATTGGCAAGGCATCTCTGTGTAGAGGACACATCCAAAAACAGAAGAAAAGCCCCCGCCTTCTAGGGAGTTAATTCCTGGAAGCTTGTCCACTAAGCTCTGAGCATCTTGTTCCTTGTTTCTGTGACACTTGCCACAGTACCTCATATGCAGTAATTGCTCAGCAATGTGTGTCACGATGGATAGTGGAAGTCTCTGCATTTCTCACACACTCCTAGGGTTTGGTGGTGCCACTGGCTGACACATGTTGAGAAGCAAGCACTTGAAGAAAAGATACCTGGTTCTAACCTTTGAGCGTCATTCACTAGCCAGTGACCTTGGGCAAAAAGCTTACTTTCCCTGGTCCCTAAGTTTCTTTTTTTCTTACTAAAGAACTGGGGCTCAATGTCTTCTAAGTTTTTATTTTTATTTTTTACAGCTGAATCTGATGACAAATTGAAACTTAATGTATTATTTCCTCTATTATTATAAAACCCCAGTCAGGATTATGAATTTTGTGCCATCAGCTCCTAGGTTCTTTTTCTCTACTCTGAGGTGTCCGTACTTCTCCTTTCAGTCTTCATCATTCCAAAAAAGACCCTATTCAGTTATGCTGAGTCAGTAAGAAAGATCTATGGGAAAATGGCCCTCAGGGACATATCCTAAGACTCTGAAAAGACTGTTAGAAGAAGAGGCCAGAAGCAGGAAACTCCTGGAAATTTGGCTTCCTGGGACTCTATGACAGTAGTTGGTAGCTGGGCTAAACACCAAGCTCTGTTCTGTGTCAGGGGTGGACAGCGAGCTCCTCTCTATGCCAGCCACCTACATGAAGGTGTCTGTATGGAACTGCAAAAACACGTCACATTAGTTCTTGTTGCTGTGACAAAAATACCTGATAAAAAGCAACTTAAAGGAGAACGCGTTTATCTCGGATTATCATCTGAGGGAGTATAGTCCTCCAGGGCAGCGAAGGTGATGCCAGGATCCTGAGGAAGATGATCACATTGCATCAACAGCCAGGTGGTAGAGAGATGAATGCTGGCATTCAGCTAACCTCTTTCTTCTTGTCCAGTTCAATACGCCAACCCTGGGAATAATACCTCCTACTGTTGCAGTGAGTCTTTCCTCCTCAGTCCTAGGAAGCACCTTCACAGACAAAGTCAGAGGTGTGTTTCCATGGCAATTCTACAGTTACTCAAGTTGACAAGATTAAGTAGCATCCATGGCCTTGTTGAAATCTGAGGACTGCCTTTAGCTACTCCCACTGTACAGACACAAGAGTGGATTACAGTTCTTACACTGCTGTATTCCTTCCCCGTGTTGAAGGAAAATGGTCAAGAATACTTACAGGACTACCTATTTGATCATCTTAAGCATTCCAATGATTTATATTCATGAAGCAATTTTGGTACAGGCAATGAGGTACACTCTAGGACTAGCAGGAGAGAGGCGTATAATGGGAGATGCTCAGAGATGTTGAGTGCTAACATTTTGTCCTACCGAAACTGTAGCACACAGCACACCCTTTCTCTGCAGGTCTCAAACTTTATTGGCATGAATGGGAAGAACCTAAAATCTAAGAAGGCCAATGTTGGTTCATAGCCCAGGTGTCTTGGAAAGAGCAGTTCACAGAGGTTCGTTTTCAGCGTCAAAGCACAACTTAATCACTGAAACTCCAAGACTTCCCTGAAGCCACACAAGAATCATAAATCTATTTCTTGTTATTAAACAACGTCAATCACCTAATACTTTTTACCTAAACCACTCACTTTTACAGAGTATCATTACTATGATATATATATATATGTATGTATATACACATACATACTAAAATAAAGTATGTTACTTTATCTTTGCTGAGAATGATTCACAGTGATTGCCAGCGATCACCACTTCCAAAGTTTAAATTGTGGCAGGTCAGGCCAACTGAGATTACTCAACACACTATTGGCCTTGCTTTTATGTAAGTTGGGAACCTACTCCTAGAACTTGGACAACAGAATAGTAACCCAAATCCAATTTCTTGCTACTGGGGATAGAGGTGCCATAAAATAATTAAGAAATTTTTCATGAGCCAGTCATCAACCACCTCAAAAGCAGACCTAATATTTTTATGTCCAACCTCCAATGGCTCTACCCTCCGTTGATTTTCTAAAACTGAAAAAATATAAGTTTGACTTATCAATTATCCCTTAATAAGTTACACATACCATATATTTATATACATATATGATATAATATATATATAATGATATTTGATATAGCTATATATTGATTGATGACTGACCCATGATAGCTACTCAATTGTTCCTAGGGCATTTCTAACTCCAATGGCAAGAATTTGCCCTTGAGTTCTTTTACTGTTTTATAATGAAATGGTATGCCTTCTTCAATGTCCAGCGCATAGTTTATGTTGACAAACATAATTTTGATGCTAATTTTTATCAGAAATAATTAACTATTAAAACAGATCTCTATTGTCAAGTCACTTCAAATACAAAGTTTTAGTCACCAAGTCAACTAACAAATCATTGTTTAGTATTTCTAACTACATTGACAAACTGATTCATCGTTTTTAAGAGTTGATTTGGCTTTAAGCCACAATTTATTACTTCCCAACTATGTTTATCCAAATTAAGTAAGATTGGAACTTAATATCACTTATACTAAATTCAAAGGTATAATGCAAAAATTGAAAAGCAACGCCCAGTTTACCAACATCAATAAGGCACTCTCCAGTCTTTTTCATGTAGTTTTTGTAACCAGTTCACAAAATACTGTCAGTCACAATAGCTGCAGAAGAGTTCCCATTAAACGTATAAATATAGCAACTGTAGATGTGCATTGCAAAACACCACAGATAAACGCACATTCTGCACACACCGTGCTAGGTTTTAGTGAGCTTCTCCTTTCGTTAAAGCTGCAAGGTCAGCTGGTTCACATACAATGTGGTAGCAGCAAGAACATGTACCATTTTTGCCCTTGACTATTGAGTCTTTGGTGGCATACATCTGTTCCAAGAAATTCTTGAATTGGGATCAATGGTGTTTCTAACCTTTGTGAGACTCTTCAATGACTGCCCAGCAAGCCCCTGTGATGAACATTTCCATTGCACTTGGTTTCTCTCCATGTCTTTAAACGCTGGCAGTGATTCTCTTTACTCGTGAATCTGAAATGATTAAAGCATCTCTGTCCTAACATGGTTTCCAAAGTCGGCTTCAGAAAACTTGAGCACAGATATTTTCTTTCTCTTGTTTTTCCATTTTTTCCCTCTTATTGAAAACAGATTCTTTGCTCATACAATCTATCCTGATTATCGTTTCCCTTCCCTCTCTTCTTCCCAGCTCCTCTTTACCTCATCTCCTCTCTGAATCTACTCCCTTTCTGTCTCTAATTTTAAAAAGAAAAGGCTTCTAAGAGATAATGACCAAACATAACAAAATAAAATACGATAAGATGAAGCAAAAACTGTCATATCGAAGTTATACACAGCAGCCCAACAAAGGAGGAAAAGAGCCCCAAGAGCAGGTACAAAAGTCAGATACCCACTTGTTCTCACAGTCAGGAGTAAGCTAATAGCTTATACTAAGCTAATAGCTATAATATAAACAGTATAATATATTATATGCAATATATTAAAATATGATATATATCTGGTACAGACTCAGGTAGGCCCTGTGCTGCTGCTTCAGTCTCCGTGAAGTTTATATGAAGTGTATAACCTTGCTCAGTTGATTCAAAGAACCTTGTTCTACTGGTATCCTCCATCATCTCCAGCTCGCTCTTTCCACTTCCTCTTTCATGGGATTCTCTGAACTCTGAGGGGGAGAGATTTGATAGAGACTTCCCATTTAGACACACTCTCTCCCTTCTTCCCTCTCTCCCTCCCTCCCTCCCTTTCTATCCTTTCTCTCCCTTTCCCTCTTTGTCTCCCCCTCTCTCTTTCCATGTAATGTCTGACTGTGGATCTCCACATCTGTTCCCATTTGTGAAGCCTCTCTGATGATGACTGGATAAGGCACTGACCAATGAGTATAACAATATATCATTAGGAGTCATTTTATTGATGCTTTTTTTTCTTCAGACCAGTAGTATTTGGTTTTACCCTAGATCTCTGGTCTTTGGTTTCCCAGTCAGTGTCAGGCATAGGTTCCCTCCTGTGGAGTGAGCCTTAAGTCAAATCAGATATTGCTTGGCTACTCCCACAAGTTCTGGAACACAGATATCATCAATACATATCCTAAAGTAGGTCAAAACAATAAGAGAGCTTGGTGTTGGCTTATTAAATTTCACTAAGTCTAGAGTTTGATCTAGTGGCTAGAATACTATGCATCAGGGCCTTTTTGCCATAGCATACTGAATTTTTTTTTTATAACATCTGTCAAAGATGAAACAATGCCCACTCTAAAGGTTCAGCTTCACAGGCTGTGCATGAAGCTCTAGATTCTATCCCCAGGGTAGCCTAAAGCACCTGCAGTCCTAGAGAATGCCTCTACTCATGAGAATGGGCTGTGAGGCCATCTTCAGCTGCATAATACAGACCACATGCAACTCTATCCCCCCAAAAAATGTTCTTAGAACCGTTTAAACTTACATGCCCAGATTATACTAAAAATGCATGTGAATGCTTTTCCTCTGGGGCATTTAATTCTGCTTTCAGATGATCAATTTCATCCTTTTTTTGACTACTGCTAGGGGACATTTTAAAAACAAAGCTACTATGTCATTGCTAGGAAAGCTTCAATATTATCCACTTTATTATTTTTAAGTTTACTTTTTTTTAAACACAGAGTACAAGATTTATGTGTATGGCGCTGCTCAGTTGATATCCATCATGAATTTTGTGGCACACTTTATCCCGGACTCTCTCTTTACAATACAGTTCTGCCCCACATTGACCTCCCTTAACTAAGACACTACAGAGCTCATGACTTCTCCAGAGGAGTAGGTGTTTGAATCAGCTTTCTGTCCATGGCTAAAAGTAGACTTTCAGAAAACAGGAATGGTGGTCTGATAGGATTTCAAAGCAGTATCCACCAGGCTCCGTTTCCTCCTGAGTTAAACACACGTACGTGTGCGTGTGTCTGCGTGTGTACGCGCGCGCCCACAGACATATATGATTGTTTGGATGACCATCCAGATTAAAGAGAAGGGGTAAATTGCAAAGAGAAACACATGAAGTTGCAAAGTAAAATGTTATTCTTTGAGATTAAGGTTCATTTCAAAAGAGACTGCTGGCCCGGCCAGCAGATCCTGAAGGCTTTTTGACAGTGGGAGAATGCAGCCCAGTTCACCCACCTGCAGCCCGCACTACAAAGGGGCCAGGCTGTTGCTCTAAGGAGTTCTGTTATCTGCTTGTTCAGAGAAATTCTTGTTATTTTGTCATTTTATTGTTATCATTATTGTAGATAATTGTTACAGTTAAGTTTATATCTGTTGATTTCTGGTTCACTCTGAACCCTGCTATCATGCTCTAGTTCTTCTCTCATCCCCCCCCGCCCCCCCCCCCAACCTCTCCTGTGGCTCAATTCCCTTGGTGAATCCCCTGCTTCCTATCATCGAATGCCTATGCCCCTGGCTGGCAGGAAGTCCAGCTCTATTCTCGCTCCTGCTCTGCTCAGTGATTGGCTGTAAGCTGCTTTATTGACATAGCAGGGAACCATTGGGGAGCAGAGTTTATACAACACTAAGACATTCTCAAAACAAGATTTGCAACCAGATGTGGGGCTACAGAAGTCAGCCTTTGAATTTTAAAATGTTATGCCTACACATAAAAGTTGTCATTTGACCATTTCTCAGTTGACAGCTTACTGGCAAGTAGGTTTTAAGTTTCTGGTGGCTGAACCATGTTTTCACCCCAGGAAAAAATCCTTGTCTCCACTTACTAGGTTCTCCCCTCTCCTCACCAATCGCTGGCGGGCTTCCTGTCTCTGGGTTCGCCTATTCTTGACACAGTAAAACTGGCCATGGGGAGTCAATAGGAAAGAGTGCTGTCCCACTGTGTGCCAGGGCCCAGTCTGAAGGGAACACGCTTCTCCCTGTCACCTGCCACGCTGTCCTTCCCATTTCATAACGTGCTTCAGTCCACCACTTAGTTCCTGACACCGGCTCCTTTGTAATCTCTGTGCTCCCTTCCTCCCCCTACAAAGAGGACAGTGGACTAATACCCAAGCCCTGGGTGACTGGAGGGCAAGGCCAGACCCCAGCTAAGCGTGCAGAGCCTTTGAAGTGTGTTGTCTTTCTTCTGCAGTAATAACATTGACTCAAAGACTTGTGTGTTCTGAGTGACATCAATATGTCATCCACTGAGCAAGGTCCCTGGTTCGAAGCAAGCCTTTCAAGAGGTTTCTGTTTCTGTTCCTATTAGGGTTCTGTCTTCTGTGGCTTCTCTTTGCTTTGCTGTATTCAAGTGCTTCACAGAGGTTGCTTGGGGTTCCGATTTGCAGGGCAAATATGACCCTTCTCCAAGAAAATGGGTTCTGATGCAGAGCCTGGATCAGCCCTGCTGACTTTCAGGATCACCAGGGATTCTAAAGTGGTCTTAATCAAGTACCTTAGGCTGACCACTCAGTTCTTTTTCAGCCTGCATTCCTGCTCCGTATATTTGATGAGGCGTAAGGGATTGTGAAGGCGAATGTGAGGTGGGATGTCGTTAGCAGGGGCCAATGTAAATATGTTTGTGGAGAAGAGAAGACAAAGGCCTGAAAGTCTGATGTTGACAGAAGCCATTGTTACTGTTTGAAATAGGACTTGATCCCAGTTTTTGAAATAATTTAGTGGGTCCCCCAGGCCTGCCAAGGAATGGGTAGCCACGGCGCCCTCTACCCCTCATACCAGGGATCTCGGCGGCTGTGACACCGTGTTTGTGTTCTAGCCCCTAAATGTCTTCTTGGAGTGGCTGGGAGATGGAGGAGCTTGGTGTGTGTTGTCCAACTAGGGGTCAGAAGTGAGCCAAATTTAAATCTCAGATGGCTACGCTCCGGCTTCCGTTCACAGTACGGGCTTTCCCAAATGCAAAGGCAGAAGATGACCTCACAGAGCATTTGTGCTGAGTAAGCAAGCTCAGCACCATTTCAAGGAACCCCGGAGTTACAGAGCCCGTGGTTTGTTTGTTTGTTTGTTTGTTTGTTTGCACTAACCTCACCAGCTTATGTACACTCCATGCCTTCTTCCCAGCCCCAGAAGCTTCAGAGCACATCCTCCATCAGCCTTGCACCCATGTGATTCAACTCACTTCCTTTATGTAACTCTGTATGTGCCAGGTTTGGGAAGCTCTCTGGGCTAAGAGAGCAGCAGAACAGGGGAACACTGAGAAAATACAGTTTGCTTGGAGTCTCAACCAGCTTGAGGTCCCCAAAGCACTCCTCTGATGCCCCTCCCTCTTTTCTTCTTCTTCTTCTTCTTCTTATTATTATTATTATTATTATTTGTTCAATTTGTATCCCAGCTGTAGCCACCTCCCTCATCTCCTCCTGGTCCTACCCTCCCTCCCTCTTTCCCCCATGCCCCTCCCTTAGTGTACTGATAGGGGAGGTCCTCCTCCCCTTCTATCTGACCCTAGCCTGTCAGGTCTCATCAGGACTGGTTGCATTGTCTTTCTTTTCTCATTCTCTTTGTGGGTGATGGATTTGTGATGCCCTCGAGGCATGGGTGACCCTCCACAATCCCCATGTGGAATTTCTCGGCCACTAAGTTGAAACAGAACAGTATGATTATCAACACAGAACAGTAAGGTTATGGACACGGGGCCCTAAGAAGTGGACTCGCTGAGTGTTTTCACCCCTGCCTCCCAGTTCCCCTCCTGAATGCTTCCACTGGAAATTCCCCACTCCGGTGGGAGTGCTTGGCTTAGCTGGGAATGCTTGGCTCAGTACCCTTGAAGACATCCAGCGCTCATCCCACAATTAAGACATAGAGACTCCACAAAGCATTCATGAGCGAAAGTTCAATGTGATTAGATCATCTGAAGGTGGCTAATGCCTGTCATCTGTACAGCATTAAGAAGGATCACATGGGCAAATGACAGCACTTCTTTGAAGAGATCTGAAGGGAAGCCTCTAATGAGCTCTCTTGTGGGTTCTCTCACTCCCAGTGGGTTAGCAGGACACGCAGGAATGGGAGACCTCCTTTGGGAGGAAAACACTGTGTCAGAGTTGAGACCTCTCCTTTGTAGCCCCACCCCCAAGCTGGGCTCCCTTCACCAGAGGTCAGCATAAGAGCAATTCTGTGACTGCCCCTCAATTCTCAACAGCCTGCTGCCTGACCATCATCGGACAGCTCTAGTTCAGTATATGTGGTTCTGAGCCTGATTCAGGAAGCTGAGGGATGCCAGCTATGCTTGCCTGTTCAGTGGCTGGCCTGCCCTTAGTTTGGGCCTGTAGTTATTGTTGTAGTTGATTTGTTTTGTCGTTTGAGAGATCAGACCCAGGCCTTGCACATGCTACGTAAGCACTCGACTCCTGAGCACATCTCCAGCATTCACTCTTTAGATAAGGATAGCTTGTCATTCCTGAAGGCGAAGGAAAGCTGCTACATGGCCAAATCAAAGTGGCTGCAGGACCAAGCTTGCCACTGTGGTTATACTTAAGGATCCAGCCTTTGCCCCTAAGCCACTGGACCGTTCACTTACAGGAAACCATATACACACCTGTACTGTGTGCACCCACATTAGATTTTTTTAGGTACTGCTAGATAAAATAGGTATTAACTAGTTGAATAATTAACTATAATTCTGTGAGCTGGAGGTCAAAGGGGCAGAAGCCGATGTGTGAGTTTCCCAATAAAGGCTGGATTTAAACTGGCTCCGAAGATAGAAAGGATTAGGTGAAGAATGCTGTGCTCCTCACAATGGTGATTCACACTTCTAAGCCCACACTCAGAAAATGAGGCAAGAGATTCAAGTGTTTGAGGCCAGTCCGGGCTATACAGATCGTGGTTCAAAAAAAAAAAAAAAATCAGTAATAATAATAATAATAAACAATGACAAAAGTCTTGAGAGAGCTGATTGCCTCCTGTCGACAAGAAATGAGGGATGCTTTTGGAGATGAGGTGGGGCAGATCCCAGAGGCTTTGAAATCCCAGGATGAAGAAGTTTAACCTTACCTGGCTCGTTAGGCACATTGTCAAGGAAGCGCTACCTGTGTGGGACACGCCATCACGCTTTGCTTCTGTTCCAAGACTGGATGATTGGACAAAGATAGAGGAGGGGCCCCTGAAAGCAGCTATGCCCCCTGGATGACAACAGGGGAATTACTTGACATCTCAGGACTCGAAGGCCTTCTTCCTCCAGACAGTGGGTGGTTATGGCTAAGCTCTGTGATTGTCTTGTACGTGGGTTCTCGGGATAGTCCCTGGCATGTGGCAATAGTGAAGGTGATACCTGCCAAGTTTTTGTCAGGGTCCCAGGGCACTGTGCTAACCACCCGGCAAGCCTGATTTTTTTTCATGTTCCCAGTAGGCAGGGCTTTCTGAAATGCTTGCAGACTGTGGGCTATGCTTTCTGTCCTGCACCTGAACAAAAAACTAGGCCTTTAGGTCCAATTAGATCCCACACCTCCTCAGAATATTTGAGTTCTAGTTGTGAAGCCCATCTCTCCTCCTGCCCTCTTCCTGGGTTTTCCTCACAGCCCCCAGTTAATGGTCCCTCCAGGCTCCCCTTGTACCCTTCATAGAACCTATGTCTATGAGCCCCTCTCTAGAGCCTCCCTCCTCCCCACGATCCTTTCTACTTTCCTGGACTCTGTGTGGTTACTTCAGGTTATAAACTCACACTCAGACTCAGGACCAGGGCTCACATGTGGTGTTTGTCTATCTGGCTCTGGGCTCCCTCACTCTGGGTATTTTCTAGTTCCTGAAAGTGACTGGAAAGTGTCATGATTCCACCCTTCTTTTGCATACAATTCCATTGTTTATATGTAGCACATTTCTATTATCTATTCACCAGAGGGTGGGCATCTAGGTTGCTTCCATTTCCTGGTTATTGTGACTAGAACGGTAACGAACATGTATGAACAATTATCTCTGTAGTAAGATAGCAGATCATTTGGCTATAGTGGGGTCATATGGCGGTTTTTAGCTTTCTGAGGATTCATACTGATTTCCATAGTGGCCACACCAGTTTGTAGTCCCATCAACACAGAAGGAAGCACCTTGGCTAGCACTGGTTTTCAGTCCTTTTCATTATCTCAGTCATTCTTGATGGGGTAAGATAAAATCTCAAACTAGTTTCAATTTGCATTTCCCTAATTGAACACTTTGTATGGTCTTTCTTCGTCATTTTATTTATTCTTTTAAGGACTCTTAGCCTGCAGAGACTGATGAATCAACCATGGACTGTGCATGGAGAGAACCTAGACCCCCTGCTCAGATGTAGTTATTTGAAACTACATGGGGGTTTCCTAATAAGGAGAGCAGGGGCGGTCACTGGCATGAACTTGGTTGTCTGCTCTTTGATCACCTCCCCCTGATGAGGTGGCTTTACTAGGCCACAGAGGAAGACAGTGCATCCAGTCCTGATGAGACCTGATAGGCGAGGATCAGATAGTAGGGGAGGAGGACCTCCCGTATCAGTGGACTAGTGGGGTGGAAGGAGAGGGAGGGACGGTGGGACCGGGAGGAGGAGAACACAGCCAGAACACAAAGTGAATACATTGTTATAAATAACAACAACAACAACAATAATAATAATAAAGAAAAACTTCAAAAAAAGAACTCAGTTCAGATCTGTAGTCCAATATTAAATTGGTTGATAGTTTTCTTTGTTCTTCAGTTTTTTGAGTTCTGTATATAATCCGGATATTAATCTTCTAACAGATATATAGCTGGCAAAGATTCTTTCCTGCACTGTGAGCTTTGTGTTCACTCTTTGCTATACAGAAAAGTTTTTTTAGTTTACCGCGGTCCCATTTGCCAGTTGACCTTAATCCCCGAGGAAGTGCAATTCTGTTCAGAAAGTCCATTCTTGCACATATGTCTTGTAAGCACTGACTGTCAATTCTTTCTTCTAGAAGTTTTAGCTTTCAGATTTCATGTTGAGGTCTTTGCTCAGTTTGAAGCTGACTTTCGTGAAGGATGGTAGATATGGGTCTAATTTCATCCTTTTACACACAGACATCCACTTTTCCCATCACCATTTGTTGAAGATGCCGTCTTCCCTTGGTGTGTATTTTGGCATCTTTGTCAAGTATCGGATGACTATAATTCAGTGTGTTCTTATTTGCATCTTACATTTCATTCATTTGATCTACATAGCTATTTTTGCATCAATCTCACACCATTTTTTTGTTATTACTTTGTACTATAGCTTGGAATCTGGTATGGCAATCTCTTTGGCAATTTCTTTTTTGCTCGGGATGGTGTGGGTGTGGGTGTGGGTGTGGGTGTGGGTGAGTACCCATGTGCACGAGTACACTCACATACCAATTTCAGGGTTTTTTTTTTTTTTCTGTTTTTGACAAGGGACTTTTTATTGGGATTGCACTGAGTCTATAAATTGCTTTTGATGGGTTGTTCATTTTTTACAATATTAATTCTATTAATCCATGAAAGGTCTTTAATCATTCGTACTTGAAAACACTCAGAGAACAAATTACATGATTTTTTTTTTAAATGTGCCTACATCTCCCACCTCCAATATCAGTACATTATTTTTCTGATACAGAGGAGGTAGCCTTACCTGCTGCCGTGCCCGTGAGTTAATCACAAGGTGAAGTTCCTTTAACTTCTTTCAGCCTTAATGTTCCCAGCCATCTCTGCAGGATGCTAACGGAAGCATCTTCACTGACTTCCGTTTAAAGACTGAAGTGGGATTGTCCGTGCTCTTTGAAGCACATAGATTTAGTGTGTATTCAACAGGTGTAGGTGGAATACATATTAATGTATTCCAGGCACCATCTTCATGTGTTCCTACATGGCTACGATAACTGAACAGGTTATCCTGACCAGGTCATTCCTTACTTTCTTTACATTGTGTTTTAGATTTTTTTTTTCTAAATTCACTATTTCCCATTACTAATATTCATTCATGTTCACCTAAAAACATTTTCCCAAATTGCCTTTGTTTGGTTGTTTTTTTAAAGGAACATTTGTAGCTATTACTGCATGTCCCTTCCCATGCTTATGGTTCTGAGAGTTGGTTCCCCATGTCTGTTTTGTTTGGATTCATAGTATAGTTCTACCCACACCTTTCCAGAAAGTGAGGAGAATGAATGGCTGGAACGTTAGCAAAGGCCTGTGACGAAGTGTGGATCTGCCAGCTTGATGGATTGCCAAAAGAAAGTAGAGCTGTTGTTTTCCCCGGGTGTGTCCCCTCCCTTGTGTTAGTCCAGGCCTCATCTTTCCGGTGCCTCATTTTGGGTCTTCCAGTCATCTGGGTCTCCCTGCCCTTTGCCAGGTAGAATCCCTGCTCATCGTGGCTGGAAATAATTTCCCTCGTGTCACTGGATCTTATCTCCTGGAGCAGCAAGGACTCTGCTGAACAATCTCAGTTGTCTATCCGTTTCAAATCAAAGCTCCAGCCTTTTGTTTGGGACTTAGGGTAAGAGTTCCCAGAGTTCTTTGAAATTGGACACTCCTGAACACACCTGGAGACTACAGTGGGCTGGCCCACAGGTTTCCTGGTTGACAGACACACAAAGCAAAGGGCAAAGGTGAGGTTTTCATTTCTTCCCTGGGTCCTACCATTCCTTTGAAATCTCAATGATTGGCCCCTTCAGGGATCATTCAAACAGCTGCAGGAAATCCTCAAGCTGTGTTTTCTCCGGCTAAGCATCCAGGTCAAAGGGAAGACCCCAAAGTGCCTTCTTAAGAAAGAGCCCTGCTTAAGTTCAGAGAAGGACACTGAGACAAAGGTACCACTCAGCCATGTGTGTGCTACTTTGAGTAGGTGCCCATAGTGATGGCCATCCAAAAGGTTCAGAGTTCATGAGTGCTTGGGGGAAGGGAAGGAAGTCCATTTGTTACAGTTCAGGAACCCTATGGTTAGCTATATGGCTACCTTTTCAAAAGTAGGGGCATAATTCACAGGTAGAGTGCTTGCTGGCAGCCTCTGGCCTCAATCCCTGGCACCAAAACAATGAAAAACAGCACAGAATGACTGAGTAACATATTTCTCTGTCTTTGCCTCAAATTACATCATGAAACTTCAACTCTTTTCATCCTCATGCCACTTAGAAGCATTAGTAGTAGTTACGATTTGAGATCCGTTAACAGTTTAAATGTTCTTCCTTACTATCACTTGTGTGTAAGATGGGGGTGAGCAAGGGTGTCACTGTGCCAGAAGGCAACTTTGTCACAGTCAGTTTCCTCCCTCCCTCTTTACATGAGTTCTGCGGAGCAAAGTCAGGTCATCAGGCTTGAGTAGCAAGTGCTTTACCTGCAAAGCCATCTTGTTGGCCCTATCTGATGTATTTCTTAAGGAATATTGGTTACTTTATATTTTGCAACAGCAGAGCAATGGTTACCTTTTGACTTGGCTTCAGTAGGTCATTTTAAAAGCTTGGGCCAGCTGGTGGACAACTGATTGGTTATTTATGAGGCACCTGGTAGAAAGTAAGTTAAATTGCCTGATACGCTGTCCCTTGTTTATAAAACAGGGATAATATATCTACCCTAGAGACACAGAAGAGCTCACACAGCATGGTACCTGACACCCAGTAGGACCCCAAGACAAGTATTTCCCCCCCAGTAAAACTGCAAAGTTTACTAGTGTATGTGTGTGTGTGGTGGGAGGGGGGGAAACATAGTCATTGCTGGCATAAGATGTAAAATTAGTGAAAAGGCTGGTGACAGCCCCTTGGTGCTATCATTGTTACGTGAACCAATTACAATTCTATGGAGAGAATGAAGAACTACAATGTTTCGTGACTCTTGAGCGCATTCATGGGAGCACGCCCACCTGGCCTGACGATCCCTTCCCCCTGAACCTCGATGGCTGTTGCAACCCTGAGCCCTGAAGGCAGTGGTGGAGATGAGCCTGTCACGGAATAAAGCCTCCTGCGAGCCCTCTGAAGCTTGCCCAGGGGCCGCTTTGTGAGTGGCAGCGTCAATGCTGCCTTTGTTCTACCTCAGTGTCTGGCCCGAAGCTGAACCCAGGAGGCTGGCTCTGTGGGGCAACCTTGACCCAAGAAGGCAGTCGGTGCCAAGCTGGGCTCCCCTCCCCTCCCCTCACACCCGTCAGGCTCCAGCACAATGCCTCTCTCCACCCGGGAAATGTCTTGAAAATACCAGTGGCTCTCTCTAGGGCATTCTAAGTCATTTCCAGTTTCACGAAGAGAAATGGTTTGAAATGTGGTATCACTACCAAAAAGGCCAGAGCCACCGGTGTAGAACTGTAAGTTCCTTTTGAATTACATGACACAAGTGTCGTCTTGTATTTCTGAAGTCATGGGATCATCATTCATAGGACACTGAGTTCCCACTAGGTGTGGAGACATATACATGAAAAGAGGATGTCCCACATTCCTTAATACAGTGGGCTGGTGAAGATGATAATCTACACATGTCCTAGGGACTGTAATGGTCACCCAAACAGGGAAAGAAATTCTGCCTCAAAAACTAACAGGGCTAATAGCTGCAATCTGGAAGGGCCATACAATGACCTCTGCACTTGGTGCTGTGTGTGTGTGTGTGTGTGTGTGTGTGTGTGTGTGTGTGTTTGTAGAATATACATGTATATGCTCATGTTTTTTTTTACAAGTGCACATGTGTATGAGAGCCCAGGGGTCAACATTGGCCATCTTCCTCTTTCTCTCTATACCTGTTTTGAGGCAGGCTCTCCCATTGAGGCTGAAGCTCAGCAACTAGGCATGCCTAGTTGGGTACCAACAAGCCTCAGATACCCTTCTTGCTCTAGCTTCCCGTGTCGAGATTACAGAAGAGCATCCCTGTGCTGTTCTTTTATATGGCCATTAGGGGGGTTAGCTCACATTCTCATGCTTGATGGCAAGCCACGTCCCCAACCCCACATAATGGCATTCCGTCTCCTTCCCATCTTGAAGACACTTATTTGAGATTGGCCTGATTATCTTCCTCCCCCACCCAGAAAAGCCATGCTAGGAGACTAGCATCTGATATCATAAAAAGACATGAGAGTTTTCCACCTGGATGAGGTAGGTAGACCCCAAAGAGCAGAAGGAACGCATGAAAATACTCATTCACATGGCACTTTCACATCCGCAGCAGATGATATGAAAGGAGACTGGGTCATAGCAGTGGCTTGAAGGCAAGGTGCCCATGTTTGTTGATTGGTTTTTAAAATGGAATCTCTGCTAATAAGCTATAAAACAGGGACAGTCCTAGTTCCTCCGGGAGATCTTCCCCAGCATGGAAACTTCTCAGTAACTAGTGCTGTCCTGCAATAGGATCTCACCCATTTTGGTTTCCATCACCTGCCAAGGATGTTATTTGGGAAATTTGAAACACTGCATGGGATGGCTTCTTCACTGCCTCCTGACATTAAACCAGAAGAAAGCCAGTCCCACATTCTGATGCGAGAATCCTGATTGTGATTTTCAATGAGATCTGTGCAGTAACTGTGAAGACAATGTTTTTGTTTTCCAGAGGATGCTCTTACGATCGGCAGAAACCATGCACCAGTTCGAGAGGGAGGCTCATGCTTGACATAGCAGACAGGATGTGGCTGTGTGTATGCTCCCTCTAAAGAGGGCTTCTTTCTGCGTTCGTGCCAGTTTTCCTCAATGTGGACTAGGATCGGACCCTGGCTGGGGACTAGAGAATCTCCTGTTGTCACAGGATGTGGGGGCCTTCCATGTTCTGTGCCCAGGAGCACCGTCATGTTCTGTATCTCCTTTTTCTTTTGCTTCCTGCATGGGAATTGGCTTCTTTCCTTCCGGGAACCTATGATTCTATTTTGGTGGTTCTCATTTGGGGATGGTTTTGCCTCTCAGAGCATATCTGACAATATCCAGAGGCATCTTGATTGTCATGACTGGAAATGGGGCCGGGGGGTGCTGGCATCTGGTGGGTGGATTGCTGAGATGGGGCGCAAAGTCTGACTCATAGGACAGCCCTTCACAACAAAGAATTACCAGGCCAAAAAACGTCAATATTTCTCGAGTGGAGAGACTGCTCTATTTTTGCCTCCCTTAGAAATCAGCTGCCATCAATACATTCTGTAAAACCTCAGATGCCTCCTTTTATTTCCTAATTTAAGAATTGCTGCCTGGCTGTTCTGCCTC